>NW_019101246.1:483663-910919 GCF_001856785.1 Myzus persicae | reverse complement strand
GGTAAAAAAATCAGTGTATTATTTGAGATTTATCATCATTTACCACCAGTTTTGGTAAATGACATCAATGGCCGGTGAAAGATGTACATTTGAATTTATAATCTGGTTTTTTACACCATTTACCTACATAATCAAATCATTTTGGTAATAGACGTCATTCACCGGAGAATGACGACATTCACCAATATTCATCTTTCACCGTAACATATATATACATAAAGTATATAATTTGTGTATAATAGACAATTATTATTCTAAAATATAGGTATTAAATCTGAAAGGCCACATATGATGATTTATGATATACTTACATTATTTTGTCTAGTTATATACTATATTATATAAGATACTTCACCTCATCTCCATTTTTTCGGTTAATAATAACATGTATTTTTTCTAATTCTAATTTTTGGAATTTTCAGTATACTTCAAAATATTATCTTTTTAAAAACTTAAATAATATTAGAACACTTTTTTTATGTCAGTTAAGGGATAAATATTTTCAAAACAAAAATTACTTGATAATTTACAGTGAAACATTGGGTTTTCAATTTCAATAAAGAAGTTAGTATCATCACAGGACAAGTAGTTCTATTGTGTGAGAAATCGACACTGAGACAGTGTTTTTGACCACAATGTGATCCTTAATGGTAGGTATATAATTAAAAAATCCAAAAATTAGAAATTCAATAAATGCAAAGATGAGTGAGCATGCTTGTTCAATCGCTCAGTGTGTATTAGGTAATCGATTATTATTTAACTTTTCAGCGAATACGGTGTACCTATAAAATAGTATAAGTATAGGTATAATACCTATGATTATTAATCATTAATCATTATACACCAACTGAATATAATAAAATGGGTAGTGCACTCGTTTGTAGGTAGCTAATAAAATGGGTAGTGCACTCGTTTGTAGGACGTAGGTAGCTATAATAGTTATACCAGTTCAACGTGTGTACATACACATAATTAATGTTATACCTATTACCTATAATCTCGCTGATCTCAGATCCAATATATCTGCAGACACACCAGTTACCGCATACGTATACATACTACCTAATACACCTGTAGAAGCGCTACCGTGTCATAGTTTACCCGTTTAAGTATATTAGGCCAATGGTTCGTGATGTATATTTTGTACAAAAGTTATAACTTATAAGTATATATAGGTAATATTGTAATATTAATATACGAGGGTATAATACGACAGGGTACAGCGCAATTCAAACCTCACGGTTATGTCAATAACGTCACCATAATATTATTTTACACTAGAGAAAAACGAAATCAGTAACGACTACGTACATATAGCTATGATACACCGCACAAACCGTACTTTTACGAGCTTACAGCTTCGACGGCGCATGCATTTTCGATAGAACAGAACGAATAATATTGTAAAATTATCGTTAAAACAGCGTATTATATGTATATTCGATTTAATTTTCAAGGTGACCTCCATTCTGCGAGACGAAAACACCTCTCCATACTCACACATAGTATACCGGTTGGCTGTTGCAAGTGACGGCGATGAGCCGTATAATACATATTAAACATAGGTATATAGGTACCTATGTATATATTTATTGTATACATGCAGCATAGGTTTTATTTATTTCATAATTAATAAATATAATAACCTATACATGTACATAATGGGTACATATTTCCGATTTGTCGACACAGCAACACACCAGGTCGAGGAATTTATAATATATATCGTATTGTTGAGCACGTTGTTGTTCGATCTGTTGACTGTTTGCGTAATATTATGTTTGTATATGTTACTATTATAATATTAGTCTTTGTTTATTAGGTACCTCGTACACAAATCCTACAACAGTAGGTTAATACATTAAAAATATATAAGGCGATTCAACTTCGTATATTTTATAACTACGGGCGACAGAGATACGGTATTGTGGTATTATAGTGGTATATACGGTATACCATAACCATACGTACCTACAGTTTACACGTGATGTGTAGTTGATTAAGGTATAATATCATTAATATCAAACCACTGGCTAGTGAACTGTGGTAAGTACTTACCGACGGGCTACGGCCAAACCTTTAACCAGCTCTGCTACATAATAATAATATAATTAGCACTACAGCATCAAATACTAGTTACTAACCATATAATATGCTATATGCACTATGCACCGACCGATGTCATGTGCAGAATTGTATATTATTGACTTTATAGTGACGTAGAGTATACAGATTATTATACTTTGGTATGTCCTGGTCGATATAGCAGGTTTAATTGAGTAACCATAGGTCTATTGTATACTACCAAAATCGGAGACAATAACGGTTATTTTAAGTATACAGTACTCCAATAATTATGTGTTTAGGATTTCTTTTCTTTCCATTGTTTAGGATTTTTTTTTTAAATAGTGTCAAAAATGTACTCAACGATATCAACCTTAAAGTAGAACGATAAATGGCCGTGGTTACACTGATTGCGTGGAACGAAAACGTGTTGTGCCTATACTATTATTTTTCGTACGCACATAATATTAACGATAATAATATGGCCATGTGGTGATAGTGCAGCGAAGATGGGCGGATATTGGATGGATCGGGACCTTGGGACATGTGGCGTAAAGCCCACCGATTCATACAATTCGTACATTCGTACAATAAAATCCAAATAAATTCGAATGAACATAATATGGTATTATTGTTAAGAAAAACGTAAAAACAACGACTAACTATACTAACTAACTAATTATACATGATATATTATACGATAAAAAGTTATAACGGAGGTTTTCTTCAAAATATCGACTGCACAGAACAAAACAGAGTAGGAATTTTTCTGATGGTCATCATCAAAGTTATTTCGACTCACGACTAACTATTATTTCAATCTAAAAACACGTCGGTTGTAAGAGGCGAGTGCCAGGAGCTCCGAGCTACTACCTATATATTAAAATATATGTACATGTGTCTTTATATATTATACATATCTAATATCTATATAATAATGGTTCATACAGCACGAAGACTCGCATGCATAACAACAGCAGAGACTAGAAATATTTGGTAGTATTATAACAGCTTGCGGTTCATTTTGTATTGTCTGCTGACTGATGGAGAAGCATCCTGTAGAATATGTATATTATAATATCATGATTATTATAATGGTATTATTATGTACCCGTATTATATAGTACCGCAGTGGCATAGTAGTGGCGTAGTATACCGTCAAAATCAGACATCGAAACCGGTTTTTCATAGAACAAATTCAGTTTGTTGGCGTCGAGGAGCGGACATGACAATAAATGAAAAACTGATAACATAATTATTAAGAGGACGTTACATCAGCAATCTGTACACCAGCGGTAACACACAACAATGGTTGTAGTCGAGAACTTGACTTTAGGTTTAGGTATATTGTACTATTAAGATTAAAGCCGTTTCTAGAGCTTGAAAAACAAGACAGTGTACGAATATCTAGACGGAGTCGTTCCTGAATATTATTAGAGATGATTAAAAAGACAAATATCTAGGACTCGGAAGTATGTAGGAGTCAAATATTTTTCTATATGTGCTCCGAACTCTCTATTTACACCTAGTAAACCAAGCCAAATGCTAGGAAGCCATTCTATACAACAACGGGATCAAAAACGAAAATTTGAAATTTTTTTTTTTGTTTTTTGAATAAGTATTTTGTAAATTTGAGGGGAAAATTCTAAATTAATATTGATGCCTACGCAAAAAAAAATTTAAAAATAATAATAATTTTACAAATATTTCAACTTAAACATAGTATACTTCCATAGTATTATTAATGAAGGATAGTAGCATAAAAAAATTTAAACAAGTATATTTTCTTATGTGATAAAAATGTGGTCATTTTTTTTAGTGTAATAGTATATTACAATACACACCATCAGCTAGTGACGCAACCAGGATTTTTTTCCGGGAGGCGGGGGGTTGGGTAAGATTAAGTTGGGTTTATAAAGAAAATCTTTAAATTACAAATTAAATTGTTTAACTTGTATTTATAGACTAGCTGTAAAACCCGAATTCGTTCCGGAAAAAATGAGAAAATATAAAATACAATGCTTCTTATAGCTGGTGTACCTATCTCGGTTTTAGTGTACCTCATCACCTCTGCAGCTCATCACAAATTGGTATGAGTGCATCTAAATTTGTGAAATACTTCGACCTAAATAGACGACCACAAGTCGAGGATTGGATTTGGTATATTTTATAATTTATTATACTATCCTCTTAACTTTTCTGATACATTTAATATGTAAACACAATCTCTGAGATTTTGATCAAAATCAATCAAGTAGTTTTTCAGTATATAAGCTACATACATATAATTTGTTTTAAGATATAGTTTCTTTAATTTAGACAATGTAAGCGCAATAATTTGATATTTTGATGCAAGTTTTTACCTCATCTGCTCGAGTAATCAATGGCAACCAGTTAGGTACAAAAAAAAATTCTGTATTTTGTAATTTTTCTATTACTAATATAATCTGCAACCACGGAAAATGCAAATTTTGCTAAATCCTTTCTTAGTGGGTCTCCACATCTTGCTACAGAGAAAATGTCATATTAAGATATTCAGTGGTTCCAGCTAGCTGCTAGGCAATGATGAATCAGTCAAGACAAATTCCTTTATGAATATAGATACCTAATGCATGTTGGAAAATAATTTAGGCTCAATATACTTTATTCTTAAGAGGATGCTACACTGGCATTTGTTGGCTCCGTCTTATAAGTGCGTAACAGTAAATTTTACGCTCAGCAGATTACATTTACCATTTACCTCTGTTAATTAAAAAATTAGAATTAATTGACCCCTAATAAAATTTAAAGGTAAGATTATTATCTCGGGCATCTAATAGGCTTTTTATTATATTTTAATTTTAAAGAGAGTTATAAATATTTAAGATTAATAAGCAATTTACAATTTTAAATTGATACCTATACTAAGTATGCACACTTCAAAATCGCCGGAAGACATTTTAATATGTACCTAAACCAAGAAAAGAATACTTTCTTTAAAATAAACGTGTTCAAAAACGTTAAAACGTAGCTACCTATCTATGTAATTTAAGTATAACAAATAATTAATAATACATTAACATCATTACAAAACTAATTGCCTTTACTAAAAATATTGATCATTTTAACATAGGTACCTACAGAAATACATTTTATAATAATGATTTAGCGTACAACTTAAATTTATACAAAATATTGACTATAACCTGTATGTTTATGTAGTACGTTGATGGGTATCATAATCCAAATTTGAAAATATGATTCACTCCAAAAATAAAGTACCTTAGCTACTTCCCAGTTCCCATATACGCAGCTAAGCGCAAATTCAAAAATACGGATGGATATGGGTCGATAGATAACTTTATCATCTACAATTCTATAATATGACAATTCGCATGTTCATTGTTCAACATTCAATGAAACACAAATATGGTAAATTTTGGTTATCGTACTCCGGCAGTCCGGCGGTCAATCAACTACCAAGTTAGTATTCAAAAAGTGCGGTGACGGAAACCTCGATAACGTTGGCGTCGGTACCTACTCGGCTACTCCAACCTGTTCAGTATTTATTTCGAAATAACAATATGCAGCAATGCAAGCAAATCACAAAAAAGTATCTGTATATATATATTTTAGATCAGATTAGTGGAGTACTCACTCAAAATATTGTACGTTTATCGTTTATGCGCCAATGGTGATCGGTTAAGGAGCGGGATAAAAAAACATTTGAGAACTCGTCGGTCAAACTGTGTTGGATTGTTGGATATAACTATATATTAAGTTAAATAGAAGTCTAACCTATGTGCATTGCTATGCGGGCGTCGAAATAACATAAGTATTAACTATTCCGCAGGCAGAAATAATTAGCCGCTGGAGTGCGATACCTAATCGAGAAGTAACCAAAAAATATATAAAATAATTATTAAAAAAAATAACCAGCTGCAGTCGAGCCGTCGTCTGTTGCTTATTTGGCGTCACTGGCGAACCACCGACCGACATTATCAGCGTATCTCTTATCTACCCAATTCTCAATATTATTATTAGTCGAAAGTTTTGCGCTGAAATTCTGTTTAGTGTTCCATCGTCGTCTCGTTTATCCGTAAAATGTCACTGTTATCGTATCGTTTCAGACACTAAACACCGCCAATATTGTGAACCTTTTTCGAAAATGAAGCCGACCGAACGTCGGGTCGTACGTTAACTGTGATGTGCTTCCGACTCGCGGTCGATGTGGCTGTGAACTGCAAAACACGACTTTCGACGACAAAATGGCATTGGCCATCCGAGCGGCGCTATTGGCGATTCCGCTTTTAATCGGATTCCTGTACGTGGATTCCCAGGACCTAAATCACCCTAAGGTGTGTATCCGCTTACCGTGTTGCCCCCGGATATTATGTAAAGCGTATAATATTTTGTTTTAGGATGACAAGAGTTTGGCCAAAGTTAATGTCTTGCAGTATGAAGGAATCATATTTTTGTCCACTCTCGATGGCTCATTCATCGCGGTCGACCAAAGGTCTGGCAAGACTTTGTGGAAATTTCGCGATGGTATGTGATAGATTTTACGCACTTGTCTGTTTAAACATTAATATAATATTATCTTTTATTTTTGTGGTTAGATCCGCCTGTAAAAGTTCCATCCAATATAAAAGATGCCCTCACGTGCGTATCGTTTTGTTTTATATAATGTCATAATTATTTCTAATATAAACATTATAAAACTTAGCGTATACTTGTTACAGGCCATTGTTCTTGCCAGATCCTAGAGATGGTTCTCTATATTTACTACATAATAAGGATAAAGTAGGAATCAAAAAGTTGGATGTTACTATCCCTCAGTTAGTTGCTAACTCACCATGTAGAAGTTCAGATGGAATATTATTTTCTGGTAAACAGCCTCATACTTAAATATTATTTATATAATTGTTTTAATAACTCAAAACTATTGTGTACTCTTTGAAGGCAAAAAAATTGATAGTTGGTACTTTATTGATTGGAATACTGGTGAAAAACATGCATTTATGAATTTTGAAAAACAAGGTGAAATATGCACAGCGATTGCTTCAAAATCTATACTATTGAGTAAATCTGGTATGTACCTATTATTATTGTTTAATATATTTATTTAATTTTAATTTTCTTAATAGAATATAGCGTAATGATGGTTGACAGTTTAAGTAGTGACCAACGGCAATGGAATGTTACATTTTTCAGTTACAACTCTAAAACTATGACCGATGAACAGAATTATAATCATGGTATTTAGTATTGATAAATTATTTGTTACATTTTAAATAATGCTCTAATTATGTATATTGAATGAATATGATTTTTTTTTAAGGTATGACATATTTTGCTGCTAGTTCATCTGGTAATTTTGCAGTTTTTCTTAATCCAAAAGATAAGTTAGAAAAATCTTCTCCTATTAACTATCATAATTTACTCTGGGAAAGAGAATTTGATTCGCCTGTTATTGGAGTTTATCAGCATGATGGAGAAAGTCTTCTATCGTTGCCATTAACAAATATAGCTAAAGACTCCATAAAGCATTTGATTTCAAACATAGCATTATCATCAAAGGATCCAAATTCAGTTAGTTATTTGTAAGTAAATTATAAACTATTTAATTTAAAAAATACCCATGCTTTTACAGTTATCAATTGTAGATAGTTATGTCTAATTTTATTTATCACCAAAATTCACTGACTATTTACTAGTAAATGTTATTAATGATTTTATATGTAGACATTGCTATTTAATAAAATATTTTAAATGTCTGATTTATAGCCATACACTTTACATTGGTCATCACATTAATACTGGATTATATGCTTTACCAGCCATTGCAGACACTGGTGAAGTTAATCCATTAGTAGATAGAGGATTAATTGTTCTTTTGGATAAAACTTCTTTTTCGGTATTGCCATATTATAGTGGTAATGAGTATAACGTAGAACCTAAAAATGTTGAAAACCACACAATCTTATTGGGTAATGCAAACAAGTGATTATTCTGTTTTACCAAATGTTTATACAACATAAATCATCTTTTATAGGGCACTACCAGCTGAATCAAGAATTAAATACAGGTATACCGAGAATAACAGGTAACACCGATTCAATAATTTACTATCACAATATGAGTGGATATAACTACAGTAGTAAACAAACAAGCACAATATCTACTCAGACTCCTCAATCTTTGGACTCGTGGCTTATTGTTCAAATGCTTGGAGACAATGCTGGAATTAAGTTATTTATGGTTGGAATAACACTGTTGATGAGTTTAATGTTCTGGTATTTACGGAAAGAAGTAAGACAGTTATTTCTGATCCCAATTTCATTTGATTTGTTAAAAACATTTAAACTTCTTTTAGATGAAAGGTTTGAAGAATAAATCGAATAACAGTCATAACAGTTCTCAGGGAAGTTCAAGAGGTTCTAATCATTCCAATAGTAGTTCATCTCAAATAGTTGAAGAATTACCTGATGGTAGTTTTTGTATTGGAAAAATTATGTTCCGTACAGATGAAATTTTAGGAAAAGGATGTGAAGGAACATCAGTATTTAAGTAATTATTTTACTTTTATTTTTATTGAATAGTATTTTTTTAACATAGGTTAATATTTTTGTAGAGGGGAGTTTGAATGTAGGCCTGTAGCTGTTAAACGGTTGTTGCCAGAGTGCTTCATTGCTGGAGAAAGAGAAGTACATATTCTCCGAGAATCTGATTACCATCCTAATGTTGTTCGTTATTATTGTACGGAACAAGATAAACAATTTCGGTATATTGCACTTGAATTATGTGCTGCAACTTTACAAGTGAGTTGATAATTTACTAAATTTTTTTTTCTTTAATAAGTTTTCAAAATTATTAAATGTTTATTATAGGACTATGTAGAAAAAAAGGAATTAAGAAATGAAATTAGTCCAAAAGAAATTCTATCTCAGTCAATTAAAGGTCTGCAGCACCTTCATTCACTTGGAATAGGTACTATTTATAATTACTATAACCAAGTTACTATTATATTATTTTGATATTTTATATTAATCAATACAATAAAATAGTTCACAGGGACATAAAACCACACAATGTATTGTTGTCAATACCAATGCGTGGAAATGGTAGTTTTAGTAGTGTACGGGCATTGATAAGCGATTTTGGGTTATGCAAAAAATTACAGGGTGGAAAAATGTCTTTTTCTAAACGTTCAGGCGTCACCGGAACTGATGGCTGGATAGCACCTGAAATGTTTGTTACCAATGCATCTGTGGTAAGGATATTTCACTTGGGTATCTTATTGTATCATATTATAAACACTAATTTAATTTTAATTTTTTTAAAGACTAAATCTATTGACATTTTTTCAATGGGCTGTCTGTTTTACTACGTCCTCAGTCAAGGAAAACATCCATTTGGTGATTCATTGTGGCGTCAAGCTAGAATATTGGATAAACGTCAATCTCCTTGGTAAAAAGTTAAACATTTGTTAGTAAAATATGTAATGCAAACTAACCTATAATTATATAATATAGTCTCAATGCATTAAATGAAAGTGAAATTTGGAAACGTTTAATATCTCTGATGATAAGTCGAAACCCAGAAGATAGGCCCACTGCCACAGCTGTCCGTTATTATCCAGCATTCTGGGACAGCTCTACACTGCTATCCTTTCTTCAGGTGTTTATTTATTTCAAACTTATGTGCATGCTAGGGAATTTCATAAATGCAATTTTTTAGGATGTTAGTGACCGTGTGGAAAAGGAACATCCAATGAGCCCTGTGATGCTAGAACTTGAGAAAGGCGGTGATGGAGTTATCGGGCAAGATGGGTGGCATGATAAAATTGATGAAGAAATAACTTCAGAATTAAGGAAATACCGCACGTATAGAACTGGGAGCATTAGAGATTTGTTAAGAGCGTTCCGAAATAAAGTTAGTCATATTGAATAATGATTAACTAAAGTATGAAGATTATTTTTCTACCTACTATTTATTTATTTATTTCATGTTCTAGAAACATCATTTTCGAGAACTATCTCTGGATACACAGAAGTTATTTGGTGATATTCCTGATACATTTTTAGAATATTGGACTAACAAATTCCCACTGTTGGTGTATCATACCTGGACAGCTATGCAATGTTTATCAAATGAAATCACATTTGTTAAATACTATACTAGTTGTTACAAATTTCCACGCACAGAATTTTCTGATTTGCCTATCTGGCTATATGAAAATGATCAGCCCATCGCATTTAGCAGCTTACAAAAAGCTCCTAGACGTCCAAATACGGGTACGAGTTGGCGACACAAAAAACGTGGAAAAACTGTTGAATCTTCTGAACAATAATTTTTCAATGTTTACAAAAAGGTAAAAATAAATTTTATATTTTAAACTAAGTGGTGGAACTATTACAAGTACATATAAAATAATGAATAACAATAACAATGGAATTATAGTAATATTTTAATACTTATTATTTATTACCATAATATAAGAAGTCTGTGATTTTACATTTTTGAGTCCTTTGAAAACAATGCTTTTTTATTAGATCAGCTCCTTTCTCAGCTATCATTGCAACAACAGCGTTTATATTCCCACTTGGCATGGAAGGCATTATTGATGCATCAATCACATACAATTTATTTAATTTATACACTCTAAAATATATATAAAAATAATTATAGTCAAATCAATTATAATTAATATTCATTAAGAGGGTAAACTTCCTACCTCAATGAATGATCCACTACACTTTTATTATAGATACTTCCCATTTTACATGTTCCAACGGGATGATAAGAAGTTAATGTCATATGTCTAATGTAACATTCCCAATAATGGTCTGATCCGAACTTATATTTTTTGCAACCAGGAAAATGTTTTGTGTTAAACTTAGCACCGAGTTTAGTTAATGTTTTGGTTTCTGCAAATTTTTTCACCAATTTCATTCCTTGGACTAACACATTGACATCATGTGATTTTTGTAAATAATTTGGCTGAACAACAATTTCACGATTAATGTCTAACTTCACGTATCCACTGCTTTGAGGATGCAATAGTACTGGTGCTAATGAAATGACTTGTCTTCCCACAAGTGGTTGAAAATATTCATTCCAAATCTTAAATTATACATTTTAAACATTGCATTCAACATTTTAGTTTTACTTGTTTAATGTTTTGGAAAATGTATAGTATAAACTTACTTTATTTTTAAAATTCAAGTGGTTGAAGTATGCTGCTCCTGCATCGGATGATACCCCATAAGGTAAAAGCATAAATTGTAAATCGGGGGATGACACTGAGAAGTTTTTTTTATCTGATGGTAGTTGTAATAAACCAACAGCTTCACATCCTGGATGTGTCCAGATGCCTAAAAATTAGTTATATCTAAAATTGAAAAATCACTATATATTGGGTATCTTACCAGTTCCTTTGAAAAAGTATTTGTAAATGTTTATTGGTGATATAAAATCTTTAAAAGTTAAGCCCAATGATTTTTCTAAAGTTATCATATCCAATCCAGTAATAATGTGGTCTTGTAAGTTTTCTCCCACTGCTAAATCCGCAATTACAGGGATCTTTAGGTTTAAGAAAAAACCATTTATTAAAAAAAAATTTTTTTTTTAAATATTTATTTACTTCTAATGGTTTAAGTTGGTGTGCTGGTCCAATACCACTCGATAAAAGTATTTTTGCCGTATTCAATGTTCCTGCAGACATGACTACCGACTTAAGTGCATATACTTTATAAACTTGGTCAAATCTGTTGTACATAACTCCATTTGCTTCGTAATTATATTTAAACAGCACCTACTTAAAATAAATAATAAATAAATAATTTTAATATTACATAAAACTTTGTTGCTCGGATATTTGATTCTTTAATAACCTTTGTAACTAGAGCATTTGTGAGCACAGTTAAGTTTTTTTTTTTTCTTGATTTTAAATATAGGTGTTCAGCACTTAATCTTGCTCCTGTTCTTATTGACACTGGTGTCAACGAGAAACTACCACCATCTCGTCTGGAAATATGAAAACCATCGTTGTTCATATCAAATGAAGTATTAAAGTCCAACTCATTGGCCGCCTCAAGTATAGCTGTTGCAATTGGCGTCACATGTGTTGGCTGACGACTGAAGAATTGTTTTTTATTGGGTGATCCTGGTTGTACGGTTTATATTTTTAATGGTTTTATATTTTTACTATTTATGTTGTGGAATTTTCTCATTTGTACATTAATGTTTGTATAAAATCAAGACACATAGTGATAAGTTACTTCTAATTCTTACTGTTATATATATTTTTTAACATAAAAATACTTACTATTATATGTATCAGCTTTTTCATATTTGTTGAAGTAGTAAAGCACATCCTCTTTGGTCCAATCTTGTTCAGATTGCCACGATAAATAATCTGTAGAAATATGACCTCTTATATGAATATTGAAATTGATGCGACTACTGCCCCCTAAGACTTTTCCTGAGGGCCATTGACTAGACTTGAAAAATCAGAATTATAAAGTATGGCGTACAGCTTGTATATAAATATATTAAATGAATTTATTATTTATCCTTAAAAAAAATATAACTTAATATTAATTTATTAATCATTCAATACATTATTTTTCATTGCAAGACATGCGTCCTGTTGTGACTCTGTCTGATGTTTCCAATCAATTGGTGACTTTTGGAACATTGGTGTGGCAAGAGGTATATCGTGTAATAATGACACTTTGGGTCCAGCTTCAATTAATAAAACGGTATGTGCTTCATTTTCTGCTAAACGCGAAGCTACAGCAATACCTGCTGTTCCTCCGCCCACTAAAAAATACATTATTGCGACATTAGAACATAGAACATGTCAGAAAATATATTTTCAATTTTCAATACATATAAAAGTAATAGAATTTTCTTAAGACATAATTATGTATTTTGGTATTAATAAAGATAAATAATAATAGTTGGTATACAATAAGTTCAGTGTTCACACTAGGAGCGAATACTACTTTTAAATAGCAAAAAAGTGTTTTTTACTAATTCAGTTACTTTTAGCAATTTTTATATATAGGTTTTTTTTTATAGCAAAAATGGGCAAAGTTTAAGTAAGCTGAAATATAACACTAATGTAATAATAGTCTGTCTTAATTTATAATATAATTATTTAGGTTAAATTATAGAATAAACAATAAGCATTTCGCCACTTAACTTTTTAGTAACCAGCCTGTAATTATAACACTGCTAGTGCAAGGGTTTTGAAATACAGTATGAATGCGTAGCTCAAAATCTTTGTGTATGCATTTTTTTAAATTTGAATTTTGAAAAATTCTTTCTTGGTGCACCATTACATGGTGATACAAAGGTACTGTCAACATTTCAAGTATCTAGCTATCATAGTTTAGACTCTGTTGATCAGCCAGGGCACGTTTGATTAAATCTATAATTAGATAGATCTTCATAATATGGATAGCTTTTATTGAAAGTAAGTCACCTAATTCGATGGTAATATACGAAGTTTCAATATTATTTACAAAATATATAAAAACGATATCAAGATATTTATAACATGAAAAGCAAAAATAATATTTAACTATAGTATAACTAATATTATATTATTATTATTATTATGTGTAAAGACTAAAGGTGGAAGTTAAGCTTATAAGATATGTGATGAATGTAATTGAAAAAAAAGGTATTCATTCAAGTATTATGTTTTAACTTTTATACTCTGGAGTAAATAAATTATGATATCTTGATAAAAATTATTATTAAATAATAATAATTAGATGAGTTGTATAACTACTGGTTGCATGCATATAATATGTAAGATACAAATTAAATATGAACACGTAGTTAAGGTTATGGTATATAAAAAATCAAGGGTTTATTATTGATCGATATGTGTTTTTAGTTTTTTACCTCTGTGTATATTTTTAATGAAATAATGTTATTTTTACATAATCATTACTATGTGATGATGATATGAGTATTTTTTTATTTAAATCGTTAAATTTATATGTTTTTGATTCTTCTATGAATGAATGATAAGTGTTTTTGATGTATTAAAATAGCAGTATGTGAAATTATAATATAAATTATAATATGAGTGTATAATATAATATATTATTTTATTTTATAAATAAGATATTAATAATAAAACTATAGATATTTCCTTATAATATTTCTAGTATCACACAAAGGAATGAAATTGAAACCTATTTGAAGTGTTTTCAGATTGCACTTGAAAATATTGTTAAATATTACATGATCAAATTGTTGCTTAAAATCCATTCAATAGAGAAGTAAGAACATTGTACCTAAATATTTATTGTAGAACTTAATATTATTTTACTAAAATTATTTAATATTATTAAAATAGTTTAAGCTTTATTCACGCAATAGTGTAGATAGGAGGTCTTTTGGTGAAAAAAACTACAGGGTACACTTATTTATGAATATTGGGGTTTCATCGTAGACCTTATATTACCTACTAGACAAGAAATGAGTGCATGGAAAGCGTAACAACATAGAGGGAGCTTTTTGATTACTCGATTACTCGTACGCACGGTAATGCGGGGTAAGATATATAGAATCTATATTATAGGATCATCATTTTTTTCGTAAAGACAGCCAATATCACTGCGATATGTTGTCACGCAGTCCGCGTGTTGTTATACACAGTTCATGACTAGTAGGATAAGGTCTATGTGTTATATAAAAACGAACGAATAAATTCAACCATTCAAAAAGCAGCTTGCTTCGATAGTAAAAACTATTTTAATTCAAAAAGTCACAAACTTTACAAAAATACATCTGTCGTTACCCAGTTTTGTGCATTTTTATTTATGTACCCAAGTAATAAAAATGATTTCATAGTTCATGTTAATTGTTTTACCGTGTCAAATTGCCAATTGGAGATTGTAAGAAGATAACTCGCTGCCTCACATAACATCCAACAAAAAAAACTAACATACATGGATAAGACAAAACGATTTTCCTGATATCTGATGAAAATATTTCACATTACTTACAGACGCTACATCCGCATGTGTTGTCTCCGTCTTACAAACGTACAACATATCAAAAACTGTTTTGCGCGAAATAGAACCACTCAAGCTGTAGGCCTAGCTAAGCAATCAAATGTCCACACTGTAAACAAAAAAACATTTACTGTGCAACATCGTTTTTATTTTTTCGATATCACAATTATAAGAAAAGTCATTCAAATTTTAAATATTTAATTTATAAGCAATGAGAACTTTTTTTGTACTTGTGATATCAAAAAAATAAAAACGATGTTGCACAGTAAATGTTCTCTGGTTTATAGTGTGAAAATTTGGTTGCTTAGCTTGGACTACAGCTTGAGTGGTTCTACTTTGCGCTAACAGTTTCTGATATTGTACGTTTGTAAGACATAGCAAAAGCTGTTTTGCGCGGGACGACTTTTCTCGCACCATATTTGTTGTAGAAGGTAGAACTACCAAATTTTCACAACACGTAAAGAACTTTATCTGTGCATCAGCATGCTTTTTTTTTTTTAAATCATTTTTTTATAAGCAAATTTAAAAAACCAAAAACAAAATAAATGTTTAGAAGTAAATAACTTTTATTGTATTTGTGTTATCTAAAATAAAGGCAAGCTGTTGCATAGATAATATTTTACTCTATATTTTCAGAAATTTTAGAGCCACTACTACAAACACAGAAAGATAAAAGTTGTAACGCGCAAAACAGTTTTTGCTATGTTGTACATTTGAAAGACGGAGACAATACATGCGAGTGTGACGTCCTCTTAACTCTATAAATTTTGAATTTTATAATCTGTCCTATAATTATATTAAATTTAACAAGGGAGACCATTCTTATTACTCGGATGCTCACGAACGATGGTTCAATGGTTGACTAATTAGTGGTAGATACCTAATAAGTAATAAGTAATAATTATCCTCTCCAAAACACCACTGGGCGTAAAGAACTTTGCATAGACCTATGTTATTTAATGATTTTTCGCACTTACCCCCATATATAGGTACCTATTAAATAAAGTAAATATGTTTATATAACGTTTATTTCGTGAATTACCGGTTATTGAAACTTCCCCATAATATATAATATAGGGAAATATATTATTATTATAAAAATATACTCCTAATAGTCAAGGGGCCGTATGCATAGTCCGACACTTAAGGAACATCTTAAATCACTTAGGTAATACCTAACTATGGGACACCTAAGTGCTATGTAGCTGGCCCCTAATTTTTGGTACTATAAAAGTATATTTTTGCTGATGGGAATTTATAATATAATATTATCGTGACTTTATTTTTTATATACATTTGGTTTCTTAAAATAAGAACTATTGGGCCTCAATGAGAAAAACTAGTGTAAAAGTAATTAACTACTTATTACTTAAACAATTATTTTCTATAAAAATAATAACTAACAATTGATTAACAATCATGTTTTTTTATGATTGGAGGGAACTTTTTTTCCATTTGCCCTGGAAATATATCTGTAGACTGTTTATTCACATACGATGTAGGACTATTTTCATACATGTTTTAACCTACCGAATAGCTTGATGTTGTTGGAGACTCAGCGCCTGCGTAAAGGCAGGGCAGAAGGGGCAGATGCCCAGAGCCCCTCGCTTTTCATGGCATTTGATGATTTTTAAGCCTGTAATGTTGTTTTTGGAATTTAAATACAAGTCCCGTCTACAGTATGGCGGCTTGTGGGTTTTTAATATAATAATTTGAATACCTATAGTAAATGAGTAAAAGTAAAAATAAGTTATAATGCCGGCGAGCGAAGGCCACATCCAAAACAAATTTGACGTTAAAATCTTGAATTTTTTTTTTTAATTTTTGTGTAACACTTGTATCTAGTGTACTTAGTGTACCTAATTATTTAATTTGTACATATTTTATTTTAATACATTTTTAAAAAATTCTTCTACCCAAGAACTGGGACGTACCAGCAAATTTTTTTTGCCTTACGAAAAAAATCTGCCCCGGGCCTCGCAAAACCTCCCGCCGGCGTTGGAAGACTTGTGAGGTGTAAATGTGGTTCCGGCCTTGACTTGGACAAAATGAAAATATCCATTTCATCAACATTTTTCGTCAATGTATGCACCATGGTCGTGTTTTAAAATGAATGGCTCAATAACTATATTTGTCCGTGCAACAGTTTCGTAAATACACCATTCTAGATTTTGAAGCTGTATAGGATGTGAATAATGATAGAAGTCGATATTCGTCTTGAATTTTTTATCTAACAAGTACGTTTTTACCACTGTACGTTTACAGCAGTAGTATATATAATTTGAAAATATCGGTATGCTTATTCTTCTGGTCCAACATGGATGACAGGATTTTCTGTATCAGCAATAGTACGTTTTAAAAACTTGGTGTAATATTACATAACCCGATGGAAATAATATATTGTATGGCTACACATTGAATCTGTATTATGTTAACTGTTGGACCGTAATCAATGTGTACGAACTTACCACCCTCGAAATGTATACTGTGTAGCTGGTAGATTCGACGAGTTCTGCTGGTGGTTGCGGTGGGACATAATTATGTAAAAGTTTTCTTTTATGGCCAAAATGTATAACATTGAACAGGCCATATTAAATAAAAAACTTATTATAATAAATTAAAACACTGAAAATAAACACAGTTAAAAACGAAGCTACAGAACAGGAGCGATCGTTAGATATGACGCCGTGTGCTATACTGCATTAGCTACTGCTACAGACTTAGAGTACAAGTGTTAAGTTCCGATTGGCCAAGTCCAATTGATATAAGAGTACCTAATTTTAGAGTAATATGAACTAATATTTAGTTGAAATATCACAGTCCTCAGATATATCAAACCAAAAAATCACAGAACAAATTATTTTTTTTATAGTATTTCCGAAAAAGACTGAAGACGCACTGAGTAGTGTTGCCAACTCTGATTTTAAAAATCATCTTAAGACGACGTTGTGTTGTCTTCGTCTTACAAGCGCGTGACATATAAAATTTGAAGTTCAGCGATCACGTTTTACTCAGCTTCCGTTAGTTTAAAAACTAAACCAAAAGCCGATAAAAAAAAAAATTATCGGAATTTTCATTTTTAAATTATCATGAATTTTAATTTAAGAGGACGTCATACTCGTTGTGTTGCCTGTCTTACGAGTAACATAGACAATTTGACGCTCAACAGATCACGTTTAGTTCCGTTAGTTTAAAAATTAGAGTGAATTGACCTCTTATAAAAATTAAAGGTAAGATTATTATCTATGGTATCTCATGGGCTTTTTATTTAATTTTAATTTTAAAGCGAGTTATCAGTATTTTAAAATTGTAAAATGTTAATACACCTTAAAATACTCATCAATCGCTTTAAGATTAATATACAGTAAAAAGCCTGTAAGATGCTCTAGAATCTAGATAATTATCATACATTTACATTCGATAAGAGATCAGCACACTCTAATTTTTAAACTAACGGAGCTAAACCTGATCTGTTGAGCGTCAAATAGTCTATATGTTACTCGTAAGACAAGCAACAACAGCGAGTATGACGTCCTCTTAAATTAAAATTCATGATTATTTAAAAATGAAAATTCCGATGATTTAATATACTTTTTTTTTATCGGCTTTTGATTTATCAGTTTTATTCAGTATTCTGCACCTATTTAATTTTTTATGAAGCTAAAAATTATCCTATTATATGAAATAGTCGCTCGAGATCATTTTACGCGCTATAAATTAACCGCTATCTGTTGACGGGACACCCTTTTTGTATTGCTCTAGTTGGTCCTATCTTCATGCAATATAAATGTATTCAAGATGCACAAAACATATCATTATTAATGACAATATTGTACATTTTTTGTACCAACTAATTACTATGTATGTAACAGATACCTACAATTATTGGTGACGGTGAAATTATACTGAATAACTGATAATTTGATCAAATTTCTCAACTTTCACGTATAGGTAAATAATAACTAACAATGACCTCTATTTCTTGGACGAGAATATTGAAATACCAGTCATTAGTACACAGAATTAAATAAATAAAAATAAAAATTAATTAAATAAAAATTAAATAAATAAGTATAACAAAATAAAAAATATATAAACAGTATGATACTATGTATATCTAATGGAAATTATAATTAAGAGCGTCATGGTTACCTTGCATTACAAGAAATACGTGTATTGCGTAACTAACCAATATAAATAATTAATAAGTAATAATATGGCAAGAAAATTTTTTTATCATACATTTGAAAATACTCTCAATGTTCATTATTAATAAATTATGATCATGATTCATGGCTATAGCCTATAATAGATATGAATAGTCGGCACATAACAGTTTTACGAAACATTTTGATTTTTGGAATAAAAAAAAAATTAGAAAATTATTATATTTATCTATTAATTTGTTATAATTATAGTGCCTACTTAGGTACTTAGGTACTTAAATATAATAGTATCCACATGCTACATAAAAATATAGGTAATGAATTATTACTATCTATATTTATTATGAAACCATAATATATATGGTTAGTACTTAGTTGTTATCTACCGGCTACCCGCTCAGTTACTTATACTAATAACTAGTTACACACTTACACTTTTAAGTTAATATCTAGTTATAGAATTGTATTTCGTTATAAATTATTTAATGTCAAATAATTATTTACGTACCGACAATGTGATCGAAATATCGGGTTTTGACGTGCTCGTCTCCCACATATTTGTCTACAATTACGTTCAACCAGTAGTCAGTAAGTACGTATGACGCAAAAATATTGACTAGAATAGCGTACGGTACATAGATCAGAGCTTGGTAGTACATCATTGCGGTCGATTTGGCGGGCGAATGATTTGCGTACTACAACAACCACATGTTGCTTGACGCAGTGAGTACAACTTACTGAGTACTAAACTATTGATTCATCACTCACGGCACAAAGGCCATGGATAAAATCTTAAATGCTATGTTATAATGAATTATGACTTATGAGTTATGAGTCTGTCTACAGGCAACTACAGACTACAGTCGAATCAGTCGATTGGACTATCGTCGTTACGATTTTGTTGTTATCAACGAAATATATTTTTGTTATCAGATATATATTATCATTTATCATCTATCACAATTCTTAGATAATTCCGTGAACATTAGAGTTATTAGCACGAACTACTACACGGAGTTCTGAGACCGTGAACTTAAATATAGAGGACTGGACACGACAATAAAATATTGTTACCTCAAAGTATATACAGTGGTGGAGTTACGGGTGGTTTTTTTCACCTTGTTGCCGCACTAACGCTATCTAGGTGATACAATTTTGTATTCCATTTGTCATATTGAATATTTATTGACATATTGTCATAACTCATAAGTCATTACTCATTTGTTTTATT
The DNA here is from genome assembly GCF_001856785.1 of Myzus persicae. Taxonomy (NCBI): domain Eukaryota; kingdom Metazoa; phylum Arthropoda; class Insecta; order Hemiptera; family Aphididae; genus Myzus; species Myzus persicae. The sequence goes on along the minus strand of NW_019101246.1, from coordinate 890,436 downwards.
ATAATATTTATTATTATGGTAGGTTGATTTTATTTTTGTCTTGCCGAAAACATTGCATACATTATAATATTTAATTCTTCGATTCCAGCACGAGCTACTTATATAGCTTATGAGGAATTCTTGAACTTTTTAATTTTTAGACCTACCGACATTTTTTTAATCAATATTTATAGAAAAAATCTAAAATCTCACATTTCTATAAATAGCTTAATAGCCATCATAATATTTTGAATTTTACACCACGTATAAAATATGCTATTATGAACATTTGGTGAAAATATTAATCATCTACGGTTATTTGTTTTAATAAAATAAATCCTTATGAGTTATAACTAATGTAAACAACGCGTTTGTAATTCGATATCTATCTCTGCTGATAAGTGCTCTGCTTCGATAGCTTTTTGGACTATAAAGTCAATAATGTATACAGTCATTAAAAAAACCTTAAAAAACTATAACGATTAAATAAATACTTAGATGTTGTTTGGTAGGTACAACATGAGTTTAAATGTTCAAAACGATTTTTATGTAAAAATTAAATATTTTAAATACGTAAATACTTTTCAAGAAAACGAGGATATAACTTAAAAAATATCACTGTATATACTACATTCATTTAAGTAAATATTGCTATTAAACCTAATTTATCATGATTATTCATGCATAGCCGTGTGGGTATAGTGTGGCCGTATATAGAGGCACATTTAATAATATATTGTGTACACTGTACATCATAACAGTCAGACGGGATTGCTTTAAACACGCTGAGACATTTAAAATTCAACACAAGTCACGAAGAGTGAACAGAAAACACCTAAACAGAAGGCATATATCGGTGAAACTTCAATTTCATTGTTTCGGTTTAACTCTTGTAGCAATATATGACTTGTGTATAATATCTTTCTTTACCATATAGTGAAAGTAACAGAAATAATGAACTAATGTAATCACATATTATGAATAAGGGTATATTATTCCATGAATTTGCATGTTTTTTCTTTGAGGCCCAATTGATTGGTTGTCAGATAAGTCCACGATTTGAATTAATCTTGATTAAATAGATCGATTTTTTTGCATATGTTTACATATTTTGAACATAAGGTATAACATGGTAGTATTGTAATTCGGATATTCACAATCAGGTGAATTTTAAATAAACGTTTATAAATATTGGGTTATAATATGCCGAACCGGACGAGTGCAATCGGCTGCGCGTTTGTTTGCAGAGACGATCATCCAGACGACTGGTTTGGGCCCGACCACAACGGCCGGTCAAGCGACTGGACGATTGGCGTGCGGGGTGGTTTGTGGCGCGATTTATGCGCTCGACGATTGGCAGGTGCTGAGCCGCCGAGGACGACTGTTATGATGTAGACGGCGGAGACAAAAGCACTGGGCGAGCGAATACAGCTGTGATTGCTGCGGAATCGATGGACACCGGAGGCCGGTGCGACCACCACTGGGCAAAAAGCGCGATCCGGATACTTCCGTGATTTTTGTCCTGCAGTCCCGGCGGCCGAGTCCACGACCGGCGGCCGTCCGGAAGTCTAGCGCCGCCGTACCCTGAAACTCATAATCGAATTTCCGCAGGTCCGGCGATGCTATGACTTCTAATTCTTAGCCTTGCCCTATCACTCACCCGCCTTGTTTTAAAGCCTCCACCGTCGCTGGCACAATTCGCCTTCGTGCACGCTCTGCCATCGTGGGAGTACGTGGAATCAATGCCCACGCCGCGCCGGTACAACTAGCCGCCGCGCCGTGTCGTCACTCGTAGTACGTCACTATACAAGAGCGTCCGAAGCAGCCGGGCCCACACCGAGTCGCCTGATAGTCTGGCCAACAAGCGGCCCCAACAACCACCAACCACGTCGCTCCGCGAGTGGCCAGGAGCGACATATCGCCTTACACCGCGTGCTCTTTCCCGTGTCAATCCCCTACGTGTGCCGCTGTCTTGCCTGCTGTGCTCCTCGGCCGAGGAGGAGGGAGCCTTGAACTCCGAGTCACTCCCCACGGAGGCAATCGCACATCAGAAGACGGGTCACCTGTCTCACACCCCTCCAGGCGGTGGCTGCGATCCTCCGTGATCGCCCGCCCGGAGGTTTGCAGCATGTCTTTGATGGCAGATGCTACGGTTCACACGGCTCCTCCACTTTAGCTTCGGCCTCCGCCGGAATGTCTTCGTCTAACACTATTAAATCGTCTACTGGTTCATTTGCCTGCTTTTTCGATCCGACGTCCAACATTGCATCTTGCCCAGACGATGATATCGTCTAGAAGAGACGACACGACCTCGTCTAATGATTCCACTTCGGGTTAGGTTATGCATGACGTCGTCGGTTGTATCTTCTACTTCTACTACGTCGATTGAATAGCACAATATGCAGCCATGCAGGTATCTTTTGTTTGAATGGTACGAGTTTCTCCTGGTTGGTTCGCTCTATCTGGTTCTGGTTCTTGTTCGACCATAATGACTCTCAACATATCTCCGTTTTCGAGGTTGGTGTTATCCCCAGTTTCCGGTGTGGCTTTATTTTTGTCCTCCATTAATATAGCAGATATGCTCATTATATCGCCGTAGATTTCACTCATGATCGATTTGATTTCGGTATTCATGCTTAATAGGGTATTTTTGGCAGTGAACTGTATTGCGATGAGTGGTCGGAGACTACATTTGTCAGTGAATTAAAACAACAATCTCGTCTTAAACAGTCCACGAAAAATTAAAATATCCTTACGGCGACGTCGTTTATTATAAGTTATAAGTTATAACTTATAACCAACCAGCGGGTAAGACCGTCGTCGTTCTTAACGGCCGGCGTTCGGATTTCGGGCAAGCTTATTTTTCCAAATATTTAGTTTTTGTTGATAGATCATAGATACACACTAAAACGTGTAAGTACCTACTATATTTTAACGACGATCGGTGTTTCGATTTGAATTTATACTAGTTTTGTAGGTAAAGTATTTTAGATGCTGGGAGGAACGGTATGAATATATTTATTTTACAAGATTTTGAGTTTTTTTCGTGCGTGTATATATGTTTTGCAATAGAAAAAATATTTTGGTATTCAATTTTATTGGTGATTTTTGACAGCTTTTGTAGTTATTTTATACTTTTGAACGGTGAATATACTCTCCTGTTTTTTCGAACCTACAGGTTATCTATTATCTGCAGTCAGAACTTAGAAAAGACCAATAATTTAGTGTGGTTTTAATATTATTCTGCATGTTTAAGTATCATATTTTATAAACTTAAGAAATGGATCTTAGGTTTTCCTATAATTTTTTTTCATATTCCGTTCCTTTTTGTAGCAACCAACAATATAATATTGCTACGAACACCCAAGGGTGATCAAATTAATACACCAATAATACCATAATAATTATTATGCATATTATAATAAAAATTATATAAAAATTATTTAGCATAACTAAAATAATAAAATATATTATATAATAAATATTTATACATAATAATAACATGTTTGCGACTCCCCTTTAAGCAATTACCTTTTTATCATTTGCTTATGTTTATTTAAGTTTGAATCAAGTGCAATACGAAGTAGGTACAATACTAAATGTTTTATATTAAGTGATATTTAAAAAAAAATAAAAATATTTAGCAAACAAAAATATCATCAAGACTAGGTAATTATATTGTATAATGAATAAATTCTATCTTTCATATTTTTATTTTCACATCAAATATAGGTAGTACCTATTTACCAACGTTTTGACATAAGACTGGAAAAAGTACGTTTAGACATATTCTGATGACTCCAATCCACTTCTCCATGTTTTTTATATGATTATTGATTAGTTATTATGTTAAACTCAATTTTGTAAATTTTAGTAATAGGTAGGTAGGTACATGGTACATAGTACATTTTGGTTTTCATCTCTTATTACCCCGCATACTTAATATTTTTGTTGGATTTCGGTTAACAATGACATTTTATAAGTTGTAATCAACGATTCTGTACAAAAATGACACTATGACAGTTACCTAAGCTACCTAGCGTAATAACCAGTAAAATTCTCCATTTCCATGGTTGACAATTCAGCAAGTTGTTCTCATTATTAAACTTAAAAACTATTATTAGGAGGTATATTGTAGCATCGTCTAACCTGTTTTTATAATTTTAATTATTAAACTATTAAGTATTAATGGTATAAATAATCAACTTACAGTAGGTATTGAATTGAAATTCCTTTACTTTACTTAAAATCACCACGGACTTGCCCATAGATGGCAGAATCTGTCCTTATATCCTTATAACAGTTACAACTGTGTCACCTGATGTGAATAAATATTTTTTTTTGAGTAATTTATATCCATTGATCATGTTCTTAAACCTAAAATTTATTGAGATACACAAAATAGTAGATACAGGCTTATAGGTTTTTGCAATTTTCAAAAAAAATGAGAATATTTGGTTTGTCTTCAGCAAAATGTTGACACACAATGTTTAATCGATTTTCCACTGTTTGTTTTTCTAACTTTCCTAATGTACCTTCAATTTTCATCAAAATACCGTAGTAGGTACTAGGTAGACTTTTTCCATTATATCATTCAAGGTTACGACTTGAGTTACACCGGTAAGGAATATCGCCGATTTATGCACAAGGGTGTGTTTCTTTACTACATGGCAGTATGGCAGTATGGCACTATAGCAAACGAAAAAAAGTCGCCACCGAGGTTCCTTCTGTACTCGTTATATACTTATATAGTTATATGGGTGGGGTAGAGGTCAGCTCGTCGCCAAGTTAAACATCTGTCTCGGTCTTAGTTGTATTGCTTTAAAAACATATTGTTCTTGGGGACTAAACTTTTCGATATCATGTAAATTAATAATATAATATATTTTATATGTACAATAATATTTACGACATATTTTGACTAATTTGAAGTTATTTATACCATGGCCTTTATTAACACCTTTACCATAATACGCCATAAGTCGGTGTTGACATATTGGGTAACTATAATAGGTCTACTAACATTGAGATGAACTTGAAAATGTATTCAATGCATTACCTACATAGCATTGAATGCAGAAAAGTCAATGAGCAACATATTTTCTTCTTCAAACAACACTCTTGTTTAAGACTTTAATGCCAACCCAGTGTCCAGGGAGTATCCAAGTAGACGATTTTGCAACATAGTGTCTCTTTCATTTTTAAATTTACTCTGCATATTACCCCTAAACAGTGTACCCTAACAAGAACGGAAATATTGTCTGTAATCAATATATTGGGTGAAAAGTAGTTCGAACCTATAACCATCTATCTTTGACTAAAGAGTATACATATTATTAAATATAACTCATAATTTATTATTTCAATGTATTATCTATTTCATACTATATTTTATCGAATTAAAAAAAATATTTTGAATTATTCTATCTTTTCTCTAACACATCAATGCACATACAATCAATATGTATGTATAGAACTAAACTATAATTTTCAACTATTATTATTTTAGTTTGACATCTATTCAATTGAATTTTAATTTATAATAATTTATAAATTAATTATTACACATTAGTGACAGTCACCAAAATATCTACAAACTTAAATAAGGTTAGGGCTAATGAATTAAGATGAACACAATATATTATTCAAAATTGTTTATTAATGTACATAATAATTGTTGGTATAAAAATCTACCAGTATATAAATATAATAAAATTGTTATTCTCAGTTTATATTATAAACCTACTACCATAATATACAAATGTTTGGATTCTAAATATTATTTAATCATTAAATAACATTTTACAAACTCAATGTTCTTCCCCCTGTACAATGGTCACTGAATATGATTTTATTTGGTGTATTTTATATAAATTGCTAATAGCTGAGTTATTATTTGTACATACAATATAAAATTTATTTTGCTAAGGAATGGAAATGCCCATACAGAATAATCAAAATACAATTTTCATATGGTTCACCTAATTTTAGTGAAATAATTACTTTTTAACTAATACAAATAATGACATAGCTTCACCAAAGTTAATTAAATCATTTATGTTGATACTAACAGATATAAAATATTACCCATGGGAACTGGATAATTTTTTAAACAATATAAATCTTTATGGTTCAAAGATTACTAACTGTGCACCTCTCTCTCTCTAATCAGTCAAATATGTTGTCTCTAAAAGTATTTTATACAATATTCAATTTTAAAATAAAGTTACCTACCTAACCTAACCTAATTAATCCTATTCAGAATAGCTACCTACAAATAAAAATTTAGAAATATAATATAATATGTCTCTATATAACTTGGGTAAAGTTTTTTAAATTTTGAAAACAAGTTATATTTTCGATTAAAATTATAAAACAGGAAGACGTTTAAGGTGATATGTCTACACTAATAGTAACAAATATAGTATTTTAGTTGTATAGAAATTATATAATATTAAATCTTAAAATTTCAAAAATAAAATTGAGTAATAGCATAGTTAATTGTGGTTACCTATTAAAATAATATATAAGATTCATAAGGCTGATTCCAATCTACATCAGTTAATAATGTTTAGGTGAGATGAAGATAGCATCAGCCATACAGCTAAAATTGTAAACTAATTTTAAATTAAAACGTAAGAGCAAGGAGTGAATACAATTACAATTGGTGTTATCTTTTTTACAGACTAACATTGACAGATTTAGTAAGATACAAATAAGATTACAATTTTTTTTGCTATTTGAATCTTAAACTCACAGAAACAAAAAAGGAACATAAAAATTGTCTTTTTTGATTGGATGGAACAAATGTAATTTTGTTTTGACAATTAGGGCAAGTACAGAACTTAATTCTTATAAAGAATTAATTGATTTATTTAATCATTGAGACCTTGTCTTTTTTCTTCTTCTAACATGGCATCTAATTCATCAGTTAAATTTGCTAACATGTTTCCAATATCATTGAGTACATCTGCTGGCTCCTTCTTCCCACTGTCATAAAAATATAAAGCAAACCTTACATATAAATTATATTTTGCATCTAAATCAATGTATGTATACATATAACTGACAAATTAAATGAACAATGAAATAATTTTTGTTCTAAATTTATTATTATTAATAATTATAAGTGATTAGTTTATATTGTAATAGTTGAAATATAAAAATGTACATGTTAAAATCTCATTAATAATAATAAAAAAAGCGGGTAAATGAATGTCCCTCTGCTGTACATTAGGTGTCTAGGAGATCGCTGTAATGGATGGTATTAAATTTAAATTCAATGATATCATATCATTGTATATAAAAAAACGATTCTGAGAGAAGACGGTATGTCAGTTCAGGATAATTTATATTGTTATTACTTAGTATTAATATGGTAGCTGGTAAGTTTAATTAATATTATTCTTAAATTATCAGTGATGCTGAAAAAATATTAAATATACCTATGTGAAATTGGGTTGTTTTGGAACCGAATTACAACAGAATGATAAACATTATTCTTTGTGTTAATATGCAATTTTGTCAAAATTTGAACTTTAAATGATGATAAAAAAAATTGTGACTTTGAATTTTTAATATTTTTCAACTGCTATTGTAATAAGTTATCAAGAGTCTTTTTGTATTACATTTTCATGCTTTTTGACCCAACCAATAAAATTTTAATAAAATTTATAGAAAAAAAAAAAATGAAATTTGAAACTGTCTGTCAACAGCTTAAAACGAGTCAGAATATTTTGAAAATCTTATCAAGTATATGAATTGACGAAATAAACACTTGGTGTAAATTTCAAGTGTCTACAGTAATTCGTTTTTGAATTACAACAAAATAAGAAAATCGCAACAAGAGAAATCGAGTGAATATCGATAAATATATTATATTAATGTTGTAAAAAATGCCTTCTTCACTACATTTACATTTGTTGTTTTTATAGTTATAGCAAGTAAAAATTATAAAATATCAATATTTGTTTTTACCTTGGAGGCATTAACGAAAATTGACTTGTTGTTGAGTGCATTGAGTAACTTGAAGTAGTATGCATAGAATGATCAGCTAGCATAGGTTGAATTAATTCTAAAATCAAACACAGTGAAAAATATGAAATTACTTGAAATAAAACAAATAAATGTTAGAGACCAACCATTTGTAGATCTGATCGTTCTCTGTTTAATTGTGCCAGCATTTTCATTGGCAAATGGAATAGTATCTGATTCAGTACTAGAATTCGACTATAAAACAATATTTATTTATAATTTTATATTGATAGTTACAAAATACACATAGTGTTTAAAAGATAAATAATTTACTTTAAAGCTTGCATTTGATCCAATATGATCCTCTAAGTTATGTTTAGGAGACATATTATCTGCAGTCCATTTGCCCAAAGTTTTAGATTGTAAAGTTGGAATACAATGCAGATCGGCAACAACAGTTACTTGATGACACTTTTTATTATCTTCACAAGACTGTTGGCGTTTAGGCGGTGATGGTGGTCTACGTTTCAATGTATTTAATCCTGAACAGTCTTCTCTGAAAACAAAATACATATTATTTTATTTATGTGAATATTCAAAAAAAAATTTAGTATAATTTTTTGATCTTACATATTTTGTTGAGTGAATAAAGCGGGAATTTTAGCTACTAATCTTGGCTTAACTAGTCCTCTTGGTCTAGGTAATGTACCACCACATTCATGAAGAATAGATGTTTCATTTGTCGGTGTTAAATCGCCATCTTCAAAACTCTTTTGCTGATGTCTCCACTGTGGAGGACCAACAAAACTACTTGTACCTCCAGTTGTTGAGTTTATATTTTCATGTAGACTTTCCAATGATTTGCCACGATGAGTTCCTCTAAGCTAAAATTAAAATTAATATTAATAAATAAACATTTAGCTTGAAATATTATTAAGAAAAAATCAAATGGGGAAATAATAATTCTTTACCGATTCCTGAAATTCGAGTGTCCAGTTCGAATCCGGAGTAGGTCTAGGGGACTTAGTAAATTGACAAAAGCTCAGAAATTGATAAAAAGCAACAAGACATAGACATGATGATAGCAAATTATAATTTATAAAATAGATACCTTGATGGGAACAATATCTGTTTGGCAATATAGTTGTTTGCTACTCTCTAATTCCCAAGGTTGATGAAAGCTGTGATATGTGGCATGAACACGTGGCAAATCAAGTTCAACACTGCCCGTACCGCAACTTATGTTAGTGATACTCGTTCCACATCCAGAACTGCTGCTTACAATGCTTAATGGCGACTCGATGCAGGCCTTTTGGATGCAATTAATGGTTTAAATAAAAATGAATGCAAATTGAAAGCATTGAAAAAAATAAGAATGTAGTCATGCAAAATAAAATATAAACCATGCTTTTACAAGAAACAAAATTTAAAAAAAAACAAGGAATAGTTTTTAGTACTTACATTCCTACTTTCATAATTCATAGTGCCACATTGTTTACTATATAAATAAAATTAAAACAGTTTGGCCACTAAAAATTGTATAAGAAAATAAAAATCTAAGGTAAATTAAAAAACAAATATGGGAAATGCAGTGCAGTGTTTACATTATTAAAAATAAAACATATACATCTTCCAAGTACTTAGGTATATTTAAGAACATTTAATCTGGGCAATAAAATGTTTTTATGTGAAATTATTAGATGTGTGGCATGGTTTATAAAATATTTTAAATTTGATACCAAGATGTGTTTCATTTTTAATAGTATCAACCAATACAATTTTAATAAAATTGATTGATTTAATTTTATAAGAGCTACAAAATTACAAAATAATAGTAAAATTTATTTGGATATCTACATAGTGATATAACTAATTTCCAAATAAAAATTAAATATAAAATATTTTTAAATAATTTGAAATTTAATAAAAATTGTTGGTGTTTTTTTTAAAAATAAAAAGATAAATTAGGTTTTGATTTATTTATTTTTTTAGAAATATTTTTAATATCAATATTTTTAAATTTATAATTTTTACTCACTTGAGTTTGAATAATATATGGTGAATGAGGAACAAATGATTTTCCTGCCTTAATATCCTTTACTCGTTTAATTGCTAGTAATAATCTTTTTTGATGCCCAAGCTTTACTATTCCAATGTCTTCCAAGTCTTCCCATGTTAACTGAGTTACATCATCTATTGTAGAATAACCTTGAGCTTCTAACGCTGATCCATACTCTTCAAGTCTTAGTAATCTAAGCCATTCATCTAATGACCCCTAAATAATTTCATTCACAATATTAATAATAAAACAAATAAATCTTAAATATACTTAAATACAACATAGATACTTACAGGAATGTAATCTAATAGTCCATCAGATATATTTAGTAAGCCAATTTCGGCTTTTAATTTCTTTCTATGATTTGGTTTCTTTACACCAATAGCAGTTAAATCCTATAAAATAAAAATAAAATAAGAATATAGGTAATAAAGTGTTCTATTATGTATTAAATCAATTATTTCGAAATAATGATGGATTAATCTATTGACTATTTTTTATTGCTTCTATCATTATATAAGACATATATCTATTTAAATTAAATTTATTGAAGCCAATTATTTCAAAATGCTATTAAAATTGTTAAAGTTGTAGAGTTAAAATATAATGAAATTATTATTTGTAACTTAATATAAATGAAGAAAAATAAAATAAAACGAATAAACATACTCTATTTGTATTACTGACAACATATTTTATTTAATAGGTCTTTCAAAAATATTGTACTGGCATTTAATATTTTTAACTTTTATAAGTTTGAAATATAAAATGTATAAATTAACTTACTTCTGGTGTCATTTTTGAAACTGTTCTCATATCATATCCAGCAGATATGAACAATGGTAAATATTCTTCTAGATGTAGATCAACTAGCCAACTGTACATTATATCTTTATCCTATGAATAAATCCGGATTAATATCAAAATTAGTATTAGTACTTTATCAAAATAAAATACATACTGGAACCCCTTGATGGAGAAGTCTTTCCACCCTAGTAGATGGACTAAGTTCTGGATGCCAATGAGTATTTCCTCGAAGATGACACCCTGAAGCACGACCACTATCTAAACTTGCCGTTGAGTGACGAGATCCTGAACCAGAACCAGATGAACCAGGACTATCACGACCAGGACTTTGTGTCATATCAATTCCTTGATCTTCCTGAAGTGATAATTGGTGGTAATACATCTTCATATTTCCACTGGGATGAGAATACTAAGCATAAAACATAATATTAATATGAATGGATAGTTAAGGTTATAAATTATATTAAGATGTTGATTTTATTTACCGAAGTAGATCCTGGAAATGTGAAAGCTGGATGGTTGAACTGTGACGATGGTGATTTATTTCCAATTGGGCAATAAGTATCTGATCCATCATAGATATCTAGATTACAAAATAAATTATTCTCAACTTTAAAACACATAAGTTTTTTAAACGTTTAATTATTATTATGGTCTTGGATCACAAAAAAATATGTGAAGACATTCAGAGTACCTATAATTACTTAAACATATAGGTATATATACATCATTCATAATTCATATTACATTTAGTTTAAAATTAATGGTAGATCATTAATGTTTTTGACTAAAACAGTTAATTACAACACTCTTGTGTATACTGTTTTAAGTAAATTCAGTGCACTTTTTTTTAATAATGTTGTCAACGTGTTTTGTCGTGGTATAAATTTTGACAGTAAGTCTTAAGGTGTATAAGAAAATTGTTTGTACAATTTTTTTTAATTATACCAAGTTAGAATAACCTTGTATTTAAATCTCAAAAGCGAAATAACAATTATATAATAAACAAGTAAGGAAAGCATAATATTCTAACAGAATGTGATTTTTAATGCAATTATTTATTATTTATTACAACATACTAGTATGCTGGCCAGAGGTGAGTAAGTACCTGGTTTTTGCATCCAATTAGGTTATTATTATCATTTTTCTTTTTAACGAATTCATAATAAGTTTCACCATTTTTTGAAATTTGCTAAGAACTTAAGAAAGTTCAAAAATTAGAATTTCAGCTCACTATTTGATTTCATTAGAACCAATCTTGTGCTGTTAGCTTTAGTATTTAAGTGACTTAACCTTTTATAAAACTTAAACTTAAGAACATTATCAGTGTTTGTACGTTGACTTTTTTACAATATTTAAATTTTAATATTTTACATACTAATAACTTATATAAAAATTGAAATATCGTAAAAACGCCAAAGCACAAACGCAGATAACGTTCTAATTTTAAGTTTGATAATAGATAAATTTACACTAATACTAAAGTTAACGACACAAGTTTGATTCTGTTGAAGGCAAATTTGCTAGGTTGCGCGAAGGACAGAGATTGAAAACAAATGTCTGCTGACATCCTCTAAGTAGGTACCACATCCATTCAATGTTTAATTTATACATAATAGATATTACGAAACTTTAAGAGCATATTTGCTTTATAATATGATCAGTTTTCATTAAATGATACGTAAAATAAAAGGTATCCAAACAAATAAATTATAGATTAATATATAAACAATACCTAATAATATCGTTATTTAGGATAATTTTACCTGGTTTCATACAAGTATTTGGATCTAGAAATGCGTCATCGCTGGAGCTACTATATCCTGTTGATCCAAAGCTACTACCTGAATGTCGGCATGCAACTGAATCTGGAATGGCTGGTGGAGGGACTTTCTTTACTTGAGGAACATTTTTCTGAGTTTTGTTCATACTGCTAACTGTAACATCAGTACATCAAATAAATTTAGTAAAAAACATTTTATTACGAAATACATTTTATAATAACACATATTCCATGTACATCTACTATAAAGTAATAAAAGATTTTAAAAGGTTCAGCGTTCTATTAAACAATGGCTCTGATTTTACAAAAGCCAGCTACTACTTATTTGAAACTCAAGCGCTTGTCAGAGGGGAGTTATGTTGTCGAGCCTCATAGAACGAAGTCAAAAGCTTTTGGAGGGTAGTTCAAGGATGTAAAAAATCACTATTCACATAAGCAAAAAAACCTTGATTTATTTATATGCATAAACAATAATGTTATTTCACTGTATTTAGAAAAAGAAAATATATTGTATTCATTAATAATAATTAACAATCATTAACTATTTTATGCCTTTTACTTAATCTTTGGTTTGAAAATTACATAATTTATCTGTTAGATAACTGCATTGGAATAGTATAAACATAATAATATGTTTAATATTCCATTTATTATTTTTCGTTTATATTATATTAATTCTACATAAAATAAAGTATGTTTATAAGTATATAACTATTATCTACAACTTCTAAGACTAAACACAAACAAAATTTAAATATAAATAGTAAGTACTTATAATATTTGTCGAAGAGAGAAACCGACATGTGTTCTAACACACTTTAACATTATACCGCTAGGAATATATTTTATATTAATGAACACATTTTCTTTCTAGTATAACATATAGTTTATATTTTACGTAACTATATAAGTAGGTAGAATATTATTGCAAGCAAAAATTATAATAAATGGATATATTGATTAGATCGAGATATTTTTGAAAATAACACTTAAATACTAAGCTTAATGACCTTGATTTGATTTTCTGAACAGATTTGAACATATGCAAGACCTATAAATAGTATAATATAGTATATTTGATATATAATGTATAATAAACCAGTTTTCTTAAATTGGAAATTTGCGTGGTTGCGAATACAACTAAAATGTAGGTGTTGCACCTTTGTAAAAGAACAAAAAACCTACGTGGGAAGCAATATATAATATACTGTCAATATTTTTTTATACAATGTAGTCTGCTAAATTGTAATATGCACGAATGCAAAATAATAACAAACTCTATGAAACTAAAAAAACGTATTAAGTTATAGAAAACTCTATAAGCGATAAAAACCTTTAAGCAATCAGCATAAATAAATACTTTCAATACTATTTAAATAGTATTTTTAACGATCAGGTTATAGTACGTTAAAAATCTATAAATATAAATTATAGTATAAAGTATACATTCTGGTAACCATGAATGTTTGATAAGAGACAAGATCTTAAACTTTTAGTATACATCCATAACAGTATTCTACGTTAAGCATTATAGAAAACAGATGTTAATTTTGGTTTTAAAACGAAGGGCGACACGTGGTAAGTAGATTCTCAATAAAACGTATTACCTACCTCTACTTATGAAACCAAAAACACACCATATGTTAAGTATGTAATATATACTGTATATTCATTAAATGTTGAATCTAAAATAACATACTTTTTGTACAGATAAATTGTATGTGAATAATAAATAAATGAACCTATTTTATACAAGATCCGCTTAAAGTAAGTAAAAATAAAGTAAATGCCAAATGGTAAGTAATATAGTAGTATATCCATATTGCTCGGTAATATAGGTATATTAAAACAACAATCAATTAAAAATATGGCAACGAAAATGTTATTAATGCATTACATTGTGTAATACACTATAGTTCCAACACAAATATTATATTTTAGTGATTAACGGTCTTTAGATAAAACATTTTGGTAATTAAGGAATAATTTAGTTAATATATAGGTTTATATTATATTATCTGACTCAAGTTATTTGTATAAATCAAATACCTAAAATGTAAGTAATAGGTATTATCAAATATCAATATCAAAAATCAGCGACCAAGTATGATTTAAGATTAAGTACATTTAGTTACAAACCTAGTGATAATGAGAATTGTTTTGAAAAGGGAATTGGCAATTTAAACTGTTAACTGTATAATTAATGCATTTAAAACATATACTTAGGTTCCTATATTAGATTAAGTGTATTAGAAAATATTAAAACAATAAATCATTTAAAATCATTTTTTCTAAATGATTGTTTTTAGCAATAATATCAAGATTAGACGATATCAAACAATGATAGTTTAAATGTTTCGATCGCAAAACAGTATTAACTAGCATTTTTAGAAACAAAAATATGAAAACGTATTATATTCTTAAGAGGACGTCACACCCGCATAATATTACGAGGTCTCAGTTTTTTTCCCACCTTACAAACGTACACTTTGCAAAGTTTTTGTTCAGTAGAACACATTTTGTGATCTTAGTTTTAATATCAAAATAGATCGTTCTATTATGAAGTTTAAAGACAAGAACATAATTTTTACAGTATTTTAATTTTGAAGCAATTTTAAATGAGCATTTTTCAAATTGTAATAATTTACGATTGAATAATTATTTAAAACGTACTCATAACTCACTTAAAATTTGATAATATATCGATTAACTCAAATACTAAAGCTATAACAACACAAAATTGCTATGTTGTACGTTTGTAAAGAGGAAACAGCACACGCAGGTGTGACCGCCCTCAATAATAACTACAATTTAATAGAGTTAAGATACACCAGGATCAGTTATCCATGTATCTGACACATAAAAGATTCATGAACTATAATAATCATACGCTTCTAATTGTTTATTATGTAAACACACACAGCAAGTGTATTATTTTCAATTTTATAATAATCATTGATATACTTTAATTAGACTACTTAAGACAAATCACATTAAAGTTTTGAATCGCCATTATAATTATCGAAAACAATTTTACAATCTAAATAATGATATCGAACTGTTGCTATAACAATAACATCAATAATATTCAATAAATTCTAAAGGCATTATATTAGATTGTATCTTTATTTGTGTATACACCAATTAATATAAATAGGTTAAGCTATATACATTTTAAATATTCTTAAAAAAAAAATTTAATTCATCATACGTTTTCAGAATTTGAGTATTTGATGCAAGGGCATAACATTATTATGATAATTCATATTTTTTGTGACCAAAACACGACGGTAATTATACTGATTAGTCAATAGAACACTAAATTATGGTAAAAAAGTGTTGAAACTATTATTCATCTATTTGTAATGACTAAACACCAACGCTGTATTCAATGATCCGAAGTTATATACTAAAATATGTGTAGCCTGCTAAACACAATTAAAATGATTGCTTGTTTGATACGAGGGGAACATAAAAGACGGAAACACGAGTATGTTTGGACAATGGGCACACAAGATTAAATACAATAATATGAATTATTATTATCGCCCATTCCGTATAATCGAACGATAGGTATAATTTTTTTGTTTTCAGTTGAGTTCTTAAGTTTAATTCATTTGATTTGAATACATGTCGTACGTCCGGGTACATTATTTAAATCGTAGGTACCTACGTGTACATTTTATAATATTATACTTGGTGAAATTTTATTTGAACTATTCAATTGACATCCGACGTTATTACAGGTTAACATAAATATTAAACCTAGTACCTACTATTATTCCGAATCCCAAAAACTAGATGAATCTATTATATTCTATTGTTTTGTTTTATTCTTGTTATTGTATCACTTACTATTCAACAAATTTTTCCAACTTCCACTTAGCGCTCTCAAATACTTGGTAAATCCCTTTGGTTCTGCAGACTCCTGAGACAAAATCGAACCACTTATCGAAGACCCAGCTAAATTTCCATCAGATCGGCTTCTGAACATTGACGTAAATGGTCTTCTGATCTTACTGGAATCTTCAACATATTCGGTTTCGACTAAAACGATATCGTTGTCTTCAAATAAACTATCGAAACTCTCATAAGTGGTATCCATCATGCTTTCTTTTTTGCTATTGCGGCGGACGGATGGAAATTTTCGTATGAATCCAAAAGTTGATTTTCTGTCTTCAGAACTTGAACGATCTAATATTCGTTTTCCAGGTGGTAAGGGTGGATGTGCCCATAAACTGTTCCGTATATCAGACATGATAATCAAATGCTCAATCAAAATACATCCGTTTGACTCGTTTGAACTAAATGTATAAACGATATATGAACGAAATAAGAAGAAAACTACATACAACATACATATGTATCATACATTAGGTAATATTGTATAAAATTAAGACAAATATTAAAGTAGAAAAAAGTAGTTAAAAAGCATGCGCTTAATAGTGGCATAAGGGCGATTTCGTGACCGATTATAGAAAAGACAAAACATAATATTATGGGACTTTTGAAAATAATGATATCATTATTTATCAACAACTGGCGATTATTAATTATTTATTTATTTATCAAAGCACTTACAACAGCGATAAAGTTGTATAGGATTAGATGATATTATGTACTTTGATTAGTAAAATGTATAAAAAATAACATATAAATATAGAGCATACAAACACGTATGTATTATTATAAGTAATAACCATTTATAAAACTATACACTAGACTATACAGTTTATTAACTTGGTTGTTTTCATACCTAATTACATATTAAAATATGAAATACAAAACAGTCCATAACAAGTTATGGTTAAGATTTTTAAAAGAAACTATTGTATAAACGCGTAGAAGAAATATAATTTAATGAGTAGTTATAGTACTTTAGTACTATAGTAATATTACTACAGTATTATAGGTCGATACAATTGGAGTAAACTTATGTGTAGGCTATTTAAGACAAGGTAGGTAAGGCTATGTAGGTATATTATGCACATTCATTATTAGCAATAACGTTTAGTACAACTGCCTACGTTTTATATAATGGACAAATATAACCACGGAATTGCGAGATAAAAAAACTGAAATAGTACCTACAGTTTATAGGTCTATAGACTGTAGAATATGAAATAATTTAATATTTTTCCTAGTTCCGTTAAGTGATATTGAACTTCTATAATTTTTCCTTGAAACCAGATGAAATAACAAATATGACCAAGATGAGTGATAGGTTAAAAGATAATGTTGTTTTACGTTTGTTTTACAGTAGTCTGCAGGTTCTTGACATTACATTCCTTGCCTATTACGGAAAGGAATGTTTTGACACGAAATCACGTATAATCTCGAACACCCGCGCGCAGACGACGATTACTATAACTACCAAGTATTGAATATATAAGCAGAAACCAATATTTAAAAATGTAAATGAAAATAACTTTTAAATTTAAAAAAAAAATGTAAGCCAACGTATTTTATGTAAATTTAGTTTTCATATTTAAAATAAATTAGTTCCAGAAAAATATGAAGAAATTACATAATACCATTATAATACATATTATGATCAATGGTAATAGGTAACGTATTAATTATGATATTAAATTAAAAAGATTAATTTGTAACAATTTATTGGACAATAAGGTAGTACAAATACTAAAATTATACACGGTCTATTAAACCACCCACATTTATATATATGATATCAATCCGTGGTATTACGAAGGGTCGAATTTCTGGGGGAAATATTAGAATCTAGTAGAAGAAGGGACGTGTTATTTTCCCGCCTTTATATACCGAAAAGTATTGTTATTTGTTACCATTAAACCAAACCAGATGTTAACGACGTTATAGTTAACGAATACTGCAATATATGTGAAGAATGATCAAATCCATACAATAAATAAAATATATTATCAGATCAACATACTATTTCACATGCAATAGAAAACAAAATAAAATTTGAAATCATCAATCGAAATAAATTGGCTAAGGGGGAATAGTTTTCCAAAATTAAACAATAGCTATATAAATGCCATAATATAGCTGTATATACGTAATTCGATAAATATAAAAGCAATTAATAATTGTTATATAAGCCAACAAGTGTTGTTTTAATATTCATATTATATAGAAATAAGAAGTATTGATGATTTATAATAAGTAATAACCGTATTATATGAATAATTAGCTGATATGAATAACGAAAAAAAATATAACAAAGTAACTAAAATTAATTTTTATAAAATATGAAAAATATCAGCAGTAAATTATAGCCGCGATCACTTACGTTTGAGCAATAATAATAAAACTACGCACAGAAAAAACTGATAGAAATATAGTTCGTTTAACACAATAACGTATACTCAATAGGTACACACACAGATTTAACGAAGAAAATATGGTACGACCAACCACCGACGAACTTCAACGTACACACGGCAACTAGTAACAGTACAGTAAAACCCACGCGGACCCCGAACAAGAACAACCAGCGACATCTATAGTCGTTTCACATAAATTGTAGCATTTGCAGCATGTATAATAATATTATAATATTCCTACACGTTCCTACTAATATAATTACATATTAACTGAACTAAATGTAAGCATATAATAGTAGTAATACATGTACTAATACATGGTACATATAAATGTATACATTATGCACATAGGTAATTTTAAAACAAAATACGAGACAAAATACGGTTATAATAATGTTAGAACTTTTAGCACAATATTATTTGTACGTATAATATATCCAGATATCCTATTAATATTTTCCATATTTTTATTTAAAGTACCAACTGCTTATATTTATTCGTGGTGACACACCAGTTGGTCGTACTAGTTCTTATATCATAGAATTTACCGAGATTAATTGGTAAAAGTCCCAATTCAGACACTGCACAAGGACAGTTGTTAAAATTTAGATTCTATAGACATTATTAATTTACTTTTATCGTAACATACAAAACTACATAATAATAATTATTCTAAAATATCACCGTATATCATCAATGTAATACTTAGAACAATACGAAGGGTCGAGAAGTATTAAGGTATTGTGTATTATTATAAATAGCATATCACATAATTCACAATTTAATTATTATTATTACAATAATAATTAATGATGAATTCAGGCGCTGTTTGGAAACCTAAGTTTGGAAACTTAGGTTTTATTTCTGGTATATGTAAATGCATAACAGATGAAAGTAGCTTATAGCGCCAGGCAGGTACAATAAATGTGGGTAGCCCAGGAATTTCACAACACACCATATGGTCGTCATCTTGATTCTCCCCTTCCCTTCTCTTCCCCAGAGTCACTGATTTAGGTTTAACGATTTATGCGCACTTTAGGCAAAACAATGACCTTGTATACAAACAAAGATGATCATTAATGAGTTTCTTTCAAGTTAATCATTAAAACTATTGAAATAGAACACATTTTTAAAGATAAACAATTAAAATAAGTACATCCGGAAAAGTAAGCTTAGGTAATATTTTTAAAAAATGTATAAAAAATTACTATAAAAATTATTTATAACTCGTAAAAATCTGCGGTGTAAAAATTAAGTTGGTTATACGATTAGTAAATATAACTACGTAATAGGTATATGAAAATTATACTATAATATAGGGTATAGACCATAGAGAGTTGTTAACAATTTCCCAAGTGAAAATCAGGTGGCTAGTATTATACTATTGTTGATAAATGATAGATATTATTTCAGCAGTATTTTACTGATTAGCTTCACTTTCACGTTCCTAGCATTGTATTATCGTAACTCTCGTTTTGGCTATATACAATCAATTTTCATTTTAACAATTGATATCGGCAATGCTTAAAACTAATAACTAATTATATACTCTAAACAGTTAAATACAAAAAGTAATCAAAAGGTTCTATTCAATAATAAGTACAATACGATATAATAATATTAATACAAAATATATCAAGTGTAAGAAATCGTGGCCTTAAAAACGTATAATACTCAAAACACTGAATAGGCATATATATATTACATTCAATACTTTAGGTATTCTTTTCCTAAATATACAAATTGTTACAATTTAACATTGACAATTTTATATGTATATGTTCTGAATTTAAGCGTCTCTTGAAGTTACCTGATTTGGTAAATAGGTATAAGCTTAGGGATTAGAAGAATTCCTACCACGAATTCACATCTCAAATCCTCGCCGAAATAAAGTACCTACTACGACAATAAACAATATCGCATATTTTATTTTTTTGAATGCTCTATATCTGAAAGTAAGCACGGTAGAGTCCACAGCATATATTATTGTCCCGTAGGGAAAGTATTCACACAAAAACCTTGTTTTACGTGACCGGCCAAGTTGCCACAAACGAAATGGGGATGAGTATATATATTCGTCAACACGTTTCCACCATTCATGCACATCATATTATTGCCAATTTGAGTTATCCTTAAAATGAGTTTAAAATATTTTAACATTGCACCAAGGAATAAAACACGATTGGTTTAACCAAAGACGTTAAAGAGTTTCAGATGTTTAATGTAAAGTACATGAACTTTTTTAATACTCTTATAGGTACTTATAGTTATATATATACTCAAAAGTTTACAGGAAAAAAACTCCAATTGTATAAAACTGGTAGGTACGTTCTATCATTTTTTTTAAAATTATTTTATGCCGATAAAGAACGTGATACAATAATATGTAAGCTGATATGATTTTATTAGTTTCAAGAACAGTAAAATCAACCATGTTTAACGAGTCAAATATTTTTACACGAGATAACTAACACACATTAGAAGTTAATAAAAATTATATAATATAAAAATGTCTCATCGAATGTTTTTTCGTTGATATTTTCTTCTATTTAATATTGTGTTCAATATTTTATATTTTATATTTTATTTTATTTTTTTATATTATTCATTATAATTTAAAGTATTGTTTTGTTTATCTAAACTAAATTATAAAAACTGTTGTCTATAATAGGTACGCGTGTTATTTAAAATTCTAAAGATGGTAAATTTATGTACATTTTTTATAAGTGAAATCATTATTTACATTAACCATATTAACTATAAATGTATACGAGTTATGTTATGTTTGGGCAGAAAGTAGATTGATGAACCCAGTTGGTAGGACGATGCATCTGAGGAGTGAGGACAATGACATTGAGAGTTGAGACACCCTGTGTAAACGGGCAGGGATATAATTAAATAATTTGGTGCCTCCCGAAGATTTATTATTTTAAGGAGATTCCGGTCATATACCTCAATACTTTTAGTATTCCTATGGGACAAACTAAAGTTAAATACTCAACAATAATTTCTATACTCTGTTTCTATAAGGTTGCCTAACCTTATATATTATATGAGGTTTATTTTAACCAAAACTCATTAAAGTAAAAATGTTTTTAATTTTTAAAATAATATATATAATGAGATTTTTGAAGTGTTTAAGTTAAGTTTAAGTTTATATCAACATAAAGACCTAACAATATTGTTGGTTAAAAGCTAAACGATCCAGTAGGTAACGTCTCTACAGTTCGATCCATATAGGGGCTACTGCCTACTCGTCCAACATGTCCTAGACTAACTGAAATGCATTACCTACCCGAACACTGGTACCAACTTTCTTTACGAAGATAAAGATAATAATATATCACAAAATTAAAATGCAATATACAATATTATATTATATATACGAGATTATATAAGTAGGTATATGATTGTTTATAGAATTAAAAAGTAATTTGTTATAATCTCATTCTCCTAAAGTTAGAGTTCAATACTTAATAAATAATAATAGATCTAAATCTAAAAGCGTGTTATTTTTACTTAACATTAGTAATTTGATGTTTACCCGTTGACTACAATTTTTATCTATCTATCACAGTGAAAATTATTAAGCAGTAAAATTCGGATAAATTAAATTATTTCATTATCTTAATTTAATACACACACATTTGAAAACATTTTTTTGATCGTGCATATATTTATCAATTTCAACCAAGGTCTATACAACAATAATAAAGCACTTAAAATATAATGACGCTTAGTCTATAATCATAATGTTGAAACATACTATTTTATTTGACTAACTATAAGAGTTCAGAGTAGTAATAAAAAACATCTAATAAACCACATACTTTTGTCACAAGTCATAAAGTATATTATCTTTTGGCCATTGCATAATACAAATCGTTTTTTAAATGTTTTAAATATTTTATTTTAGTACTAAAATATTGTTTCTAAATTAAAGTAAAAACTAGATATATTATTTCGGAAAACGATTCAAGCAGATTCTGTTATCAAATGTCCCATAATTTAAACGATCCTTAATCAATTTTTAGATAGTATAGATATTTAATATATTTGTATTATAAAAATATGTTGATGAGAATAAAGTCAATCGATATTTTAAACCATGCTGGGAACAAACGTATAGTATTATTTATACAATATAATTGACCTTATCAGATTACGTATTTGAAAATTAAAGAAGTATTATACAGGCATAAGACTACTATATAGAGTATAGTACACGTGTATACAGGTAGTATAATATTTTCATACTTAGTTAATTGGTCAAGCTGTATGTCAGTAATTTTTTTTTTTAGTTATAGGTCAAAATAATTGAACCTTTACCCTTTGTTAATAGTATATTCCCCTTAAAACTGAAGCCGAAATAAATAAATAAATGTATTATAAAATTAATTAATACATTTTATGGTATTTAAAATTCCCGTTACAATCTTATTTGAATTGGTAATTTATTAAAACTTTAAAGAACACATGGTACCTTTGTACTTTTTAGCCTCTAATGAAATTCTTGGATATTAAACTTTTATTATATTTTCTGATAAAACTTAATTATAATATAGTTATACCTACTATGAAAAGTGATAATTTAAATATATATCTGTATGTATATTAC
The DNA here is from genome assembly GCF_001856785.1 of Myzus persicae. Lineage (NCBI taxonomy): Eukaryota > Metazoa > Arthropoda > Insecta > Hemiptera > Aphididae > Myzus > Myzus persicae. Next base: position 866,905 of record NW_019101246.1, on the reverse strand, counting down.
ATTATATAAATAAGGTTAACAACAACAAAATTATAGATAACCCCAATTGTAATTGATCTAAAAAATATAATATTTGCTAAAACTAAAATAATAATATAATATTAATATTTTTAGTTATTATACTTATTAGGTAGTTATTACCAAAATAAAAACTTGAAAAGACGTACAATAATTTGCATGATATAAGAATATTGTGTGGTTATATCAATTATGATCCTGTCTTTACGTAATAACATTAACAGTGCACACACAACAAAAAAGCACTAAATAATAAATTATCAATATTTAGTTTTATAATTACCAATAATAAAACTAGGAAAAAAACTAAATATTACTACGAAATATTACGCGATGATTTTTATCTGGAAAAACCTTCTGACATGGCAAAAAATGTTTTCACCCCTGTTTTCACGCTATCATGAAATTTCGTTGCATTTAAGAATATAACTTTGTAGTATCTTCTGACAATTCTTAACTTTATACTTTGAAAGTATTAAGTACAATACGAATTTGGAGAATTATTTTGATAGTACAAACATAATAATATAATAAATATGTAAATAAATAAAAATTACAGATCTTAAGTACTAGAGTTAGTACCTTTTTAGTATATTAAGTACTTGGTTTTTAATAATTGTATGGGTCATGACAAATGACAAATTACCTATCTAAAGACTGAAAAACATACTTTTAAAAATAAAATAATGATATGATAACAACCAATTTTACTTAAAAGATGAAACGAAAAATACGAATTAAAATTCCTAACAAACGAAAATATACTTTAGTTAAGATTCATAATTATTATAGAGATATGATGCTCTTTTACTTAAAATGGTATAATATAGATTATAGCGCAGTCCGTCCTTACTAAAAAAAAAAAATATAAAAACAAAAACTGCTTGAAAGAAATAGGAGGATGAACAAACACTACAAACCGTAATTATTGTACCTATACAAGCAAAAAATGACAGATATGGTTATATGAATACAGTGTTGTGAATTAATTACGCGTGGATATATGTTATATAAGTATGGAATAATTTTTAATAGTTGGATTTTGATGCGTAAAAAATAATAAAACTGTACCTAATGCATTATGTTCCACCTATTTATCAAAATAAAAAATAAATAATTTCTTTGAAATTGACATATTTAAATCTGTATTGAAATATTATATAGTTATTACATACTACACAGTACATATTACAAAACATTATTAAATATAAAAATTGTTATTTATTAAAGTAAATAAAATAAACTAAAATTAAGAATAAACTCAAATAACCTCACAAATCATTTTATAAATTTAAATAAATGATATGGCAATAACATAATATTTATTATAAATTAAATAATTATAATTATTTATTTATAAACAGAGCTTATATGTTGTTTATATGTTTTGTAATATGATTTATTATTATTACAATATTTAAGGATATCTTATTGTTAGAATACCATACAAATGTAGTGAATAGTTACGGAAATTAAACTAAGCCACAGGTTATGGAACTAGACCACACGCGTAGTCATTAATAATCTATACTTTAATAAATATCGGAATATATTACAATATTAATCAAAAGAAATAAGTAATAAAATAATATTTCAAATTGAAAATCGGAGATTTCATTCAGCTGTACAATAGATATCAAGTATACCTCATCATTGACCAAGTCACAATTGGATGTGTTAAATATGAAAAAATTACAACTAAGTTATACAGATATGGGTAATGAATATCTTCATTCGTCAGATACTCTGCAGATAGATACTATATAAAACATTATCAGCATTTGAATTTCAACGTTTCGACTATGTATTTTAGGTATTTTTTTAATTGCTATAAGAAGAACTTGAGGAATTCAAAATTTACTTTTCGAGATTTCTGAATTTAAAAAAATGTACAGTCAACAATTTAAAACAAAATATTAAATGTAAAAAAAAGACCAAACATATTTTGAAAATTATATCGTGTCTAGAAAACAGACAGAATAATAATATATACATATTACATACATATTTGGAGAAAAATTCAAGTCTTTTACAACAGCCGATATTCCCCAAAAATGTTCTTCAAGCAAATACTATAGATTAGAATACGGGAAGCACTGTTGAAAAGTGAAAAGTGATGGCGGTATAGTATTTCATATAAATGAAGTTACCTATCCAGTTTGTTACTTGGATTGTGTAAAAACCAATACAAATTTTTTGGTCTAAAAAAATGAATTCTATGTCCATCATAGATAAACACAACAATATGCACAGTTCTACTGTTAATACACATACATTATATAATATAAATTATTTATAATATGAAGTTTTAATAATTATTGAGAACTATTTTGGTAAATATATATTTGGTACCACAATAACACGCCTTATGCTCATAAGTTGTAAATAATTAATAAGGATAAAATATCAAAGAAAATATCTTATGTTGGAATTCATAAAATGTATATATTTGGTTTTCCAAAAAATAAACAAATTTACAGTTACGTTATTTTAGTTCATTACTTGGTACCTAGCGGTGTCGTAAGCGGTCTAAATTAATCAAGTATAGTGTAATAAATTAAAATCTACATTTTTTACACCATAATGTTAGTGATCTATAATTTGTTGTGCTATATTGTGCTACGTGAAATTACAACAATCAGGCGATTAAGTTGCATTGATAATGATTAACCAACTCACATGTCGAAAAACATGATTATTGATTAGATATTAAATAATATGAAATATACCTATACAACAGAATTAGTTTATAATTACGTTCAAGGAACCAAGGAAAATAGGTAAGTCATAACTACCGATACAATTTAACATATAAAACTTACCCGTTCATTTTTTCGGGTTCTTTAATTTAAGGTCATGAAACCCGATATCCGTACTCCGTAGTCTTAAGGGCTGATGCTTAATTGATTCCCGTTTGAAAAAGGTGTTTATTATTAAGGTAAGCCGAATCGGTACCCGTTTAAAAATGATATTTTACTAAGTTGAGCCGAATTGGTTCCCGTTTGGTTACGCACATTTTCCTTCTAAATTGTACAAGGTGAGTACTGTCAAATTTAAAGTAGGCTTGGTGAAAAATGTGAGGGTTACATGTGTTAAACAAATAAAATATAATACATAAAATTTGAAATCGTTGATTTGCAAATTTAAAGCAAACTTTCTACAAATATCGAGACAAATATTCAATTAGAGTAAGTTTCTCACTAATGTACTCAGTCATACAGTTTTTGAAGTACTGGTTATTCTTATTTCTTTCCCATTTACTGGTAAGTTTCTTCGCATTATTACATCAAAATTGAATACAACACCAATATAACAATATATTGCCATTTTATTGTACATACTATGGAGTGCAAGTACATTTATATTTTATACTACTTATCTAATTTATATTTTGTGCCTGCAATTATACATACATATGATTTACTAATGCAAAAGAATGCTTTAAAATGAAAATTGTAACTATTTGATCTGAACACAAACGGTAACCAATTCAGCTGAACTTAATAACATATATTTTTCAAACGGGAACCAATTCGGTTACTCCCGTCGCCAGTTAGCCCATTTACCGTTGACTATTAGTTAGGTTACTAACAAGTTATTAACAGTCTTACTATTCAGAATGAGTTCGACTATGGGTTATTTGTACCATAATATTATTCGGGACGAAGTGCAATGTGTACAGACAGTACTTGAAATAAAAACTTAATATTTAAGTACTAAGTTAGTACAGAGACTTGTACCAAAATAAAAAGGCACTAATCTATGGCGAGGTACCAAAGTACTAAAAGAAACTACAAGAGTTAGAATTAAATAAATTCTGACATAACATTCAAAAAATTTATGATGTTGAGATGCACTTCAAAAGGACGTCAAAGATATTAGTGGGGATATTAGTCTATACGTAAAATGATTTTTACTTACGTTGGTCTGAAGGGCAACTGTCGCAGTAATTTAGCTTTATCAAAAATAGTTTAAATTGTATGGAGCCGGGTTCGGCAGATTCCGTTAAATTCCAACCATTCAGTGGACAGGACGAAGCAAACACACGGAAGTTTATTGGTTCAAAGGAATGTTAGCGTTATTGTGAATCACTTCTCACAAAAAAAAATGGGTGGCCCCGACGACGCAACAGTGTTGTCGAGATACGTAGATGACGAATCTCTTTTTCAAGGGAAACGTATTTGCAATATAGAGGTTGTTTAATGCTTGCGAGCCTCAAAACTGTAGACAATTAAGAAGACGAAGACCTTAAAATAGATGATAATGATGAAAACGAAGATCCAAATTCAAAAGCCAGTAACAGGAATCGTGGATTACGAGTATAGGGTAAATGGTGAAGTAAATAACTTACGTTGGGGGCACAATCAGATTCTAGAAAGACAATTTTTTTTGTAAAAAAAAAAAGAGACGAAAGTACCCTTTGCCCACAATTGTGAGAGGAGTAGAACTAGGCTCCACTATCCAGTGATAAATTGAAAGCATACTCAAATTTGAATCAACTGGAATTTATTTATAAACTATAAATCATAGTGAAAATCGAAGGGAAAATTGTATAGCCCCATTAACTGGAGTCCATACCGAGAACATTGAATGTATATGGTGAATTACAAAATTGTTCTAAACGAGTAAGTGGAACTTCCCATTTGCTTGAAAGGAGGTTGCAAGAAGAATGCTGGAGATTTATGCATCCATCAAAGGATTACATTTTCGATTATTTCCTAAATTTCACAAAAGGCACTTTTGTAAATAATTAATATACCTAGTAACAATAATTTTTAAAATATTTTATTATACACGTATATATAATTTTATATTTTATGTAACATGAAAGCCATTTTCTATAAGTAACTAATAAAGTAATAATAATTTTTGTATAAAAGCCTTTTTTAAATATATTTTTTTTAACTATTTGCTGACCAATTTGTAGGTAGTTTTTAGTAGATCGTTTACAATTATACCAGTGTGCTATACACGTAGAACGCATACGATACATATTTAGGTAAATAGTAAGTACGTAATATGCATGTTTTATAACTGATAAATAAGCGATTTGTATTAAGGCACTGCAGTCACGGTCGTTACAAAACTCAACCAATTATTCGATATTCTTCATTTCACAACGAATTAAGATATATTCGAATCCGATTTTGGGATACAGGAATAGTACCACAAAAATTAGAATAAGTGTTATTTTAACTGGGTGAACGATAACCGATGGATAGGATTTTATCTTCAATACTTTAAAATTTATACGCACCCAAAACAATGACCTACCCAACCTATTTAATCATTTCAACTTTCAAGTAGGTACCAATAGTTTTCTGATAGTCCTTATTACTCATTAGCCATTATATGAATTTATAGATTACTATAGTTACCCACTTACAATACAAGTAATATTGAACGATAAACATATAAATCAAATCAATAATTATAATTAAACGACCGAATGTGCTGTTAGTGAATTTGAGTTCATTTTGTGTTCACTTTATTATTCGAGCGAATTTGCATATTATCAAACCTAAAGGTAAGAACAACCATCAGTTTGTAGGTTATTAAGTAATTTTAAGGTTTTTAACGATATTTTCATTTGTAGGCGAGTTATGACTATACATAAATTATTAATAATTATTATTATAAATAAATAAAACAAATATTTCAATTTTAAAACAACCTTAATTTGCTTAAAAATCAATAAATCATGAGGAACTAAGGTTCAATCTTCAAACGGAGATAATGTTCTTATCTCGAAGCTTGATAACAGGCAAAATAATATGAGGTAACCATACCAAATTGGTGCTACTGAACTAAATTTTGATATGCTGTACATTTGTAAGACAGATAAAGCTTAACAGTTTAATACAACGTTCCTCATAAAAAAAGTTATACTTCAGCAATTCGAAGTTACGATTTATTTTATGAGGATTTGAAGTTTAAATGTTGCAAAATTCAACAAAATCAAGTATGTGCGAACTGCAAATTCTGTAGTTAAAAATATTACATTTTTAATTTAAATACCTAAGAATTTAAAATTTTAGTTATATAAGATTTATATTGAAAATTGAAATAAAAAAAAGTTATCGTACAATAACATAGGTAGGTACCTACATTTTGTATGATAGTTTAAAATTAATCATTTTGTAGAAATTCTATAGGTAATCAAACGTTAAATAACGATTTACCGAATACCGCTAATGACTTTATTGATACCAAGACTAGAATTTAAATAGTTTTTTTTTTTGGAGGGGGTACAACAAAACACAATTACCATGTCAAATGAGTGAATTACTTCATAATTTACCGTCTATATTTAGTCAGTTTACAACATTAGGTACATCATTCATCTAAGTATTTACTATTTACTCATAAATCATAATATAAACAAAACAAGGTGATAAAATAACCTAAAATATTTTTAACCACATTTATACCAACAAGGTACCGCTACATCATATTAATAAACCTCAGATAGTATCAAATACCCGTACTGTCTTCAACTAACTAGGTTACTCAAGATCCAAAGGGAAAGGGTATGATGAATCATGATGAATTTGGGGTTTGACACAAGCAGTTTTACGAGTTTTTATTATGGCTATTTTACTTTACCTAACATAAACCAATCAGGAATACAATAGAAAAACAGCATACAAACGAAAATAAAAGGAAACATTTCAAAAAAATTCAACATAGTAATCAGTCAGTGTCGTATTAATGTATGTTACTGCTGTGGGGCAACATTACTTTTGATGTGATACTGATTTTGCCTGAGAAAAATGTTTCAACTACCCAAATTATTATTTTTATAATAATTTTAGCGACAATATTGTATTCACTGTTTGGATTAGTATAAAAGGAAAAATCATAAAACGGGAATATTTTCTTTCAGAAACTTTTTTAAAAAATACACCATGTATAGATTGTAATATTTTCAAAATAAAGTCACAAAAAAAATATACACCTTTAGACCTTGCTTTAAACCTTATAAAGTAAATTATTTTTAATATTGTGTCTTAGAGTCATCAAATTGTATTATAATTTATAACTAATATATCCCTACTTGAAGACTTGACTCATAATAGATATTGCTTATACATTTTTTCCGTGCAAGTTTGGGAAAATGATGACTCATTAAAACGTTAAAATGAATAAACATAAATCAAATTTACAACCTTCACTCGTTCGTATTTAATATTTACATAACATTGTATGATATTGGTAATGGTAATTAACAGAGTAATAATTAAAGGGTGAAATTTCATAATAAAATATTTTAAATATTATTATGAAAAAACTACTACCTATAGAGAGGTACTATGAAAATATGTGTAAGCAAATTAACCAATATTTCAATCCTGATTTAAATACATGTTATGTACCTATCTACTATGCTAAGCAGTAATTTGAATTATTTGTATAGTTTGCATGTGTCAAATGAATATATTATAAACAACATAACACACATTTTAGTTTACACCATAGTAATCTACACTGTAGACATATCAAATCGACTCACCAAAAACTGCTAAAAACTTAAATACAATTTGAATATAAGTTATTTCGTTATTTGTTTATGCTTAGGTATGAATTGTTCATGCAATCAATAAAAAAAAAGGATATAAAATAATATATTCTAGTATCTAGATATGTAAGTCATACAGTACCTACATCAACTTTTTATAAACAAATTTAATACAGAGATGACCTTTGTTTTTTGTGTTTTCACATACATAAAATAATCACACCCATGAGAATTGAAAATAAAAAAACTGTTTCATAAATATGCCATCTGTCTAACATCTGTCTAACTGAACTGAATGTTCATTAATTACATTTTTAACTATTGACTAATAGAGCATAAAACATAATAAATGTTAATGTAACAATACAAATATAATTGTATTACTCTAAATATGAGTAATATTTAAATACGAAACTCAACAGGTACCTAAGTACCTATATCAATTTGAATAAATACAATTTTATCAGGTACTTTGATGTAATTTCTAATTTATGTACCTACCTAAGTACTTTGAAAACAAAAAACTAGTTTATTACCTATAAATTAGAAAAAATAGGTAGGTACTACAGCTACTTGCATCATAGTTAACCGCTGTTGACCTATCATTTTGAAATTGTTTTAACTTGATCTGAGGCAGTAATCAGGAGGTAGGTATATAAAAAAGATTTCATTCAAAAATGACTGTACCTAGACTTCCCTACCTACCTATATAAAATTAACTTGCATTAGGTTTAGGTATTTACGAAGGTATTTATTAGTACAACAAGTAACTTGGTAAGTTGTTATTCATAGTAGGTACTCTTATTCATTGTTTCTTACGTAATTAGTCTGGACAAATGTCATGTGACCACTACAATGCATTGTCACAACAATCAAAGATGGGAAAGCAAAAAGACTGAACAGAATTCCTGAAGGGCAAATACTTGGTAAGAATGAGGATAAAAAATAGGCACAAGGCACTTACCGCTTAGCTTCCTCATTGTGAAGTCTGCATATGAAATAATGTCTGTGGCGGCAATAGTCTCCTGTGTAGTTCTAGAGGGCAAGATATGTCCCGAATCCAACAGTTCCGTTGGGGCACCTCTAACATCAACGTCTCCGTTAGACAAGTTCTGGCTGTCAAGTGTCAGTTGCTTTAGATACAATTTGTACCTATTTACATTCAGTCTAAGAAATCGGAAAACCACCGCTCTGAAAGTGGCATAAAATCCGGTCGCGACATGGTGACACAGTCTCGGGTTGGTGTTGGGCCACCCTCTTGTGCCAGGGTCTTGGTCTTGATCCGATTTCTTTTCGACACGAACGTTGTCGTAAATCGACCGGTTATCTCGACTACGCTCACGCAAGCGAACTCGACGCGAAAAGGAGTACGTAAATCTCGTACGGTCGTACACTGTCAATAACGAATAACGATCAACGACGATCAACGACTCGCGTCATGCCTCTCGCAATAATAATAATAATAATAATATTAATAATTATAAAAATTATTGAATCGCGCGACACCGGATAAGAAGGGAACGTTCAACGTAATAAACTAATAAATAATAATGTTACCGTCGGTCGAGTATTATCGCTACGTACGGTAAGGCAGTCGGCAAGGCTACGGCGGCGGCACACAGCCGGCGGTTGTAGCGCCACGCATGCGCTGTGTCGCCCGTTAGTGGTGGGGCGCGGACGTCGTCAACGGACGGGCGGAATTATTACGGGACGAGACGACGAGTGGAAAACTCGTCGTCCTACAACTTACTACATAGGTACCGCGATTATCATTATTGTTATTATTATTACTATTATTATTATTATTATTATTATTATTATGAAAACGCGATTTGTGTGACGACATCTAACGGTGAAAAACATTTTCATATCGTTCGTGTTCAATAGATCATGGTGTTCAATAAAATATTGAACTTCACTACTTCAGGACATAAATTCCGCATTTCCACAATCTACTTTCTTCTCATTTCTATTTTCTAACCAAGATTTAAGATAGTATCTAATATTATATATGTAATAATTATCTATAGCCATTAGCCATGCCATCGTGGCCCGCGGTTCCTTAGACATTACGCGTGCATCATAAATAATTCTATTAGTTCATTTAGTTCATTTATAATACTTTATAATACGAAGCGGGTTCTCGGTTTCTCACTCGAGTACTAAGCAGAAACCCACTTACCTACCTGACCGTAGCCACCATATTACATTTATACTTCTAACAAAGATAATAAAACACATATATTTAAATTTAATTTTAATAAAAATGAAATTAATTTTTAATTTATACAATTTATACCATACCTAATAATACAATTTGACTTATAATTAAGATTATTAGATATTAAAAAAATAGGATGAACGGACTAACCTTTTTTCCGGGACTCAATTTACCTACATTTTTGCTGAGACCCCAATTAACCAGGAAAAATATTAACAGCGTTAAATATAACCGCATTAATTAATGTTAGTAAATTCCTTTCAACTGGCAAAAATTGAATATTGAGTTTTTTTCAAAGTGAGGAAAAATAATTGATGCCAAATGTAATTTTAGTTACCAAATGTTGACAAAGAATTTTTATAAGAAATATTACATATTTAATTTTGTAATACCTATTTTATGTTAACAACAAGGCTGTAACTGAAAACAAATTTTCGGGGGGGGGGGGGGGGGGTTAGGTTACGTCCTTGCAGGTTAACAATAAATATTGGTATCCAATACAAAATTAAATATCTAATATCCAGTATTTCAATATTTGTTTCAGGTACTTAACCACAAAAAAACCTAGTGGTTATTAAAAAAGTAAAAAAACTTTTGAATTTTGAGGGACTGCGCCTCTTCCACTTAATTAACATCTATGTAAATAATTACAAGTAGAGATGTTATTTAAAATGCCCCATATTTTTAGGAATTAAATTTGGGTTCCTTACTAAGTTTTTGATAACAATATGATTGAAAACATTAACTATGCAGATTATAATAAGCAAATGACCACTGTATTTAAAAAAATATTAAAGCCCAGATTCCTGTATGTTTTTTCTGGAATAGCATTTTTAACTATAGTATAAATTATATTGTATCTTATGATGATTGAATATTTCCATTTTTAAGGCATATTTTACAACACATTACAAATAGATATAGAAAATTTATTTTTCAATAATCGAACAATGACTATGTATTTTGAATTTATACATACGATTTACTTAAGTTATCTAATTTATTTTGCATGTTGCGATGTTGATTAAAAAGATTAATTTTGTATTCTTCTATGTATGGCCAAGGACCATTTTGTAACAATAGCATGGATGTCAATTGAACTAACATTCAACAATATCTGTTTTACAGAAATCGGTATTTTCATTTTGTAGAATATAATCCGCGGGATTTTGAGTCTTGACGAATGACGACTACCCTTCTAGTAATAAGTGATATTGACTACACCCGGGTTGTAGACTTTTGCATCTTTTATTGAAACACGATCGACGATGATTTACCAACGTAAAATGTATTTTAATAGAGTACGCATCTTCAATCTGTATACAACTAATTTTAGGGTTTTTTGGCTTATTAGGTTATTTTTGTGACTTTTAAGGTCATTTTTTTTAATTAGAGGCCTTTTTTTAACAACTGAGAGAAAAATTAAGAGTTAATCATTTCTTATTATCATATTTTTATAATTTTCATCAATTGATTTATCAAATTTTATAAAAAATACTTAAAACAAAACTTTCAATTGTTTACTAGATGAAAACCATTTTTGAAATTAAAATTAAAATCAAAATCAAGTATCATTTTAAGATTAATAAATAATCGTATTAACTCAAATCGTTAACTCTTGAGTTGTTCAAGTATTTAGATCATAAGCAAAATATTCAAATTTTACGGAATTTTTGAGCTTTTAAAGTCATTAATTCATTTTTTTAGGACATTTGTATAGGCTTATTAGGGCATCAACTTCCGGGCCTTAAAAATGATTATTAATGGTTGCATACCTAGCTATAGGTATATTAATTCATATTTTTTATATAATTATCTATTTGAAACCATATGATAACAATAAGTATTTCAGTTTTTATGCATTATACTATATTATATTATTATGCATAAGAGCATAGCGTAACATCTACTGACTGTTATCACCCATTACGATTTACGACGATCGTTAAGTTCGAATCGTAAATAATCGTTAGTTCAAGGAAAAACATTTATATTATAGGTATTATACGACTTAGAATTGCTATAAAATGACGACTGGAAATGACAGTAAGTTGTCGACTTTAGGGGGATGTCATACTCCACTGAATTACCCCTGGGCTAGTGGGGGACTTCTGGGTTTTGCCACATCCACATGTCCCGTATTTCCCGAGACACTTTTAGTTTTATCATATTTTATGATTCGGAGTGCTCAGAAAAAATCTTAGATTCTCGATTGGTCATCCACACATCTTCTGGGTTGATCGTCTAGAGCTCTGTCATATATATTCAAAACGATTATAGATAAAACGGCCAAAAAAACAGTTTCATTCGATCGGAAATGGAACTAAAATTTGCAGCAAAAGAACTAACCCTCATTTATTATACAAATTCTAATTGTGATGTCATTGATGTCATGAAATTTTCAAAAATTTAAAGTTGTTCCCTGTTTAACGAAAATCAATTTTCAGTATCTTGTACAAAAAATAGAGATGCAACTATGTAAGTAATCAAGCATGTAATAACGGTAAGTATAATAATATATTAAGTAAAATTTTGTTTTTACATGTCCTAAATGCTCCTAGTTGACTTACTGGATAATACACATTTACACCCAAATTTTTTAAATAAAAATATATTTTGTATCAAAAGTTAAAAACTATGTTTTTGACACATCATACAATAATATTAATCACAGTAGTGTTCGTATTTTATTATATCCATAGTTACTAATATTTACAATATAAATCAGTTGAATTAATCATAGGGTTATGTATACTGAGTGTCTGACTATTTTAAATAACCATTAATAAATATTTGGTTTTGTGGCTAATATCACATTATATATTCATAACATAGATATGAAAAGGAGGATAGTGTTAAAATAATTTACTAAATTTAGAAATAAATAAACTATTTATATCATAGAAATATTATTTTTTGCAAAATTAACAGAACCCCAAACAAACTTTAAATAAATTATCCATACATTATCGTAATTTAAATCATTGTACATTATTTAAGATTACATATTTATTATTTTGTTTTTGTAGTAGCGTTAATAATATAGTATATTATACATATTATATTTATATTTTATATCAACATTTGTTTTATTTTTAATTAAATATTTAAATATTCTTAACTACAGCGAAGAAAAAAAATCGCACATATTAGCAAGATTTAAACGCTTGTCATTGATCAAGCTTGAATAGTATCACAGGTTTTTGTTGACTAACAACTTCAGTCAGTCTTTTATAAAATGATTATTTTCAGCACTCAAAACTGAGACCTAAAAACCGGATGCCAAACTTTCTTGATTCCAAATACTTAAGTGGAAAAATATTAGTGATTGGATTACTTAAAGGAACCAATTTTGTTGCATTTAGTAGGACCGATACAAGAGCTTATATTTTTTGAACACAATAGAAATCACTTGAAAAAATATTTATATGAAAGTAAATATGCAAAAATGTAAGTAAATTAATATAAACAGTAGACACTGTTATAAAAATATGAATTATTTATTTTGATCTATAGGTAAATTAAAAATAAATAATAAATTGAACTAATCCAACTTAATATACATACAATTTTAGATTTGTTTATAAAGTAATATTGCCATTAAAATACCACAAAGGTTTATATTAATATTGGACGGGCTTGTAATAAATTGATGATTTTTAGGTTATTATTACAAAACAATATGTTTGTCAAACATTGTTTTTAAGTCTAATAACACACAAAAAAATAGTGATAGTCTTTTATGTCATTTTAAAGTACACTGCCATGCTTTTTTCCAGTTCCTTTTTCGCTAATGTTTTGATTGGCTTGATCATTTTCATATTCTACAAAATCATCAAAAACGCTTGGCCAAGCTTCTGTGTCGTCATAGTTAGAAAGATCCCCATTGGATACAGATTCAGCAAAATTTAAAAACATGTTCCATGTATCTTTAGGAATACCTCTTATATTATCTTGACTTTCCAAAAAGTTTAGCCAACGTTGTAATATTTCTGGTTCACGGATATTAAAAATTAATTTCCATAATACAATAGCGGTGTCAACTGGAAGAATACGTTGTCCCACAGCATTGTCCAACCCAAATTTAAATGTAAACCTGGAAATGAAATTTTTTATAAAATCTATTAGTATTAAAATAGTGCAACAATGATTTACCTGTATAAACTTTTAAATTCCTCAGTATTATAATTGAGATCATTGGCTACATCTGACAATTTATTTTTCATCAATGACACAGAATCTACTTGAAGTGCATGACAACCATTAAGAAATTCTGCACGAGTAAATCGGCACATCTGATGAGCATCACATTTCCATGCTAATATAAGAATGCGGAATTCTTCAGGTGACATCTGTAAATCACTACACAGTCTTTCAATTCCGTCAATTAATATCAAGTCTTCGACAGCATCTTTGTACATATCGAATAACTTTTGAACCCTGGTTTGGAAACTTTTTGTGGCAAAGTTATTCAACCTTATGTTGGTCTTGTTTAATGTTGATGTCAAACGAGTACAGGTAAACGAGGAACGCAAGCTACCACAGTTATCACTACCCACTGATCCTAAAACAGGAGCATTATGAGCTCCATTGCTCATAGCCATCACTGGGGGATTTAAATCATTTGAATCTAGACCTGCATAACATAAAAAGAAACATTAGTTTGAAATTTTGAATACAACTAAGTTTGAACCTAATGCAATTATTTTACTAAAAGAAAACTTGGAGAAAATGTAAGAGGACAGAGATTAAAACAATATCAGCTTATGCATCTCCAACAAAACTTCACCTAAACTGTTCTTTTCAGTTAGGTATCTGTATATGGTTTTGTAATCTTCAATTATTTTATACTATTATATTACCATTTTTAAGTTAAAAGTTGGATATTTAAGATTATTATTTACTATTTAGGTACTATTCTTCTACTTCAACCATACTATTGTCCTACACTTCCATATAGAGCTCTATGTCTCTATCATACCCACCTCACCTTTAGTTACATCAGCTATCTGCCTGTCATTCTCTCCTTTGTCCATCAATCTATTCTTAGGTCTACTTTTCCTTCCAAAAGCATAATTGTTATTTTCATATACATATGTTTCATGTTTGCATGTCATAAATCATGTCAAAAATATATCAAATTTTCAGGCCAACCAATTTAAGAAGTGGGCCAAATCACAATAATATTGGTTTTTAAATATTTGAATGTATACTTGTGCGGTCTAAACTGTCTCTCTCTCTCTTTCCTTCTACATTTAGGTACTATATAAATTTAAATTAAAAAAAAAATTAATTTTAAGTACTATATAAATTTAAATTAATCATCATTTATCAACTTATTAAACTGCAAGTGTTTTTTTAATAGTAAAAATAATAATGATATTTTATTTTAATATAACTTGCCGAATCATACAAGTATTAAGTGTAGATGTTATAATAATCATTTATCTCTGCCTTATGCTAAATTAGCAATCTAATATTTTTTAAATACAAATTATGTAAAGATTTTTAATTAGTCTAAATAATAGTTTGATAAAAGAATTAAAGCAAAGCTTAAGTCAATAAATTTTCATACAGTTATTATTTTCTCATTACAAATGGGTTATTAAATGGTTAATTCACCTTCAACTCTTTTGTCTGGTACATTGTCTGAATTTTCGTTGTCACTGGAACGTGCCACCGGCCTAGCGGTACTCTTAGAGCGCAAACATGAAAAACAGTTTCCCATTGATCAACAGCGCCGCAATTAATTGGCCTTGTAGAATGCATGTGTTGTTTCAAGGCAATAGTCGAAACCTGAAATACGATCAATAAATTATTATTTTAACATATAGTAATAAAAGGAGGAACATCAAGAGGCGATATGAAGGTTTGCAAACAGAGATAGCTGGAAATTAGAATAGAAAATGTAGAGATAAAGTTTGTTTTGTTTTTTTACCTTTTTAAGGATTCCTGTGACTCCAAAGGGCAAAAGTCTATGCGAGACATGTAATGTGACTTGACAATTTATTGTTGCTATGAGTGTTATAAAGTGGTAGCACACGGATTTTGAAAAGGAACACACATTTTAGAATAGGTAGAATATACTATATTGTTTCAAAAATAACTTGTTCAAAAAAATACTTGATAAATTTAACGTTGGTAATTATGTTTACACATAAAAATGTATACAACTTAATAATTTTTCTAAATATTAAATAACAATTATTAATGTTTTGTAACAAGATTATTATTGCACTCTATTACAATAAGTGAAGTTGGTCTTGGCCATAGTACTCATTGGTGATCAAACAGTTGTATGTTTAGTACGAC
Source organism: Myzus persicae (assembly GCF_001856785.1). Lineage (NCBI taxonomy): Eukaryota > Metazoa > Arthropoda > Insecta > Hemiptera > Aphididae > Myzus > Myzus persicae. Next base: position 850,835 of record NW_019101246.1, on the reverse strand, counting down.
TCTACGACTTGAGTTGTCTGGTTCTGTTATCTTCGCTATCAATCCACAAATTAATCATAGCAGGGAAAATTATTATTCTTCATCATGACGTCATTACTCCGTTTATCAATGTTATCAATTACCAAGATAACAGTAAATAGTTAACAGATAAGATCTCTTTCTTTCTTAAGAGGACATTACACCTAACCTAACCTAACCTAACCTTGGTTCAGTGTACACCATTGGTAAAAAATATAGTATATTTATGTATATATATTATATAGTTAAATTATTTATACGCTACACAAACATTTATTGTCCCGTCTTACAAGTGCGTAACATACCAATTTGACTCTCAGCAGATCACATTTAGCTATTTTAATTAAAAAATATGTGTGAATTTATTAACATCTTATAAAATTTAAATCTGAGATTATTATCTAGAGCAGCGGTACCCGTAATATGTTCCGCGGGACAATCTCAAGGGTTCCGTCAGATGTATGTGATTATTGAGAAAACTATTTATTATATTTGGAAAAAATTTTATATTATAAAAAAATGTTTTTTCTCTTATGCTTATACTAAACATAAATACATACATAGATGGGATGCCCGCACCAGACCTACGAATTCAACTTTCAGGTATAAAACCCAATATAAAAACTATTATAAGTAATGTAAGTCAAAGAATGAAACAGATTCATTCTTCTCATAATCTCATTACCTAATAATATTAAAAGTAAATGTATTTTTGTTTTTTTTTTTATTTTAAATAATTGGGTTCTTGACATACAGCAATAATCTGTGGTTCACGAGAATTGACGAAATTGACGACTGCCCTTATAAGCATGATAATGATTATTAATGGTTGTATAGCAACATTTTAATTCATGTTTCTTATATTATTATATATTAATTATACCCACATTATGATAACTGATAGTATTCCAGTGGTCCGTGTATGAATAGGTATCATATTATTATGCATAAGAGCATACCATAATATCTGAATAATATCTGCGATCTGCCTATTGTTATTAATTATTGCCTAGTTATTTACCATTACAATTATTGTCGATTTACGACAAATGTCAATTTAAATAAAAAAATAAAAAAAGTATTAAGATTTTAGGTATTATAACTACTTCTTGAGAATGGCTATAAAATGTCGAATAGAATTTACAGTTGTTGACTGTACTCTAGGGGGGTTTCACCCCCTCCCACTACAACCCCTCTAGAATCGCCACTGCATGTATGTGATTTGCAGAGCGAAAATCAAGTTGAGCATGTGACCTACGACCTACCGAGACGATTACCTATGTTATGCACGGACAACGTGACAACGTACGGCAGTAGGTACCGATCTATTTACTGGTTAAAATAAGCTTTTAATATTTTTAACTTTTAAGAGATATACAAAAAGCGTATTGCTAAACTTTTTTTAAAATAAAATAATTGTAGTACATTTTTGAATAATTTTGACATATTGCTGTAATAAGTATGTGGGAACAGGTCATAAACTTAATGAAAGATGAAACAGAATAGATAGAAAAATAAATATTTATTTTATCTTGAAGCTGAATGATAATATGCCCACTATTATCACAGAACAATTTTTGTTATTGTTTTCCACTGATAAGTGATAACATAGTTAACATGCACGGCACACAACATACAGTACGACACTACGACGACACCAACGTGCTTTTGTTTTGATTTTTGTAATTTTAATTAAGTTTTTGTTTATATTCATGTAAAATGGCTCGAAAATTTAAAAGTAAAAAACAAAAAAAAGTAAAAGATGTATTTGAACAAATCTCTAAACGTAATGAAGAGTAAGTAAGATATACAAATGTATTTAGATAATTTAGATATTTGTATTTAATCTACAAACAATAATAAAGTTATTTCTTTAAATTCCCTATGAAAAAATATTGTATGCCAAATAGAAAAATTTCTGAATACATTCTAGTGACTTTATACTTGAGAATGTTGAATGAATCTATCACTTATAACATTTGTACCTAGTACCTACTGACTGGTACTATAGTACAATATAATTTGATTTACTAATGACAATGTGTGAATTATTAATGCACTATGAACATATTTTATGAATATTATTTACCAATTAGTTGCCATGTGCCCGTATTAATTACAAGTACAAAATGTATCACCTACTACTTAGGTAATCGAGCTTAGAGGCATTGAAACATTAACTGACCTTTCCTTAAAACGATTCTTGTTATAAATATTGTTAATACTTAATCTTTTTTCAATCATTTATAATATACTCGTTTATTTACTGTAGGTACTTCATAAAGTAACATTCTTTTAATACATTTTATTGTTATACAATTAATAATCAAATAAACCTAAGCTGATACAGTGATATTTATAAGTCTTATCAAAATCTATCAGTTACTAAATTGAAAATTATTTCACTACTGTTAGAACTTAATTCTTCATTACATACTATTTATAGAACTTAACATTTATTATGCTTTGATATAATCTAACTATTTTTAATTGAATACAGGTTAAAAGGAAAAACTAACGAGCCTCCCAAAGATCCTAAACGTCAAGATGTGCCTCGAAGTTTACGTGAATTTATGCAACTAAAAAAATTAGCTAAACGTAGTTTGAAAAATATAAACCAACCATACATAGATATAGGAAATAGATTTACAAAAAATAATCAAAAATGTGCATTTGAACTAGAAGAAAAACCTGAACAAGTTCATGTTATTCGGGAAAGTGGAGTTGTTGCTACTGAAGCTATAGCAGTCCAGACTACTAAAGAAAAATTAGTTCAAGCTAAACGAAAAAGACAATTAAAAACTAAACTTAAAAGAGATAAAAAAAAAGAAAAGAAAAAGCAAAAACTTGATGAAGATACACAAGATAAAGTAGAACATGCAACTGAATATGTTAAAGACAATTTTGAATTTGGAGAAACTGTACATTGTCCTCCAAATTTGACTGTAAAACCAAGAAAAGCAGTTATTAATCATTTTGAAAATAGAGTAAGAAAAAACATAATCTGTTATTCATGTTTTATTGTACTATTTTATAATATAAAACTTACTTACTGATTATTAATTATATTTGTTTTAGCCTGGTCGTAAAGATGACTTGTTCTTAAAGTCCATGTTAGCAGATACTGGAAATTCTGCAAAAACAAAGAAAATAAGTGATGTCATCTTAAAAAAACCTAGTAAAAGTGCTATTCAACGTAAAGCATTCACAGGCAAACGCAAAGCATTGTCTATATCTGATCGGAGGATAATAGAAAAAGAAAGAGATTCCGCAGTGTTAGCATACAGGCAGTTAAAAAAAAATGTAACCAATAAAACTGAATAAAGTCCGTAATATTTATGTTGAAAACACTTTTTTTTAATATTAATTTTTGATAGTTTTTTGCATTTTCATTTTTGAAACAAAAATTCATTATTAAATCTGTTTTTATGAACAGACATCAAAAATATATTATACATTTTATGAATATCCTCCCATAAAATTTTTTCTTATGTTTCAAAATAATCAAAGTTCATGTTTGTGTTATTTTAATTGGTAAAAGTTAATTTTTAAATTCATTTTTGATTTCTTGGATGAAAATTATTTATTCTTAATATTATATGTTGTTCATATTATATACTTATAAATGTTTTTATTTTTTTATAATCTCAATTAATATAAAAATATATACTCTGTTCAAAATGAGATTGGACCCCGGCGGCAGAGTTGGGCGCATGAGCGTGGCTTTGTTCCGTGGCAGCACTCAACATGCCGCTGTTCTAGGGATGGCGTCTGACCGTCGCGGAACAAAAACTGGTCGCCGCCGAGGTCTGATATCATTTTGAACAGACTATAGTTAGGTACCTACTAAATTTGGATGCTGATTTATTCATGTAGAACTACATTACAGTGCACTTAGTATTATTACCATAGAACATATTATAATGGCAGAAAAAGATCATATTATTGTGTTCATATATTATATTGAAGGATGTTAGCATGTTATTCAATAAAAACATGATGTCATTAACTTAATTAATAGCTATCCAACTGTTGTAGACTGTTGATATAATAGAACAATTGGTTGGAATGTAAGCTTCTACAAAAAATTAACAACACAACTCGGTCAGTGCATACACTTGTAATTTTAATTATAATGGAAAATTCACTCTTAATATAAATTTGTACTATAAATCTTAATAAACTAGCTGTTCTAGTGTTCTACGCTAATTAGTTATAAATAGTTAGCACAAAGCAATAATATTATGTTGATGTTTAAATCAATTAATGATGTTCAAAGGGAAGTGATGAAAGTTTATTATTAGTCATACAGTAAAAACATGTGTAATTAAATGAGTTATTTAAATAGCTGAATCATTATGTTTGATTGTCTATGTTGCTGAAATATTATATTATACAGGCCTTCATACACTAAACAGCTGTTTGGATGTAAGGTATGTATACTTATTTCATATGACCTGCATCTTGTATAAGGTTTTTGACTTACTGTTTAATTAATTAACTTATGTCAAATTGTAGGAAATAAGCAACTCTGAGAAGTCTAAAAAAATACTATTGATAAGTGAGTTGTGAGACAATAATGAATCATAAACATAGGTTTGACTCAACTATTAAATTCAAATTTATAAAATTGACATTTTTTGAATGATTTTGAACTATCCAAAAATACCCAACTATTTATTACAATTTTCAAAATAGAAAATTTTAGTTTCTAAAAAGTCTATAGTTTTGCAATAGGTAATTTACATTCATAAAAATGATTGGGGTCACAAAATTGAAAAATATGTTTGTGGACGTGATATATTCTTTCATTGTCCCAATTTAAATTTTATTAGGCAATTTGTTTAATGACTAAATGGATTTTATTACTATCATCATTGATTATAAATACTTGTATAGTTTCTAATCAATGCTATCATCTACTTGTTTAAGATACAAATTATATAATTTTATATGTACAAACTAACAAGGCAGTCCAATTCGAGTTTTAATAGTTTTATGATGCACTCTATTACAATCATATAATTTATAACACTAATTGACGTTTATTTTTATATTTTGAAATAGTAATTAATTATGTTTATTGATTTTAGTTATGATTTTGTTATAGGCAATGACGAATGATAATTTGTTTGTTACATTTTAACATATCTATCTTTCATTTAAGATTTTTTTATTATACCCTTCCTAAAATTTTACTTATGATGGGCGTCTGGAATCTACCTATCTAGAACCTACCAATAATATTTTTAAATTATTTATTCTACTTCTTTAGTTCTTTATATTTCGTGACTTATATTATTTTCAAAATCGAGTTTTTCGTATCGCTTTATACAGAAACACATATTATTACATATGTTCCGAATACTTTATGTTCTTTGGAATAGCCAATAGGTAATTAAATATAAATAAATAATATTAATAATTCAGGATTTCGCACATTTTTCAAAATGTCAACAGTGCATACCCATAATTTCCACCCACAATATAAAAAATATCTCCCAAAAAATATTCACACATTAAGAAGTGCGCTGAGAAAAAAATGTACCATTTTTCCTTAAAAAATGGCTATAGTTTTACCCAATGAAAAACATTTATGATTTCAAGCCTATGAAGTGTAGGTATTCATAAAAATATGAATATTTCTTTAATTGGAACATGAAAATTGTTCTTAATTAATATTATGCTAAAACCTACCTGTAATGTAATTTATTACATCTACATAATTTTATCTACCATTTATTTAAAACAAATAATACATACAACTATATAAGTAAAACATTATTGAATTAAAGACCAATAATATCTTATTAAATAAGAAAATGTATTACATTTTTACTTAAATGTATGAAATTTTATCTACCATTTAAGTAAAACGAATAACAAATATAAGAAAAACATTGTTTATTTATAGACTACTTCTTCTTATGAAATAAGATAATTATGTCTAAAATTGATGGCAATCTACATTTATCTTACAATTTTCTTTAATTTTCGAAAAAAATGCAACAATTTCTAACTTATTTACATGTAAGACGTATCACGTATGCACTGTAACTTGTTCAACCGTGCATAATATCATAGTATAATAATTTATATTTTATATTGATTATAATTTTAATTTCTAGCACAGTAACAAAGTTTGATTCGGATAATTGGAAAAAAACCATACAAATTGCACTATATTAGTATATTTTATAAAAACGTTAGCTTGCGAGTAGCTAGAAACTAATTATCGTTGTTAATTAATAATTATTGATGATGTGAATTTAGGATAAATTGTAGGTACACCTCCTTCCAAAAAAATGTAAGTCCTGCTATACGTCCTTGTAAATTATATTGTTTTCATTATATTATTCAGCCATTAGCCATAGATATATTTCTTAGAAATGGACCGTTGGCCGTATTTTTGAATTGGTACTTCGTACTTAGGTTATAGTTATAATTATCAACGAAGCAGATCTCGTTGCTATAATAATACTAATAGGTAATGATAATAATAATAATTATAAAAATAATAATACCCTTTCCTAATTTAGACGACCCTTTAATTGTGTAATTAAAATAATATACAATAACAATACGTATATTCATATAAGACAAGTTAAAAATGATTTATTTCGACCAAAGCAGTGTTACAATAACTTAGGCCTTATTCATCACTGAGAAAGACCTCTTATTGGTGATATAGGAGAAACTAATCAGAATATTATAAGAGGTAAGTATCTGTAATAATATTTTCTAAATATCTAATATATTATTTACATGTAGGTACTTACCTAAAATATATTTATGCCAGTCATCTTTTTTACTTATTGTGTTAGCAAATACAGATTACAGATTGTAAATTTTCCAAAATAATAATAAAAAAAGTATGTCTGATAAACAGAATATTCAATAACTGTATACAAAAATGAGATTAATTATAATTGAATTATTTTTATAAACACAGAAAAAAAATTAATGTACAATTATGTATAACATACGTCGTAGTTTATTTTATTATTTGTTATTTAGCCGTGGCGAATGACTGTACGCAAGGTCTGCGATACGCGCGGGCCTTCGGTCTCCATTAACTCAGGTCAGAGGCCTCCAATACTTATTTTTTGATTTTATAACTCAAAATTCAAAATACTAAAAAAAACCTCATGTATGATAAAATTGTAAATTTAATTCTACGAAGATCTATTTGCCGATGGCTGTATCTGTGAAATTGAAAAAAAATATTTTTCTACACAAAAATGTTGGTTCTGCAGCGTGCCATCATAAACAATATGTAGTGATGAATGTGCAGATATTTAAAATGATTTGAAACATTTTTTAAATTGTTTGTTTACTTGTATTTAAAATTATAGGAGGCACATATACTCTTTGAAAAATATATTTGAATACATTTTTATTCAAGTATTAGTATTGTATTGCTGATAAGTGATATTACCTATTTGAAAAGTATTTTTAACAATTATATAATATAAAATAGAGTGAATGCAAAGAGAGCTGGTTAGGGGCGGGGATGCCTTATAATAACTACTCATATATGACATTTGCTGCTCTGGTAATTAAACTTGAAATTAAAAAAAAACCTTGTCGCGCCAATGTACGATTAATTTCATGCGGTTTTTTTTATGTTTTTTAAACAAACACGAATTAAACTTGCAGTCTACTCGCATTGTCACTGGACGACTGGACGTTTCAAACAATTGTATCCTTCGTTTCTTTTTCTACTCTGTGCAGTGGCCAAATCACTTATTATTTTATATATATACATACGGTATACCTACGGGCTACGAGTCTCATCGGCCATCGGGTGTGCGCTTACGCAGAACAGGTACGATTAAAAACAGTATTATTTTATATATTATTATTATTACATCGATAACGCATCTATTTCAAATTCATAATAACAATTACCTAATTTAAAAAAAAATGAATTTGGTCCACGGAGAAAGTAGAAAAAAAATATTATTATTTAGTCCAGAAAGTTATAATTTTTAACCATGCTTTTTTTGACATTAACATTTTTATATTGTTGTAAGGAACAAAAAAACCGGAGAAGTCACTCTGCTGTTTAATAGGTTTCGAGTGCCCGTAGGCACGTCTTTATTGAATATATTTGAGTTGGTCAATGTAGTAATGGAAGCAATTAATGCATTATATTTTGGATAGCGTATCAGCCTCTGATTTTTGAGGATATTTTGTATTTTTTTTTATATTGCTAATACGCTAGGTTAGGTTTATAGGTAGACTGTAGAGTTAGAGACGAATAAGTGAAATTGATGATAAACAGATTTTGATCACACTTAGAAGTTAGAAGTTACCTATATATTAAAAATATTCAGATATGTATTAATAATTATTAGAATATCAACACCATTTGATTTGATGTATTGTCCATATTTTAAACGATTTTTATTTTCGGGAAAAGACTAAACGAGAATGTATAAATTATAATGACATGATAAATCGTTCCACTGTAAAGCAATAGCCAATAGGTAAAACCCTTGTACAAAATTCATTTTATGGAATATCCGACACGATTTTGTAATTCTTTCGGGGACACGGAACTATTTGAGGGGTCCACCCTGCGTAAGAACTTCTATCTCTTTTCTCCTCCGTCTATGTTGAATTAATTTTTTGCCAAAAACATCGCATATATATTTTATTCTTAATTATTTTAATGTTAAATATTATATCATATTTTACTGTTGTTGAGTTATATAAGTGAGTACCGATGTTTAGGTACCTACTTATAACTTACAGTTGAACGGTGTAGAAAATAATAGGTTTGTGGTATAAATAAAGCTCAAAATTAGTCTAAGTGTTTTGTTTATTTAATTGTTATAATAATTATTAAATGATACAAACATTTAATCTTTAATGAATAGGTAGTGAAGATATAGAGATCAAAGTAAGTTAGAGTGCCGTTTGGACAGAAACAATTACTCAAAATATACTCGCCGAACTCCGAAGGTATTGTACATTTCTATAAATTCCATTCCTATGTAATATACGACTTGATAAGGCGTCACTCACGAAGGAGCATATAATATTTAAAATGATAATGCCTCTTGTTTTTAGTTCGTTCCATATATTTTTGGACAAACAAAGATATTTTTTGTCCTCAAACACATACGCCGTTTAATCGCACCTAGTTATCGTTCCAATGCAAATATCTACTATATCTAGACTTATCTTCTAAATAACGGAAATCGGACTTGCCTTTTTTAATTCTGCAGTCTCGAGAATAATAATAAGGTATTTGTGCGCGAATGTCTGACATAATAATTTAAGCTAGGTATGTGCCTCTGTGCGTGTATTGTGCAGCTTCGTGCTGTACAACAGTACAAATATGTTCATATATATATACGATATACCTGAAATATTATATTATGTCAACGTATAAAATACGTGTTTTTTAACTGATAACTGTAAACTGACAGACAACTGTTACACATACAGTGATAACGATATAATATTATACACTCCACGTGATTGTGGGTATTATACTTAAACACTGCTTAAATAGGATTTTATTTCGGGGGAGGGGGAGAGTTGTAGGTACCCAAGATTCTTATATTATGTATGGTTGAACTCCTACCCCCCTTCTATATACGCAACTGCTAATACGTTTCTCTCACATCGACAACTGGCGAAGATAACCAGACAAAGTCACGAGACAATACTAACTATGCAATTTTACAATCAACTATAATAAACTTTCAGAAAGAGGTGCGTTTTTAAACATTTTGTTTCGATGGCATTTTAATTTTTAGTAAGCAAAATTAACAATATTACGATTAAAAAAGAAATTTTATTCTAAAAGCAAATAAACTGCAGAAATTACATTAGTACCTAGGTACAAGATACTAGTGATTAAAGCCTATACTATAGCGGTAGAAACATACGGTCTGTGAGCTTATGACGCATGTGTTAAGTATCTTATACAGTAACAGTATACACCTGTAATAGAAGTTATATTAATTATTAATTAGGAACATACAAGAGTTGGGAATAACGGGGTGGTTCAGAAAAATATAAGAGGAACGTCGACAGCCGTCTTGATAAAAACCACAACAAAATATTGTCATGAGCTTTAAAAAAAAAAATGTTAGTAAGTGAATACTGACTGAATAGGTACCTACCTAATACTGAATATTATTTACAATTATTAAAGAGAACCACCTTGCTGAACCTTGCTCTCTTGCAGTCGTTGCAGACCTTTCTAGTATATGCTAGTCTCAGTCCAAGATGGTAACGACTAACCAGTGATAAATATTGTACTTAACTGCAGTTATTAGCATTGTTTCATAGTAGTTGTACGGTCAGCAACGACTTGAATGAGTGGTAGAGTTCATCGCCTGTTTTTTATAATAATTAGTCACCCGACTTCACACGGGTTTCTACTGTCAACTAGTCTATCTTTCTATCGTTTTTCGTTTTGCTTCTGTTGAAATATGTAACACAAACCCAATTACAATGACTTTATGATTTTACACTTCTTAGTTATGGAAATATGGACATATTTTTCACGTGAACACAAAAAAACTGGATGCAAAAAAAATATTTTATATCATTTTTACATGCCATATTTCTATACTTATTAAAAGATAGTTGTATTATAATCTGTAGATAATCATTTAAATAAATATAAAAAAAACATTCGATTTTCGTGAGCCATAACTAATGGTATGTGTGAGTCGTTCTATAGTAACTCAACCTTTAGGATTTGAAAAATAAGCTATAACCTCCTCCGAGTCTCAAGGAAACTGTTGATACAATTTTTAGTCAGTAAGTAGTTTTTTATTCTATAGCGGATAAAGAAAGTCAGAAAGAAAGATGAATATAGATAATAGACTATTTTGTTACAATTCGAATAATCGGCATTAGGGTTTCTTGTTTCTTAATACATATTTTGCTTTTTGTTGTAATATGAGCAGTAATAGGACTCAAACTCAAAAAATGTATGCTAACTCAGAGCAACATCAATAATATACGAAGAACTATTTACCTGGACTCGCAAACGGGAGGCGTGATGTGGGCATGTGGCAGCTGCCCCTCTTGAAAGGTGAACTTTTTTTCCCCAAATAAAGTTTAATAACTTATGAAAATGTAAGACAATCTTATATTATCTTGGACCATAACGTGATATTAATAAATCATCTTAAAAAATATACGATTATGTAATGGACGAGAACTGTGTAACCAAAAAGTCTGCCCTTCTTTCCAGCAAGGTCTGAGCAAGTCTAATGGCTACTTGTTATTAATTATATTAGTGAATGGTCTCCTCGACCGAGGGACGAGCGAATAATGTATAATTATCATGTAATATTATTTGATGTCAAAATGTAATTCGTTTTTATTTTTATTGATCTTGATTAGAACTTTGGCTTTTATAGCGGTCATTAGTTATTAGTAACACTTTGAATTTTAGTTTTTTTTCTCACTAATAACTTTTGATTTTATTTTGTCAAACGGATTGATTTATGTTATTAAAAAAATGAGGTTTTAAATTGTTGATGTTAACCCCCGAGTCTGATCTGTGTAGATCATCTAGATGGTGTTCGTAATTAAACTAATTGGTATTGTATATAATATATATATATATACACATAGTTGATGGAAGCGGAGCAGATAGGTTTATAATAATTGGTAAAAATGCGTATTTATTGCTGTATTTATTTATTTTATTTTTCGTATTTATTTTTTTTATTTACAGTTACACAGACGTAGTATTAAATAATTAAAACACAAAATATCCTCAAAATCCTTATTACTGTACTCAATTAGAGAGAATCTAATCCGAGTAAATATTGCTAACTAGGTAATTATTATTGTACAAAATAAAATTTAAGATTAAAAAACATAGTATTTGATGTATATAATTTATAAATCATGTTTAATATGATCATATAAATAAATTATTATAAATTATAATGGACATTATAATAATATATTTTTCATGTATTTTAAGACTATTGAAATTTGAAGTTATAAATATTTAATTCAAACTTAATGCAAAATTGAATTAATTTATATGTAAGTATTTGTCGTATATACAATTCATATTAAACTGTATTTTATAATAACATTGAATTTGGCATTTGGTCGGTAACTACCAGTTATTCAGTAATAACAAAACATATTCTTGTACATCAATAAAAATATTTAGAAAAAAAAACATTGTTTTAAGAAAACATTAATTGAAAAACAACATAATATATAGGTAGGTACTTCTTCACACGTATTTGTATTCAGGTACCTCCTACTAAACAGATTGGAAATGATTTGCGAATAATGAAAGAATTCGTGTCCTCGTCCTTGTCAGTTATGCGAGTTGATTTGAAACACGTTACGACTTATGAGATGATCACTATATAATAAATAGCGGTTATGGCAAATGGATAGTAATTACGACGAGAAATAACATTCAACGAGTTTTATTTTTTATTGTATCAGGTCAGTAATTTATTGAATTTTTTAAAATATTTATTGTTTGAGTAATGATTCAATCGCAATTATTTTTACTTATGAAAATATTTGAACTTTAAAGTAACCATAATATACCTACAATTTACACCCAGGGTAATATTAATTTATTAATTTTTCATTCATATATTATAGTTGTTTTGGCATATACCTACATATTGTTTACAATTAAAAATAAATATTAAAAAATTAAAATAAATTGTAAATGCGAAGTGTTGACATCATGGTCTTGCTCAGGGTGGGTTAGGGTGTTAACTCCCCCCCCTTATGAACACTTGACAAATATATATGTACTTACTACTTACATACAATTATGATTTTAATTCATAACGTATATTAAATATTGATTATATTGTATTACAAAATGTTGAGGAGGGTTATTCAAAATTCCTGATCACGCCTCTGATTACCATGTTGGGTAATGTCAGTAAGATTGTATAGGGTGAATAAGGGAAGGGGTTACATAAGGGTTTAAACCTCTCCCCAAGGCCTTTAATTTATACAATTTTTTAGAATAAAATATGAGTTTAAAATTATCGGCGAATTATATGACGCATTAAAATCCACAATATTTTGTCATTTTTGATATAATATATAAAATATAAGAACACATTAATTTTTCGGTCAAAAAGAGTCGACCGTGGACTATTTTTCAATAATATAGGATTAACGAGTATTTCAATTACGACTATATAGCCATGGTCACTATACATACCTAATATTATAAGTATATAAAGGTGATAACACGTGACGGCCATGCGATCGTTTAAATTTGATGTTACCTAAAAATTAATCGTTAATTTTTTTATATTTAAACATAGGTACCCGTTTTTATGATGTTCACAATTTGCAGGATAACACTATAACAGACACATTTTAAATTTGAACAAACATTATAAGCATTAAGTATAGGTACCAAGTGTCAAGTGTACCATTATTCATTAAGTAGAACGTAGGTACCCATACGTTTTCAGAACTCTGCTCCTATATGACAACAAACAGATAGGTACCTACTATTATTTTTCAGGCCCCTGCAGGGGATACCAAGTAAAACGAGTTTATATAAGACACACGTGTGCGTTATACTATTTGTACGTGTATTTATAATCATTATTTTTTTTTTCATTAAAAACCATGAAGTTTATTGGTTTAACATTTCACAAGTACGGTTGCAGTCTTACAATTATAAGATGGTTACATAGTTGGGTAAGAATTCATTTTAATTTCAAGTTAAATTTTATTGTACAGGTTTGTTTTTCTTAATAAGTCAATCATAATATGCTTGATGTTTTGTGTGTTCGGATTGAATCATTATTAATTATATTATTATTAACTATCACAAATTAAACAAACTGCACAATGTAACGACAACGGGGAGACACCAGAATGCTATTAAACCGACCACCGTTCGTACGTTATAGTTTGTGGACAATCGTTAAACGATAACACTTTAATATATTAATGCTAATGAGTATTAATATAGTATGTAGAATGTACATACGCAGATAACCGTGTAGATGTTTAAACGATATTGTGACAGTACGAAATATAAATTAATAAGCATTACCCCAAACGCGCGCGTGTAAACACAAGCAGTGTAATAATAATAATAATAATAATAATAATAATAATAAGAATAAGAATAACAACAATATTATACCTAATAAATAGACGCACTGCACGACATTTGGTCGTTAGTGTAACGTCGGAGACTTGCGGCAGTGTCCGACTGCATACGCGTACGATATAATATTATATGAAGTCATTCAAGTCTGTATTATAATTTCTTCAACATCTATATAGAGGGCTATACATTTGTGTATTGTGACCTATCTTATCGTATACATACCGCATATACTTCGCTAATTATTAATACAATATCTACATTACGGACATCGACAAACAAAATTTTTTAGTGATTTATAAGTTTTATTTTCAGTCGTAATTTTCTGTGGTATCGATCCGATCAAAATAATACTATAAATTATAATATAATAGGTGCCCACATTGGTCATCGTTATGATCTGTACTTAAAGATCGTCCAAAAACAAGAATTATACCTCATAAGTCATAACTGACTGCCACCTACTAAACGGTCTGCGAAATTCGAGTTTTTGTATAATACTATACAGTTGTTTCGGATTGGGAGTTTCTTGAGTAGGTAAGTACCACTTGATTTTATGAAGAAAAAAAGCTATGCGTATTGCGCGATGAATTATTGTATAATAGATAATATACATGGACGACTTAAGCCGTACAATTTATCGACTGAAAAATATTTTGAAATCGAAACAATGTTAACGAATACGATCCTACGGTTGACATGCTACTGTATCACTTGATAAATATATTAAATTGACTATGAAAATGGAATACATTTATGTTGGTATAACTGTATAAGTATAGTAAGTCTCAAATTATTAAAGTCTCTAACGTATATACAAATACTGATCCTGAGTAATCTGGCGACGGATCTGGTGGGGGAAGGGGTTACAATTTTGTTAAAACACAAAATATTCAATATTCATTGATTATAAATACAATATTTGTAGTATTTATCAATGATAGTATCCAGTGGTAGGTATTGGGGGGGGAGGCAAGTGGGGGTTTTATTATAATTATATATTGAACTATACAAGGTGGTTCACTAAGCATGCTCACTCTCTTTTTACATTTAATAATACATTTATTTAAATTCTGGTTTTTTAACTATTCAGTTTACTTAGGGACTGAATTAATGATAAATACCATTTAAACCGTGTAATTTAGTGATGTACCTATCTAAATTATAAACTTCTTTTTATTTTGTGCGGAGTGAAGGATGTATTGATTTTTTACAATTATGTAGGTTTTTATTTTTGTGGTAGCGATAATTTGGATCTAGTATTCTAGTTGGCATTTTTAGGAAGTTAAAATTGAAAACTCTTAATGCTTTTTAAAATAATCGAGAAAAACAAAAAAAAAAAAACAAGGAAGCTACTTACTCCATATTTTTTTCCTTTAGAGATATCAAAGATATATTTTTTTTTTTACTGACGTTTCTGAGGCGATAAACAAAACATTAAGTATATACCTAAAATCTGTTGGAAAGCAAAAAGATTTATTCAGCCAAAAAGTTGTATGTACTATGTATTATTTTATTGTATTATATACATTAATTGTAAAAATTGTAATGTTATTAATTAAATAATTTTTTGGTGACGTCGGTTATTAAAAAGTTGTACCACCATCGCTCAGAATTGTTTTTCATCGTACACAATAATTTATCATTGCATTCAAACTTAATACATCCATCGACCATTAGTCATTAAAATGCCTATTCAGTGATGGATATACTCTGGTACCCTGCCCTAGTATTGTACGGTAGAGCGGTTATCTAATTGACGACTTTTTTTAAACTAATGAGAACCTTTTTTCTGTAAATTTTTTAGCAAAATATTGCATGGAAATTTTGATGTACTTATCTAAGTAAAAATGTGAACAAGTAATTTTTGAATTATTTAATTTTATTTTTGTGTATTAATAATACAGGCTCAGGTTTGAAAGATATGGCAGGTACGATGGTTTGAAAAATATTGTAACTATTATTAATAAATCAACATATTTTTATAATTTGTAAAAATTGTCAGAGTATAATGAATACTAAATTCAATATTACTATTTACTACACATATTTTATATTTTTGTGTAACCATTTTTAAGGACTATTATCTTTATAGTGTTTAGGTACATTTAATTACTATACTAACATAGAAACTACTGAGTCAAATTTTGATTTGGATTCATTCAACTTTTCAAAAAAAAATATCTGTTTAAAATTGTATGGTAAAACATGTTAATTTTTGTATGTAGATAACATATTTGTATCGCCAGTCGCAACTATACTCCTTTAATGGCACCAATATAAAATCTTAATAATTGAAAATATGACCATCAATTAATAGTATAATACTTACTTAAGAATGTCAAAAATCGGAATTTTAATTAACTCATTATTAAATGAAAAAATGTGAATAAGGCATATTTCGCGGGGAATAGCACTTTATTATATTATTGTAACGAATAACGATGATAAATAACTTATAATTGATATGTATAATAGAACATAGGTACAGTCGAATATTAGAATTATTGTTAATGTTAACGCTACCTAGGATAATCTACCTGTTGTATTTATAACTTGCAATGTCCATTTTAATTGTTTACCTATACTAAAGAATAGATTAAATATATTTATGGTTATAAATTATTATATTTTGTGTTTATATGAACTGCACTGTACAATTTACTAATCGTGACATTTTGAATGGTATAATATTATTATATAGGTAATCATTTAATTCAAATAAATACATAATTTCGGTTACCTATAGCAAAAAACAATTATGATAAGAACTCAATAATAATTGAAATTGGAGTGTTCTGTGTTGATAACAATTTATTTTTAATTGAGAACCACCATTTCTAATGTAAATTGTAAAGTACACACATTAAAAAAAATGATAATTCATTTGATTAAAATTTGAAAGAGCAGTGAACTTTATTTACTTACTAACTTTATCTATGTACTAAAGATAATAACCAGTAGTACCTACTATTTAAAAAAAATATACATAACATTTTATGTCATACTTGTAGGTACCTTAGTACCTAGTTATTATTGAACAAAGGCAGTTTTAACAAATTATAAAATGCTTATATGTTAATATTAATAATGAATAAGTAAAATTTTAAAATCATCATATAGGATTTGTATATAGAAACCTATTATCCTTAGAAGATAAAGTTTAATAATTTAAAATTAGAAACTAAATTACTTGTAAAAATTTGATGTGTGCTCATTGAATTTTAAAACAAAAACCATCAACTTGACGGTTTACAGAAAAAAGGCGGTTTTCATTTGAAGAAATATGTTTGTATCGCCACAGACCACTCTTTGAAATGTCATGAAAAAATATAAACATTTTAAGATATGTCCTTAAATATACTTATAGATTTGATCGAACTAATTATTTAAGTAAAAGGGGGTCGAGCATACCAATGACATTAAATTCACCAGTATGACCAGATATTGGACCAGCATAACCGCCTGGTGGATCACTCCGTATATTATGAATCAAACAAATTAAAAATAAAATAGGCTTAATAACTATGACTTAATTTTAATGGGCTACGTTTAAGAGTTATACTCAAGTAATAATATATGGTTTGTATTATGTCTCCTGTATGGCTATTGGCTATATACATTATTGTTATTATTTATTTACGTATAATGTGTTATGTATATTTAAACATTTTAAACACTCAAACAATTTAATACTTTAATAAGTATTAATCAGTATTCAAATTGTCAGCGATATAAGTTGAAAAAAACACGACTTATTAGGTACTCAGAACAGTCAGAACTGATATTTTGTTGAATTTTGTATGAAACATGTTTAATTATTATTTTGCGGTTTATGTAGGTATTGCCGTATCGGTATGGTCTTCATTAATTTTTTTATTTTACGATACTGGGTAAACAATCAGACTGGTGACTAGCAAGTAATAATTTGATTTGTGACTTTTTTTTTTTAATAATACAAAATAAGTTGTGAATTTATAATGTAGGTATAAGAAAAAGAAACTCATACATTTAATTAATGATGAATTCATATCAATTGTATTTTAATTATTTTATAACTGAATAAATCATTTAGGTACGTAACTATATAATATATTTATTTGATGGTCGAGACAAATAGTTTTTTTTACTTATTAATAATAAATTATAAATTATAAAATTAAATTTTGTAATATATATAATATTCATAATATTATAGTATTGTTTATACCTACCTAATGTTTTTTATACCTTACAATTAAGTTTCGTTAACCGGTGCTACACATTACCAAGTAATTGGTCGTTAGAATATTATATTGATGTTTAAATAAATGAAAATGTACTATTTTCACAAGCTCATAATTTCTGAATTAACACAGATATGAGTATATGACACTCATGGTGTATACACGAGATATTGTGGTAACAAAATATATTGAGGATTTTAGAAAATAAAACTATCTGTATGACTGTATGTATATAGGTCTGTACTCTTGACTCTCTCTGTTTCCTGTTGAACGATGATTTCGGTCCGACTGAACCTTATCTCTAAATTGAAATTATTTAAGATAAAATAATTCAAGGTCACAATGAATAATAATTTTATCAGATTAATAATAAATCTTACCATAGGCACATGAAAACTCTAAGCGAAATAATTCGCGATTTCTGCTAATACAATTATTGTATATAATATATTGTAATATAAATTCATCAATTAATTACATAATAATGTAAAGTACAAATACAAGTACAAAGTGAAGACATTAGGTAACCGCTTTGCTCTATATAGTAGCTTTCGACTGTGTGTTGTCATTGAATCTAATCAAATTTTGTTAATTTCTAACCTTTTTATGGACCAATATACACATTTTTATTGACAATTATCGAAAAAAACTCACATGTCAATAAATAGTTCTCAAAGAGTCGAAATATTTTGAAAATTATACTATGTATAGAAAATGTTAATGTCAAGATTTGCTTACAATTTAAAGCATCTACGGTTATTTGTTTTTGAATTACAATCTAATAAGAAAATCGTTTGGTCAAACACTGGTTTTGCTTAAAAATTCTTGATTTGAAAAAAATTTTAATTTTGTTTTTCCCAATTATTAAGAATGGTACTGGACATTTTTTACTTTTGATGTTCCTAAGAACCAATTAGATTCGCTTTCCTTCCAAAAAAGATAACAGTTAAGTTGAAAACATATGCATTTTTAGACTTTTAGTGCTCCAAAAAGGTAAATGACATATATAAAAAAGTAAAAACACACATTGTGAAATCAATTAATTCATCGCTCTGCTCAGAATCTACATCTATATAATTAATTAATAATAAATTACTACCATGTCTACTCATTGAACTGACATTATTGCCCTATTGTAGATCCCCCATTTATGTACATATAATAAGTGTACAAAAGCGAAGAGTTACAGATTTATTTCTATATGACAGTTTACGGCAGAAAAAATTCATAATGAGCGTGTATATTTCATGTTCGTAATTATCCGTGAATGAAACAGTGACTTGAAAGATTACCATTAACCGTCGTCAAAATATATGGCGACAAGTGCGAAATGGACCCTTAGCTTTTTAACGTTTTTTATTTCATTTGCTTCGTATGTGTACGCCGACAAAATCAATAGCATCACTGCCATATAGTGTACTAGATTCAAAGACGTAGTCGTACATTCCAACAACAATAATCAATCTTCAATCAATTGAACAAACTATATGTGCGTGTAAAGTTGTCTCTCATCGATTCGATTATTTTCTTGTCAATAAAAAAAAAAAAAATAAATAAATAAAAGAGAGATAAAAAAATATTGCGCCGATACTGTACACAGTTGATTTATTAATTGTTTGCCTGATGGACCATCCGGACATTATTTGTCACACTCGCACGCTCCATATTTATTATTCAGTAATTTATTAATCATTATATTCGTGTTGTTGATATAATAATAATGAGCGTTGGCTAATTTTAATGGGCCCTACAGCTACGCGCAGCTGCAATACTCAGACATTGACCCACCAATGGCGTAAACTAACAATTATATTGGTCCGTGAAATGAAATGCCGTTTTCAGTTTTCATACGGCGATTGGTCAGTGGGATAATTTTGAGCTCAGAATCTGCTTACTAGGTACACCTACACCTAACACCAGTAATACCTATTAAAGTAGATCAATATTATGATAATATACAAACAGCAAAACTTTTTTAACATTTTATTTCATACAGCATTCCATAATTTTACACAAATTAAAAAAAAAAATCATTTTAAATAAATTAAAGTTAAATATTTTATACTTACACTTATGTATTTACAACCATTTAACTGAAGCGATATAATAAGAAGACATGATTGAATATATAATAGGTATAAGGTATATATTAAACTTATCGTTACTAAACCTTGTAATTTTGGAATTAGAAATTTGACGAATAGGCTGCATTTTTGCGGCCACGTCCCCCCCATCAGAACGGCCGGCATCCGAAATACTTCCTGGCGAAACGGCCACGGCAATTGTAAGAACAAATTATAACTATGTAAAATATACAATATAATTTTATTTGATAGCTACCTATAATTATTCATCTGTAGTAAATTATCATATTACATACCGGTTACCCTCAACCTATTTAAACAAAATATATATAGGTACCTACCTATAAACAACTATGACATACAACTATTTATAAAATTATATTAATATAAATGTAATGATTTAATTTTCAGGTTGCTCTAAATGACCATTATTAACGATGATAACGATCGACACCAAAATCGATGTGAAAAGATGGAGGTGAACGATAATAATTTAAGATCTCAATACACAATAGGCAGCAACGACTTTATACGTAAGTAACTACAGATCATCAATAAAAACAATTAAGCAATATATCATACATTACAATACCCACTTAATATAGTATATAATATATATATATTTATACGTCTTCGTCTTATAAATTATTGCTATTGTCAATAACTGATCGCTTAAGATTTGCAATAAAACTTTCTAAAGAAACGACTTTTGAATTGATTTATTATGATATTAATCAATAACAGTTTTTAATGGAAAACCGTTACTAGTTAATATTGTGATGCATCA
Organism: Myzus persicae; assembly: GCF_001856785.1. Classification (NCBI taxonomy): domain Eukaryota; kingdom Metazoa; phylum Arthropoda; class Insecta; order Hemiptera; family Aphididae; genus Myzus; species Myzus persicae. The sequence continues at coordinate 829,610 of NW_019101246.1, read as the reverse complement.
AGTCAAGTTAGAAGAAATTGATGTTAAATACGTATCACAGTTGTAGACGAAGTCGGGGAAAGACCTAAGAAAAATGTCAAAGAAAAATTTCACGAATTCTCGTCGTGTCTGAACAGTAATTCAAAGACAGTGTTCACGTACAAAACAATTACCAAAAGACTGCCGATTTTACAATGGTGGCCGACGTATTCCACAGCCGACTGTATCGGAGATCTTCTGGCGGGCATCACCGTCGGTCTGACGCTCATCCCGCAATCGATGGCCTATTCCGCTCTAGCCGGTCTACCGCCACAAGTAAAATTATTTATGATATATTATATGGTATCATTTTTTTATCTGTAATTCGTCCGATTGCTGTATAGTTGACGTCTCGTAATATACTTACTTATACTGCTGCGTTTGATCTCGTTTCCAGCAAGGTCTTTATGGTTCGTTCGTCGGCAGTTTGATGTACGTCTTCCTCGGCACCTGTAAAGAAGTACCCATGGGACCGACGGCCATCATATCGCTAATGACGTACAACACGCTCCACGGACTCGGACCCGTGTACGGCACACTACTGTGTTTCTTAACAGGTGTCATCCAATTGATAATGGGCGTAGTGGGACTAGGTAAACTTCGTCGAATGCGCATCGGCTGTTTATAAATTATATGACGTTTAATTAATTATTATAATATAATAATTCCCCCGATATTGTTGCCAAAGGCTTTTTGATCGATTTCATTTCCGGACCAGTGAACTCGGGGTTTACGTCTGCCGTCGCGATACTCATCGTCGCTTCACAAATCAAAGACTTGATTGGCGTCAAAGCCGCGGGGACAACGCTATTGGACATGATAATATCGATATCCAAAGACATTAAAAATTTTCAACTGGGCGACACGTGGCTAGGGATAATTTGCATCGTTATTATTCTCTTGTTGAGGGTAAGTACCTATATGGCTATAAAACAGGATTCAAGTACAGATAAGTTCATTTTGTACATCGTCTCTCGTACCTATACCGGTTATTTGCGTGGTTTTTATGTATGCTGGTTTTTGAAACGTTTAAGAGAATGGCTTTGTGTCAAATCGGGCCCAAAGACGTGAAAGAGCAGACCACGTTCCACAAAATCATGAACCGATCCATGTGGCTGATCGGTACATTCAGAAATTCGATAGTGGTTATCGTTAGCAGTTACGTGGGTTACGTGTACATAACTTCGACGGGACACGACGTGACCTCTGACGCAATACCCCCGATACCGTTCAAAGTGGTTGGTAAGTATATAGACACGAACACTGCAGACCATCCAGACTACCATCATGGTAGTGGGTGGGTATGGGTATCCGTACCAGGTGATCGTTAAAATGATTATGTGTTGCAGGTAAAATACCGTCTGGTTTGCCAGAATTCGATCTGCCAAAGTTTAGCATCACACAAGATAACGGAACTACAGTAGGATTCTTTGAAATGGTCTCGAACATAGGTTCTGGAGTTATAGTGTTACCGATAATAGCACTGATTGAGACCATTTCCATATGCAAAACATTCGGTCAGTTAAATTTAATATTAAATAATATAATAGTAGTTGTAGGTCAATTTTAAACAGAGCCTTGTTAAGGGAGTGGCTTAGACACGTTTGTTTGTTACTGAACTATTTATAGGGGGGGGGGCGGTCATCGTTTCCGCCAAATCTTTTTCTAAATATATTATTGAGTTTAAGTTTGAGGACCTATAGTTTATCTACGATGCAATCGATCATCGATGTATGTCGCGATAGCATGGGAAAAATCATTTGATATTGACGATACCTTAAAGATATGATTGATTTTACACGTAGTAATTCTTAGTTATCATAAATAAATATAAATCCGTCTAACCCATAGTGCAGTATCATGTGTAGATAGGCGAGTCTTGAGTAGTCACTGTGACAACAACGACTAGTAAAAAATATTTTTGCGGCAGGTAATTAAAAACACTACTGTTTACTGGTTTATAACTTATAAGTACAATACATACCAATAGTTAATTTAAAGTATGCCTAATGTATTATGTTTGTGTATATTGTACGTACACTTTAATAGTTTTACGAGTAATCATTATGTTTAACAATCAATATATTGTAGTACTTATAAAGTTTTTTCCTATTGGATTAACGATACATAATAGGTATAATGTTGACTTAGTACTCAGTAAGAATAATCATATAAATTATATTATCCAAAAAAATAAGGAATTATAATGCTTAAGTTGTAAAGGGCACAATTATTACTATTAACAAAAAATTAAATGACCTACAACCATACCTTCTTGTATTAAAATAGCTTGTAGACTATTGCAATGTGTTTTTAAAGTGTTGATACGTATATAAATTCTAATAAATATGAAAATATTTAAAATAAATATCACTCGTTGGCCGTTGCATTTTAGTAGGTCAAAACAGTAAAAATCAAGTAAAAAATGTAACAAAAAAATTCTTGAGATATTATTACTTGTATAAGTTGTATTACTTATTATATATATATATAAGATTGGTAAGACTTAAGACAGACCTACATGTACTCAATCTGGTCAAAATAAAAACTTTACAGTACTTGTTTAAATCTATAGGAAAAAAGAATTTTTTCCAAAAAAACCATTTTTTTATGAAATTTTCCAAATTTTCCTTTTTTTTGTCAAAACTTTTTTTCCCCTGAAATGTTGATCCTTAATAATTACTATACGTTATTCTACAGCCGACGGTAAGCCCGTTGACGCCACACAAGAGTTACTGGCGACTGGTCTGTGCAACATCGGCAATTCGTTTTTCCACGCGTATCCAGGCACTGGGTCTTTTTCCAGGAGTGCCGTGACCGCAGCTAGTGGAGTTCGAACTCCGATGGAGGGTTTATACGCCGGTTAGAATAATATCATTTTTTATTAATAATTATTGTATTAAAAATATCATTTGTTGTGTAAATACGTAAATAGGTACTTAAAAAATAAACAAAATATGGTAATGTAATAGCAGTGCTCCCGAAATTCGATCGCACGATTCGCTTCTTAAAGCACCGTTATTTGTAAATATCAATTTTTATTTTAACTCTCAAAAATTCATAATATTTTTTTTAGGTATTTTAGTCATCGTTGCCTTGCTTTTTTGTACACCCTATTTGTATTACATACCAAAAGCGGCTCTTGCAGCGATCATTATTGCCGCGGTCATATTTATGGTTGAAGTGCGCGTGGTCAGGCCTATTTATAGATCGAAAAGTAAGTAAATACATGATTTTTATATTCATATTTAAATAAGAAATACGATGAAATTCATCAAGCTCGTATATTCGGTGGATGATAATACTAAGCAATAAGCATGCTCATCCATCCATGTCTTAGGTTAATTATTTATTTATTCAAATTCTGAATTTAGAGTTCTTAAGTGGGAATACCTACTACTTAAGATATTTTCAAGTATTTAGATTTTTAAACTATTTAAGAAGTATCTGGTGCCTGAATGTCTGATGCAATATCCACATTTTTTTATTGTATATTGTTAAGTGAATGATTTTTTTGAAAATGTTGATGTGTCTAAATTATAATTAAAACGATTAGTTTTGGAGTTATTAAAATGTATATTACATAGGTCAATAGGTATTACTTCTAGTAGAATAATAGTCCTTAGAAATGGTTTTACAAAAATTAAAAATTTATGGAATATTTAATCATGTATACTTGTTAATAGCTAGTTATAACTACTTCTTAAAATCGAATAATTATAATAAATTAGTGATAAGTAATAAAATATTATAAATTGGTAATTAATGAAAAGTAAATTAGTAATAAATTACAATTATTTTTAAATAATCATAACCCTCATATCTTCTAAACCTATTATATTGGATGTATTATCCTTAATACACAAAGTTAAATATTTTGAAAACTACTCGTTTGAATTTTAATTTTGATACACCAAATTTTTTAAAATAAGCCATTGGCTTAACAACATATGGAAAAAAGAGGTTTTTCGAAAAATAGATGTTGTCATCATTTTTGACAGTTCTTAAATGGTAAACAGAATATAAGTTTTTTAATTTATGGTCCTTTAGTATATAATATACCTAGTACTTCATTAAAAAATCAGGATTTGAATAAATTCATTAATAAAGAAAAAATGTCGGTTATGTATTCTATATACGCCATGAGTTTTAAAATTGTAATATTTTGTTTTTTACTCTTACGTTCACCGTTTTTTCTTTAGAAAGTGATCTCATACCAGGTTTGGCAACATTTTTTGCTTGTTTGGTTTTACCTTTGGAAATAGGAGTGTTAATAGGTATTGGATTGAATTTGGTTTCGATTTTATATCACGCGGCAAGACCAAAACTGTTGATTGAAGTGCATAAGGTATGTTTTTTGACAAATTTAAACGCTGTCTTATTTGTTACATGAAAAAAAACTTGATTACAGACAAGAGACGGCATAAACTATTTGATGGTCACTCCAGACAGATGTTTGGTTTTCCCGTCGGTAGATTATGTCAGAAATTTGGTGATGAAACAAAGTTTGAAACGAGAACTTCCTGTGGTCATCGACTGTTCACACATATATGGCGCCGACTTTACCGCAGCAAAGGTCTGACAAACAATGACATGAATTATTACAAAAAATTATTGGTATTCATGTTTGCACTTTTTATTTAAGGTCATCGAGATGTTAACACAAGACTTCTCGAAAAGGGGTCAAGCTTTGTTTTTTTACAATTTAAAACCAAGTGTGGTAGCTGTGTTTGAAGGAGTCCAACCCAAAGGATTCATAACATATTATCATAGACACGACTTGGATCAGTTGTTCCAAAGATGGAAGTCAGTATTCACAATATGAATGGTTTTATTGAAATACCTTTAATACTACTAAAAACTATTAATTTTTAGGCAACAACGTCAACAAATTGAAAATTCGTCGGCAGACTGACAACACAATTGGATAAAAGATTTTATGAATTTAATTTTTAATTTTAATATTGGTTACAATTATATACATCCACACATGTTTTAATTCTATTGACAACATTAGTATACCTATTTATACTAATTATTTAATTATTTACGATTCTGTACTTCTGTAGTGAATTTTAATACTTTGCTTGTATGATTTGTTTGATTTATTTGAACTAGATATAATATACATCATAATTTTTAAGCAGATGACATGCCTATGCATTTTTAAACTAGATAATAAGATATATAAAACTTTGAATTTTATTTATTTATTTATATTAAAATTATTGTAATAGAAACCAGCTGTAACTTTCTACTACGTTTAGTGTTAATTTATTACAATACTGTTATTAAAAAAATTATTTTTGAGAAAAAGAAGTCAAAACCTAGGTTAGGTTAAAACCTATACATAAAAACAGGGACAGAGAGAGAGAGTGAGAGAGTTTTTGTTGTTTTGATTTTTATCAAACTTGTCTTTCGTAGTTATTAAATAATATTATATTTAGAATGTGTAACATAATGATATACAAAATAGATAAACCTATTAGATATGTGTTTTTTGTATTGCAACAGTGCAACGTCAAACAATGTATTAACTTAATATATAGCTATAATCTATTAAGCAATGTGTTTTTGTAAATCACAATATTATGTCCTTTATAGTTATATAGAACGTAATAAATCATTCACATTATAAATAATTATAAATTAAATGATATACTTTTCATCAAATAATTGCTTACTACATTACTTTTATTTGTGTTTTATTTTGTTTTGAGACCTTTTTGTTACCTATCTACTTAAAAGAATAAAACTCGTGCGGTATAATGATCACATGTAATTTTACACAGTGAAGGATAAATATCGAAGCTATTAGCCTAAACATTTATTGGGTTCACTTATTCTAAATTTTTACAAATGTCCTAAAATTGGTCAAAAATAAAAATAATGATGTATACTTTTTATCATCATTGTTTGTAGACCATATGAATGTATTTTCTTTACTGCGCTACTCTGTTTGATGTTGTAACTCATAAGTATTATGTGTAAGATTGGCAGTGATATAAAAATTGATTATATATAATATATATTTATAATTGATTAGATGACCTGCAGGGTTAAACAATTTTGAAATATTATTTTATGTAAGACGAAAAATAGTAATTCAGCTATCCATAAATATAACAAGATGAAAAATAAAGAAACCGGACCATATTATATTGTTTTAAAATAAAATATTAATTAATACTTAATAATTGTATGTTTATTGTGTTTTAAATGTATCGTTTTATCGATTAAATTGCTCTAGATCATTTTCAGTAGCAATGTGTTTGAAATTTTGAAGTGTCAATTACAAACACCAAGATAAATGTAAATACTTAAATTTTGGATTTGGCTTCATAAAAACTAGATAGGCATGTCATATACTCATATATGCCTGATATTCCGCAATAGTCTGTCAATAAAATACATACTTTCAATGTAAGTGTACAGCACCTATAATCGATTAATAATCTTTTAATAATATAGCGTAGTGCTACAAAATGACATTCCTCGAAAAACATAACACCTGTCTTGAAATGATTAAATGATAAATTAATTAAATATATCGAATACATTTTATGAAAGGTATAAAAGATGCGAACGTATTCGTTAAGTTTATGACTACGTGACATACTGTATTGGGTATTTGTTTAGTATTTTTACTCAAATTAAAAATCATTAAATTATGTTATTTTCTTATTATTAGTTAATTAGTAAATTATAATGCAAATATAAAATAATAATGTCAAAATCAATAAAAAAAAAAATGTATGAAAATTGAATAAGTGCCAATTACAGCAGTATGTCAAAATTATTCAAAACATATTTCATAAAAATATTTTATTATAAAAATTGAAACGGTGCTCTGCAATGAGATTGAGATACCGTCTTTCAATAATTTCAACTATGTCGGTGTTGTGTTACAGAACTATCCTGTTTATTTCTATCATACAAAATACATATAATACAAATTGAGGGGTTGGAGATCACACATCAGAGGATACAAGAATTTCAGTCCTATAATAGGGTCTTCAGTTACAATCTTGGGAATAGTACCGTTTGTTACGTTTGGGTTGGAGTATGTTATATATTCCGTCCATTCCGCTTGAACAAGTGGTGATAGCTCGTACATATCGTCTAGGAAAGCATGGCCTAATCAGTTGCGCTGGTAAGGATATTATTTTGATGACCCTAAAATGGGCTATTTTAGTGTTCTCCGTGCTGGCTCTATACGAGGACTACTCTCACAGTCCGAGCGTTTGATAAACATCGACGGTCTTGAAGGTGATCTTCGTGTGGTGTCACAGGAACTCAGCCGGCAAGGACAGTGATGAGGTTGTTGGGTACATTGAGGTCAATCAGCTGGCTGCAGTGGTGCCCAACCTTGTCAAAGGCTTTTTCGACGCCGAGCGGGATTGCAACTGTTTTGGTTATTTTGTTGAGACTTAGAGAGATATCGTCAATGACTCTGAGAAGTTGAGTGATAGTGCTGTGAGCACTTCTGAAACCATGTTGGTTAGTACGGATTTTGGAGACGGTGTGAATTTTGAGTCAGGTTTCTCCAGAACTTTGGACATGGGTGTTCAGGAGAGAGATCGGACGATGATTGTCTGGATCGGCGAGGTTTATACCTTGCTGGGTTTAGGAATGGTGATGACTACTGCATCGGCTACTGCAGAGAAAAATAGTTGTGACGTCTGTACCAGTTGAATATATGGCATAGATATGTGATGGTTTTGAGTCAGCTGTGAGGCTCAGGAGCACGTATGCGATTTATTTATATTCCAAACTTCAGAAGGATTGAAGAACGAGGTAGAAGTGGATAGAAGTGTGTGCTGTTGGGTCAGTTTATATTGAGCTGAGACGTCTATGTTAGAATTGCATTGAAGGGAGCAAAATTGGGCTTTCAAGGAATCGGCCAGGAGAGCGGCTTTTTTCTCAGGATCGAAGATCTAGTTTGCTTGTTGGATGGTGAGGTGGCGAGAATCACTAGTAGTGTTTGAGTTATTTAACTTTGTGTTCTAAGGATTAAATGTAAATCGTTATGGGTTTATACCTAAGATATAGAGGCTAGAGTGATTTGAAAATTTTAGTCATTAATATGAATCTATCAATATTAATAATTTGTAAAAATGGGTCAAGTATACTAAATTCTTTTGAAATGTTAACATAGCATAATAATTATAAGTCATGACTAATGAGTAATGACTTTAAATTACTATAAAACATAAATTTTTGTTCCATGTATCATAAAATTGTTTTTGGCTTATGAGACAACGTGAAATATTTGATTTACTAATAATCTGATGGCAAGGCACATATTAATTTATTTCATTTAGGTATGGTATTACTGTGTCAAGTTTTAGTTCATTACGTATGCGGTGTGTTGAAAATATTCACATGATATATATTACATATTCTACATAATAGTCGTATCTGCAAACTATATGAATCTATATATCTTTAGATCTGTCATAAATTATTTTAAATCCATAATTTAGGAAATATTAACAATTTAATTTGTTCTATCACTGTGTTAAAAAAGTTAAGAAGAACACACATTAAATATTATAAAAAAAAATAACTTATTTAGCTATGGCTTATTATGAATTATTATGAACTCCTGCTTATAATAGCGTCTCATTAATGGTCGTAGGGCAGGAAAATCTGTTATCCCCGGTTAGAACTCACAGTACAAACACATGAATGGATGATAACACACAACACATGGAATGAGAATTAGCTACTGTGCACATCATGATCAATAATAATACCATAAAAATGTTTATGATCATGCTCGTGCGTTGTTATTTTATTCGTTGTCTGCATTATTATGTTGACTAATAGTGCATATACACTTATAAGTACTGGGTGATCCATTTAACGTAAGACACTCATTATTTAAAAACCTATTAAAGTTAAAATTATTTTTTATCATTTCTTATTGTTTAAATTTTTTAAATTTATTACCTCTTTAAACGATAACATATATTTTTAATTCTTTACTCCAAAGCAAAATACTTTTGGAGTCCGGTGTATTAAAATCGAATTTTGAACTAATAGTTTATGAGTTTAGTGTTACAGTCGTAGAAAGTATCACTACCCTAAAAAAATGTTGGTCCACAACTCTGATCGTCTAAACTTTAAAGTCCTACTCATAATTAATTAACTACTTGTCTGAAATTTGATTTCTATAGATCGAAATACTCTGAACAATATTCTTCTTCGAAATATTAAATTAAAAGAATTTGTTTTTAACAAACGAATCATTTTCAAAAACATAAGTTTTTTCTTAAATATTGAGTACCTCACATGAAATAGATCACCCCGTATTTATAATATTCATTATACTTATGATAATCACATCAAGCTAATTCGTCAGATAGGTACCACTTGTAGTTTACTCGATCTCGTTGTAGATAAGCCATGATTCTAACGACTCGACAACCATTTCCATTTGACGTACCTACCTATAATATACAAGCAGTTGCCGCCGAACCACTTTATAACCATACACGATATAACATACCTAGGTGTTATATTCTGTTGTTTATTTATTTATTGTTATGATATCGCGTACCGACGTTACACGCGTAAATGATGTAGTTTTTCGTGTGCAACGAACTCGACACCTCTGGTACGCGAATGTCGCTCTCTGTTTGACTATCTCTAGAGTAAAACGTCAAAGTTCCAAATAAACATGCCCCCAAGTCCTTGTAGTTCGCAAAACAATCGGCTGCCAGATATCACGGAGAGTGCAGGCGACACTCTGGTTTACGACCGCGAGATATTCAATATTGGAAGTTCTGACTTCATCCGTAAGTATACATAATATACGCGTAATGCGATGGGATAGCGTCGGACCCATACGAAAACTCTAATAAAGTGTACAATATTGCCATATAATTTATCTTAATCGTGCGGTTTTTGGATTCAATGGCTGCGATACGAACGGTGTCAAGTTTTATATACATATAGGTAAACATTTTTGGGCCCACACGATTTATGCTTTCCATTTAAAAGCAAATCAAATTTCCCCGAATTTCATCCCGTTGAGTTTTACTCTCAAAAGTTAGGCACTTGAATTGGCTCCTAGTTTAAAAAATATAATTTTCTTGAATTGCCTTTTAGTTTAGGTACCACAGAGTTCCTCTATATTACTGGAATCGAATACGTCATAAAATAAATCGATTTCCAGTTCAAAACACAAACATTGGATTTTATTTTGATTAAAAACTACTATGAGCGCATACTTTCCAGTTAATCTAGAAAGATAAAACTATATAAGTCTGACCTTACATTATTGGAAGACATTGTAAATTTTATAAATTGAATAATGAGCCAATGTTGATTCATTTAATGTCAATTTGAGTTAATAAATATTAAATATACTTTTAACATTTCAATAAATAGACCGACACATATTTTTGAACATTATGGAAATCGATAGTACAACTATCGATGCATTAATTATTAATCTATAGGTATGCTTTGGGAAATTATTCAATTAGACCGTTTTGATGTATTTGAATTGCCTCAGAAAACACAAGTGAAAATAGGTCACTTACCTAGATTTAGTAGGCAATTCGAGTGTTCGTATTTTCAACCTGCGAATACTGCCCGATTCGTCCGAATGTCACCGATTGCGAAACTTTTTTACTTTTTAAATACCTAATTGCAGCCCTTACAGATAGGTTAAAAACACTGTTTTTAGGGTTTATTAAAACTTAATAAATATCCCGATTACGTCATATATTTATAGTATATAATATCTTATAAATGATACAAATATTATAATAAATAAATAAATATTAAAATACAACGCATTCAATATTTCAATTTAAAATTTAAATATATTTAAATTGTGTACGTTTGTGTCTTATGTGGTATTTTGTATATACATTATAACTTTAAACAGTCATAACTAAAATAACCAATAAAAATATTTTTTTATCTGAAAGTAACCCCCCCCCCCCCAACACACAAATATTGAATATTTTCACGTACCGCTAGAGACAGTATCCTAACTCCTAACAACCATTTTTTATCATCAATAACAATATCTACATGATCATGTATACAGACTATAGCTTATAGGTAGGTAGTTTTTATTCCTGGTTTGTAGGAGAATGAGTTTGGAGCTACATACGAAAACAGAGAAACTATTGATCAAAAAGTAAAATTAAATATTAATTTTTTTTCGTTTTTCGTGTAAAAATAATACATTTTTATTAGTATTTTAATCAGGATCTTGAATCTCGATGTTGTTGTGAATTAAAAATAGGATATCAACATCAGGCTCCATATTAATAAATAATAATTAGTTATAATACCGGTTTAAGAAATACCAAGAAGTGTCTAGTCTATATAGTACCTAGAGTTACCTATATATTTTATATTTAGCATGATGGTCTAGCTATATAAACTACGAATTATTTAATGTATTAAACCGAAAATGACGAATATTTGCGGTTTAATAAACCGTCCAATAAACCACTCAATAATGGTCGATCATCACTCAAAACAATATTACCCAATGTTCAGTATAAAACTACATTATATTTTATTATTTCGACGATTTTGACTCTATTTAGAGATATCGCACATGTATTTGATAATTTGTTGATTACGAGTTATTGTGCTTATAATATATTATAGTATAGACTGACTATAGAGATGGATTGATCTGTTTGAAGTTCAAAAGTCGAACCTAGTTTAACAAAAACCAAATCAAACTGAACTCGAACGAAAATTTCGAAATTCTATAATTAATCTGAACTCAGAAAAAAATTATACATGTCTATTATTTTGACATACAAGTATATAGTTCACAATTTTAATCCAACCGCTCGGGTTCAATTTGGTATTAAAGGAAATGTTTGGTACGGGTTCGGTTCGACATACGATTAAACAGTTTGGTTCGAGACCATATTTTCGAATTTAACAATTTGACCCACCTTTAATGTACTGCAGCTGGACGCTGGTAAATTATATGATATATTCAATGGAGCAATTGACGCCTATGTATAATTGATTGTGATCCATAACACGTGGTATATTATTTTAGTGATAGACGAGGTGAGTGAAAACGAGGAAAAAAATTTAAAGACTTATTGCAAACAAATTTCCGACAAGACTAAATCGGCGTTCAGGCGCAAAAACATACCTAAACGATTGCCGTTTCTACAATGGTGGCCTACTTACTCGATGGAAGACTGTATAGGAGACCTTCTAGCTGGTATCACGGTCGGCCTGACGCTCATACCACAAGCCATGTCATTCGCAGCTCTGGCCGGTCTACCACCTCAAGTAAGTGTACGACCGTAACTTACTGTCTAGTGTCAGACAATTTTTGTATGTGATAGTCAATCGTGCCATAAAAAAGAAAATATAATATGTAATAGATAAATAATTTGTCAAATTTTCATTTTACGTAATATAAAAGTCAGGGTAATCTTATTTAAAAAATGTAATACTTATTTTAATACCATACGAACAGATTCCATTGATAAGTTTAAAAATTCAAAAATCAGTTTTCCCAATGGGTGGTATACATTGGATTATAAGTCACAACAAATGTTTTCTTCGATGAGACAAAAAATTGGCTCAGAACTAATCCAAGAAGCAACGAGTAGGCAGGTATTGTTAGACTGTTTTTTCAAAATTACCAAACCCTTCGATTTGTTATACCTACCATTTCTCTTGTGCAGGCGATACCGACTCTCTTTAAAAAAAACCCGATCATTTTTACTGTAAATTATTAACCTGATTTTGTTCTTATAAATAAAAATAATAATCGAAATTACGATCCTTTAGTATATTATTTCGAAATTCCAATAGTCAAAATTTGAATAAATAAATTATAATATTCAATGAAAAAAAGGATCGTTCATGGTTGGTAATTCAAGCTCAGCAAATATTATACATGGTTGTACGTTGTACATATTGATGTATAAAATATATAAATTAATTATTATTACAAGCCATTTGCGAATATACCAACTTAATAGGGAGGTGTATGGAGAAATATCCACTCATATTTAATAAAGAGAAAATACGAGGGCTATATCCCTCCCCTACCCCATCAAGAGAAATGTGGTCGTAGTTGTGCGTACATGGCCCATGTAATACCTGCCAAAGCACGTTGCCTATATTATTATTCACTCATTTCCAGTATGGTCTCTACGGTTCGTTCGTTGGCAGTCTGATGTACGTCTTCCTCGGAACTTGCAAGGAAGTGCCCATGGGTCCGACGGCCATCGTGTCGCTTATGACGTACAACACGCTCAACGGACGGGGGCCAGTGTACGGCACATTGCTGTGTTTCTTAACAGGTGTCATCCAACTGATCATGGGAATGGTGGGATTAGGTAAGCTCGGACAACGTAGGATCGTGGACTTTATATGTCATGTTTCGAAGACGATCTATCATCAATTATTATTCCTCTGATATCTTTGCTGCAGGTTTCTTGATCGATTTCATCTCTGGGCCGGTGAACGCGGGATTCACGTCGGCCGTCGCCATACTCATCGTCGCCTCCCAAGTCAAAGACATATTCGGAATACGCGCCGTGGGCTCGACCCTGCTCGACATGGTTATATCCCTGTCCAAAGACATCGGTAATACGCGAATGGGTGACATGGTACTTGGATCGGTGTGTATCGTTGTGATCCTGTTGTTGAGAGTAAGTGTGAAAAAATCAAAATCATATACATTCTATGTTCGAAGTCACTTATAACCATAGACCTTAAACAAATAGACAAAAACTGGCCGGTATTACAACATCATTACGAGCGGCGTGCAAATATTTCTAAGTGATGTAGGCTGTCTTGACGACAAAATAAATACAATTATTGAATTATCAATATATCTTACCGTAATAGCCCCACACTACCATAATTATTGAGCCACTCATTCGCCGAAAAGTGCCCTCTATGTTTCCATGCTCAGTGTGCAACACTCCTTGTCAATTACTTTAAGGTCTATGCTTATAGCAGTATATTGTGCCATATGGTGGTTGATGACATGAAAGCCAAAAGTGATGAGAAAAAATAAGTCATATCCTACAAAAGCGCCAAAATCTTCCTGTTGCATTTCAGATTATACATTTAGAACTACATACATTTTTTTATAAAATCCAAATGTAGGTGTATATTCTCAATTGAAAAACCAATTTATTATCTGATTCCAATAGAGCGTTGGAGTTTTTGTGTTATTTTACCTAATATTGTTACTACCACGACTACATTTTCATATTGTTTCTAGTCAATGTTAGTGCTCAGTAAACATTTGCATTTCTCGTAATCCTTACCGTGTTGGCAATGCATTTCATACAAACGATAATTAAGAATAAAGGATCACGATCAAAAATATAGATTTTTAAGATTATAATGTGTTATAATTTATAGGTACAGTATGTGAATTATGTTTATGTATTTGTTTAAGTATTTTGAAATATATACTATACACAGTATTAATATTGATGCAAATAACATTTATGTTCTATATGTTCTAATGTCATGAAATGTTATAGACATAATTATATAATGAAGCTCATGACTTACTAATTTTAGTTCAAATGATGATGTATTTTTTTGATATCTTTGCCGCTTGTGTCATATAGCCGCCATGAAGTACTGATGGCAAGTAAAGAACAAATTTCACATTTTAAACAGTCGAACCCTCGAATATATATCGTTATTCCGTTATTATAATATTACGAACGATGACGATATTTTATGATTATTGCGATGTTGATCTATGTGCACTATTATTCAGATGTTAGCTCTGATCCACATGGGCCCCGAAAACGATAGCGAACGGAATAAAGTTCAGCGGACCATCAACCGAGCCATGTGGTTGATCGGCACTCTTAGAAACTCGATCGTCATCATCGTCACCACGTTCATCGGATTCCTTTATGTGAATTCGTCGGGCCACGACATAACATCTAATGAAATACCACCAATACCGTTTAAGGTGGTAGGTAAGTAATGGTGTTTCACTTTTCCGCCAAAATCTGCATTTCCGTATTTCGCAAGAGCCCGTTTACCTCCAGTACAGGGGTTGTGAAAATATGAATGACTATAATATTATAACACATACATATTTACAATAAGGGGTTACAGAAATCTAAAAACTTAAATTTGTTTTTGCGAAAATAGAAATGAATGTCCGGTTCGGTTACTGCACTGGTGGTAAACGGAAAAGCCGATTTTGGTGAAAACGCTGAACACCTAACAAGTGAGAACCGTAAACGTCCAACACTGACGTGAAACGGTCGTTGATCTCCGAACACTGTACAGATTGCAGATTTATACCTGTAATGTTACAGGTAAAATCCCGTCGGGTTTGCCAGATTTCGGTTTCCCGAAGTTTAGTACAATGAGAGACAATGGGACTACAATTGGATTCTTTGAGATGGTCTCGGACCTGGGTTCTGGCGTTATAGTCTTACCGATAATAGCGTTGATCGAAGACCTTTCCATATGCAAAACGTTTTGTCAGTAAAACCAGAGAACTAAATGTTTATTTTAACTGCAGAGGATGAATGAAATATTTTTTATATTTTTCACTTTAGCTTTGGGAAAACCCGTTGATGCTACACAAGAGTTATTGGCAATTGGACTGTGCAACATCGGAAATTCGTTTTTCCACGCTCTCCCGTGTACGGGTTCTTTTTCTAGAAGTGCCGTGAATGCAGCCAGTGGAGTACGAACACCAATGGGAGGTTTTTATTCTGGTAAAATAATTTTTTTTTCGAAAATCAATCGTATATTATATTATCTTGTACTACGTAGATGCAGTACGATTTTAAACATGTAATTAATCATAATCGTCATTTTTTTTAGGAATATTGGTTATCGTAGCTTTATTATTCTGTACACCTTATTTTTACTATATACCGAAATCGGCTCTTGCAGCGGTTATCATTGCTGCAGTCATATTCATGGTGGAAATACGTGTTGTTAAACCAATTTATCGATCAAAAAGTAATACTATATATTTGTTTACCTTAGAAGTATGTCATTTTCACCATCCAAATATCATAGAAATTGTACATAGTTCAATTATTTAACCTATTAAAAAACTAACACACTAAAAAAAAGTGTATACATAATTGTAGGTGGAAAATCAGGGGTTCAGGTCAAAATCTTAGTCATTAACCTCAAAACTGATAAGCTAATGAACGTTTTGCTTGCCTAGTTATGAAATATGCTAAGCATCGCTATCATTATTACTTGTGGATTTACTTAATAACCATATAACTGGATTTTATTACTAATATATAATTGGGGTTTTAAAATTAATCTATTGGTGAACTGTTGAATTTTATAAAGGTGGGAACATTGTCTTTGTGTAATGAGGCGAATTAGTAGGTACTTGAACTGTTGTACTCGAATTTAAAGAACAATTTCCAAAAAAATAAATAAATCCTTAAAATACTTATTGTTAATTATTATAATAAATTAAGATAAACTCTGCTTTCTACAAGAATGGCCGGGGAAGAAATTTTAATAGAGTTGGCGTCTAAAAAAATTAACTAATAATGTAAATATGTGATATACACGCGGGTCGTGCTATAACCTACCACATTCAAATGCTCTTATAACACTAAATAATTTCAAATATATTTTGTAATAATGGTTAGGCATAAATATATAATGTTTGTTTTAGTGCCTACCTAATTATTTAACATGATGGATTTATGGAGTAGAAAAATTTAATTACGTATTGTTTTTATAGGATTCTTGGTTAAGCAAAATGTAAAAGTATATACCCACCTACAATCTACATGTTATTATGTTGACTACTACTTTTGTATTTAAAAATGTTATCAATTCAGAAATGAAATGTTAAATATTTCATACAATACCCTTTATCTTCGTCAAAACATAAGAATATGGTTTATTAAGCTTTCGAGTAGGTACGATATATGTTTCAACATATATTATTTAAGTTTTATACATAAATTCTTTACCTTAACAAGTACTATCTTTAATTTGCAATTGAAAAAATGAATTAACGATAGCAGTGTGAATTATAAAATATAGGTATACAATAAAATATCCTTAGAAATGTAGGCTGACTTGAAATAGATTTTCGAATGCAATGAATTAACATATAAAATTCAAATTTAAGATACATACAAATTTAATATTAAGCTCGATACCCTTCTACACAGCTACAGCAGATCGACTTTCCTTTTTTATTCTTTATTTACTAATAGTAGTATAATAATAGACGTCATATTTCTAAGTTTATTATTATTTTATAGACATTAACGAGTATTTTGGAAAATTTTAATACATTTTACCGGTCATACTTTTAATAATAGTTTTTTTTTTCATATACATTTAGAAAGCGACCTTATTCCCGGTTTGGGAACGTTTTTCGCCTGTCTGTTACTACATATGGAAATAGGGATTCTAATTGGCGTTGGCTTGAATTTGATATCGATTTTATACCACGCGGCGAGACCTAAACTTTCAATTAGAGTAAACACGGTAAGGGATGATTACATTGTTTTGTATTTAGCTAATATACGGATGTCTTATTGTAATTATTCGTATAGTTGGTATGATTGGAAACAATAATATAGAATATTTCGATGTATACGATATTTATAATTATTACAGACTAGAAACGGTATTAACTATCTGATGATGACACCAGACAGATGCTTGATATTTCCATCAGTTGATTATGTGAGAAATATTATCATTAAGCACAGCTTAAAACAGAATTTACCGGTAGTCATTGATTGTTCGCATATTTACGGAGCAGATTTTACTGCCGCCAAGGTTTTAATCAGTTCTCATTCATTCTCCCCCCCCCCTTTTATTATAATATGTATTAATAAATGTTAAACACGTATTGTTTTTAGGTCATAGAATTGTTAACCATAGACTTTTCACGGAGGGGCCAGTTGTTATTTTTTTACAACCTGAAACCAAGCTTGGTCACTGTTTTTGAGGGAGTTCGTCCAAAAGACTTCAACATACGATTATTCTACGAGAGACAAGATATCGATCAACTGTTGAACAAACACATGGTAGTAAACAGCACTCCAGATGATTGAGAATTATCCGAATAACTTCAATAAAGATCGTTTTGTACCTTGCATACCTAAACAGACATTTTGATTGATAATTATTCAAAACAAAATAAAAGTATTTAGCTATGTTAAATATTATATAATATATTAATATAATGTAGTACAACAAATTTTGTTCATCGGTAATTATTGCTTACTCTTGCGGGATCCATCCCTCTCCTAGTCTCCTCAACTAGTAGAGCGAAATGTCTCGAAATCAATTATTTCGTATTTTAAATTGTGAACTGTTTTAAAGTATCTAAGATCAATGTATTTTGTATTACGACTACCTAAGTTTGCTTAAACCAATTTAAGAAATATCGTAATTTTTCGTTTAAATAACCAATTTTGTAAATATTATAACTTCAAACTCACGTGTAATATAATGTGCCTATTTAGTTTTGAGATATCTTAATTGGTATAATAAAAACTTTCGAGAATTCTTATATTACATTTTTCAGCTTTTTGACCAAGAAAAAAAATGTAATCAACATAAATAGTAAAAATAGTAAAATGTCAAATGTCCAAGTTAGTTATCTAACCACAAAAAGAGCTAAAATTAAGAGCTATAATTTCTGAATTATAATTTATTTTTATAAATATTTGCTTAAAATATCAAACTTCCACAGTTATTCGTCGATTGATTAATGATAACAACCAAACAGATTTTGTGGAAAACTCAAAATCATGACAGACGTTAATATTATTTTAGGTACATAAAAAAAACAACACACACACACAAACATCATTGAACAACCAATGTATTTCTCTCTCCTCTTCGAACCTAAAATACTATAATACATTTTTCTTATGCCTATAATTCTCCATACAGCTGTCATTATATACTTTTTATCAATTATGGAGAATGCATAACAATTATTAAATTATAGTCATGTACAAAATGTATACGCCATATTATTATAGGTATAGGTAATTCTGTTGAACTGCAATTTTTGTTTTGTTTTTACTCTTACTTTAAACTTTTTAGTTTACTATATGATACCTAATATCATATTTTCGTTAATAATAATGATTTTTTTCAACGTTTCAACTTAATCCTCTACCTACTTCATATTTTAGAATCATATAAAATCAACTATCAAATAACAAATTAAGATTTAAATAAATTGTTTTTCGTTCCACAAATTTATTGTATCGTATTGAGACGAAAATTTCTACACTCACAACGTGATGTTGATCGGTGGTATGTACACCTAATACTTATTGTGACTGTACAAAAAATGATCAGTATGACAGTATCATTGGGATTCACGAAAATCATTTGGATGACATTTCCTAAAATCCTGTTTCTAAACGAAAATATCCAACACGACGTTCCACCACACAGTAAGTGGTGTACACCAGCCGTTGACAGGAGTGGCTCCAGAGACATGGTGGGGGGGGGGGGCTGAGTCGTAATTTTCAGAAAACTTTTGCTGTTATAATATGATTTCGGTATTTTTATTTTTGACAATACACATTTTTTTTAGAAATACGGGCTTGGGAGGGAGCCGCGGCCATGACCTATAATGTCAAATGCGTGTAACAATGTTTTGTACGTTTGCATGTGGGTATGTGGCGTTCAGGAAATCTGGTGCAGTCTTCACTCTACATCTATTTGGGGAAGTATCGAACACCGAGTTGTCTAACTATTGCTTAGGAACACGTTAACCGGGTGCACTCAGTAGCCAGCACTGATCTACAGTGAGACTCCACCCCCACCACTTGGTACTTGTCCATTTTTTGAATGTCTATCAAAATGAACGGATCACGTGTTTTAGATTTGGTCAGGTCAAACCACGGTTATCTTATGGGCATATATAAGATAACTATTTGGTTAAACTAACCCCATCGTAGCAGCTTCACTAGGTAGATTGTTTTCCGAACTCTATGAAACATTTAAAGGTATTCTGTCGATTGACACTCTATAATGTCCGACATATATTTAACTTGTTTTTGTTTCAGTTCCAATTAATTTATAGTCGAACCATTCATATATAAATAAAATAATATGATAACAATAATTGTAGTTTTTAAAGTCAATAATAAAAAAAACTTTTTAAAATACATAACATACTTTTGGCCACTAACTACTGACCTATATTATAGTATTATGATTTATTTCAACATATAGTACATACCTTCGATAATTTTAACTAATATAATATAATATTCGTCCTAAAGACTTAAACATACGCTTCAATATATTCTCAGTCAACGACAGCTGATATGTCGATCAACTGTTACACAAACACGCCTATTATAATAGTCAACAGTATTTCGGATGATTGAGAGTTAACCGAATAACTTCAATTACAATTTACAGATCGTTGTGTCGCTGCAGTGTCAACCTATAAAGTTCTAAACAGACATTTTGATTGATAATTATTCAAAACAATTTTTACTAAGCTAAATATTATTATATAATGAAATATGAATTGTAGTACCTAAAGTAAATTTTACAGACCAGTAATATTGCCACCTCCTCCTACAGTCCTACGGGATCTATCTCTCTCCTCAACCAGTAGAGGGAAAATATTCAAAATTAATTATTTTGAATTGTTAATTCATAACGACTGTCACTAACTTGTAACTATACGTATATGTTTACGCATAGATATAAAGTTTCGTCTTTGGATTATTCTAATTAATGTTTAATACGCATCACTTCAGAGTTCAGATATTCGGTTGATGTTTTTCAATATATTTAGTATTACCTATAAGTAATTATTATTACTTATTAGTCGTAATAATTAGTACGAGTTTAAAGGATTTTTGGTTTTGTTTATTATAATATAATTATACCTATAATCGTTTGAAAAATGCAGATTCAACAATGATAATATTTCGCAAACACGTCATATAATTTTTATAGCTCCGGTAGTAAATTTATTCTTTGATAAAAAGCTGCACTTAAGTCGTTAATGACCCGTCGAATAAAAAATGTAATAAGAATTTTTCCTCGTACGAGTAATCCTTGTTATACTTTAGGTACATTTTATGGTGCTATATAAACGATGAGGCTTTTATTGTATTCCGCATTGAGTGTCAAGAAGATATATTAATACCTAAATGTCATGCATCAAAATGTTAACGACTTCAGAGTTCAAAGGCCATATAAATATAACAAGACTAGTTACTAATTTCTTTACCAAAAATTATAATACCTGTGCGTTCGGTGTGCCTATATGTCTATAATTACAATAACTCAAATATATTTATCGTATAATATTGTATGTATATGTATAGTATAGGGTAAAGTAGAGTATAAGTGGTAATGTAGTATACTAGTATATCATGATAATCGACATCAATTAATAGGACGTGTCTCTACGGTACAATCACATTGTCTATTCGTCTAAAAGTCTGATCAATATAGTCGTCAGAGACTGAATAGAGCAGGGATGGAGAACCTTTTTGTACCAGCGTGTCAAATAAAAATTTTGGTTGGATTTTGTTTTTCCTGCGTGTCAACTAGTTCGATAACCCATCAATTTTTTTTCAAAAACTTATAATATTATCGAACTTTTACACATTCATGTGTGTCACTAAAATAGTGTGCGCTTGTCACTCCATGCCATAGGTTCGCCATCTCTGGAATAGAGTGTAGGTGCTTCGGAAAACACAACAACATAAGTTCAGTGCCGTACGACTGCAATTATAGTATAAAACATATTATCATTTATTTAACCGTCTCGTCGCGAAACACACGGCCGTGCAACAGCAGTGTGAGCAGCCGATATCGACCAATTATTATTAAATGTATCGCACTATTTACCTACTCTTGCGTTTGGTAATTAAGAATAACACACACACACACACACACACATACATACACACACGTCACACACCCAAACGCGCGAGCCTTGCTGTGCAGTTGTGTGCAATGAAGATCGTTGGGATTACAAATTTGACTTTAAACGCGAGTGCAGGACGTAAAAATCATTGTCCCAAATATTATTTGAATCAAACTAATTAAAAATCTGTACGTTAACCACATCGTTCATATAATGCATTGCCCATCATATTATTAATAAGTTAGCCCCCTTTTGACTTATTGAACTTATTTTTTATTAATTTATTAAGACCAAGAATTCGCTTCGCGTTGCCAATTGGTTAGTGTATTGTGTAATTATTTTGTTTTCAAACAATGACGGGTATACATTGAAACGGTTAGTGCACACTAGTGTGGCACGTACGGCTTATAGTTAGAAGTGACATTCGTTATCAATGGTCGACGCTCACAAATTCGAATATTCAACAGGTCTATATGCGTTAAAAAAAACACAGAGAATCAATACATTATAATTGTACACCGATAGTTAAAATAGTGAGTATTATTTGTAATTTCGTTATACATACATAACAAACCTATTATGGTATCGCCCATGAGTTACAATCTAACTGCAGTAGTACCTACATAAGTATTTCATATTTATATTGTATACCGGGTGATCCATTTAACTTTAGACATCAGTATTTCAAAAACAATCAACATTTTTTTTAAATTTTTGTTTTATATAATTTTAAGATTTTAAAAACAACATGCATTTTTATTCTTTATTTCAAAGGAGGATATTTTTTTTAAGAGTACTTTGGTAAATAAAAATCAAATGTAGTATGTTAATACTATTATATTAACATATGAGTTTTAACTCATCTCAACTTTAAATACTTATAACTACCTAATAAACAACTTGTACGAAATTTGATTTTTTGATATTGAAATACTACAAATGAAATAATGCTTCAAAATATGAAATAAAAAATGTATGTTATCCTTATAAAGAGTTAAAAGTCATAAAAAACCGATAACGATAACAAATTGGTAAAAAAAAATTGATAAAAATGTCGTTTTGTAACGACTTAAAATTATAAAAATATTTTCAAAAACATTAGTGCCTTCTGAATTAATCATCAGTGCGTTACGTTAAATGGTCCACTCCCTAGAAGTTTCTTGGAAAATATGCCGTTACAAGTTTAAGCAATTAGCTAAATTTTAAGCTATTATATATACATGCTATTTCATAGGTACTCACAATATCATTGTCTTAAAATTTGATACGCAGCACATTTTAAGGAATAAATTATACAATTTCGTATTATTGTTTATAATTATGAAATGATTCAAATAGGTAAACAAAACACGCATGAACAAAATATACCTATAAATCATTGTGGAAAATGTTCGATGTTTTTAATATAGGGTAGGGAATTGATTTATAGGTATACGCGGTTCAAGTTATTTTATTTCATCATATAAAATTTGGTCCGTGTAACCTAATTGTCTTTGTTATCATTATAATTAATATTATTCATCAAAAATAACTTGATTTTTGTACAACTTTTTTTTCATTCACAAATCACAATAAAGATCTATTTTATAGTTTATACAATAATCGCTCTGTATTGTAGTATAATACTATAGTGTATACAATAATTATATATACTAAAAATTTTAATTTAACTAGGTATTAAGTATCAAGTATGTTTTGTTATATTTAGATTTTATAGTTTATTAATATTATTAGTTGTTGATAACATAATATTATGTCGTGTACCTACGCGTGTACACATTTCAATAATTCGATTTGTTTAGTTATAAAATAAACATTTTATAAATATGCATAAACCAAGGTCGAGATTATAATAATTTGTTGTAAGGATCACGTTCTAACATGATACAAAATATTGTTATCACGGAGTACCTACTGAGTTATCAGCTATAGTGCTAAGTGTAATTGTAGTAATTGTACACCTACATATATTGTTCAGTTCTGAATTTCTCATACAGAGAGTTCGTCAATTTATATTTTATGCTATAATTTTTTCTCGTGCAACATAATTATTTTGAAACGAAACATAACACTAATAGTGAGAGGTTTTCTACAATATAAATAATAGACAAAAATAACTAAGGTATCAACAAATATTATATAATTTATCAACATATTCTTAATTTTATACTATGGGCAGGTCTAAGAATTTAATACTGTGAGCTTTACCAGTTCATCTTCTTTGTTTTTCGTTAATCCTATAATGTTTATTTGCGTATGTTAATCGTCGAGATACAATAATTTAATGTAAAAATCTCAATGAAGGAAAAAAACATCAACTGAGACATATTTCAGTGCCAATGTCATTATCTTATTATGAGTAATTTAAATCGGTCAAACTACGATGATAAACATTAAGACATCTAAACGTTTTGTTAATACCAGGTACTTATTGCATATTATGTATGTAGGTACATTATATTATGATATATAGATATATAGTACAGTCATACACTCGTACGCTGCAGCAGATAGGTAGGTACGCGTCTAAACAAATCAAACGTGGTGCCAGAAACGAAAAAAAAGACGCGATTATTTAGATAATTTCGTTAACAAGACCTTAGTGCCAAATAAGTCATCAGCAGCACGTCACAATCGTTGCGACTTGCGTCTCGAGCTCAATAATTACCGATCGTCTTTCGAAATAAATCCTTGAAAGTTCGCTTCTCACACTACCAAATTTTCTCTTCTTATATTGACACATTTTTAAAATTTTGGAATGTTTAATTTTTTTGTTTTTTATACTTGACGTTATAATCGATTTATAGGTAACCTACTACCTTCTACAAGTATAGGAGGTGTCCTGTAGGTACCGTCGAATTCAAATTCAACAATCTCTTATAAAGTAGTTACATAACCGCTTGTGAGTGCTGATATTTTTACAATTCACTCGCATTATACATTAATACCTAATAAAAAGATTATCGGTTTTATTACGTTAAACCGCAATTCTTTTTCCTTATTCAAATATTTGTGTCTGTTCAACGAATTCACTTGTATTTATATGGTATCTTTATCAAATGCGTTTATCGCTGTTTTACAATAGTATGTTGCTAAAATATTTGTTATACTATATATTACTGGATATTATGTGCTTATAGCTTGTAAATAAATGGACAACCCGAGGTATGAACACGACAATGGCCCACAGCAAAATTCAACCGTCATCAATGGCAATCTACAGTTAAATAATTGTACAGGAAACAATGATATTACCTGTAAGTATCGCATACCTTCAAAACTAAGCTACTTCATTAGAAATTAACTGATGATTAATTTCGAAAATAAATTTTGACTATGCTAGTCACCAGATTAGTAAATTAAATTCGTTCTAACTTCTAATTAAATTTACATTTAGGTACTATAAAGTAATTTAAGATACAAGATCAATCCGAGATGATTCTATTTGACTTCAATATGTTTTCATTATGAAAATATTTTAAGTTTAATATATAATATGAGTTGTATGAATAAAGCTACTATTAGTATTCAATAGTTCTATACTACTCTGTTATTAGGTTACACAGACAATAATGTCGGTACATTTCTCTCGTGGTTTTGGTCCTATAGTTATTTATTTTATATCCAGGGCGTAGGCTCTACTCCTCTAGCACTAATGCACTATTAAGGAATAAATTTATAATGATAGAAACCTAGTTATGTATATATATATATATATATCCGATAATCTGTAATTATATCCTAAAATCATTGATTTTCCAAAATGTCAAAGATCTACGGTTTTAGTAGATACTAGCGAGAACCGAGGATTGAATATTAAATGGTCTAAACTTTCCATTCACATTTATAAAACCTGTATCGTAAATTATTACACAATGTACTCTGTCATAATTTTATTCAAATTAATTGTTTTTAGTAGAACAAAGTGGTGTACAAACGTTTTAAAAAAAGAACTGTGGACAGAGATTTAGTATTATTGTACCACGATATAATATATAATATACTAATATATCCACGAGTATATAATATGTAATGCATATTATGATTGATGGAGCTTTTATATTTAAAACTATTTAAAACATTTAGATTTAGTTCAACTGTTCAAGTTTGAAAAAAAATCATGAAACGTAACAACTCTAGATAATATAATATGATTGAGTTTTTATTTTTCTTAGTGGCAGTGGACGACGTGGAATCGTCAAAACTTGCTTCTAACCAGAAGACGACATTTACCCAACACTCTAAAGGTACCTGTCTAAAAAATCTAACCACTTTTACCAAAAGAAAACTATTTATATTGCAATGGATTCCCGCTTACTCGGGTGATGATTTTCTTGGTGATCTCTTGGCCGGCATAACGATCGGCTTGACTGTAATACCTCAATCAATGGCATTGGCGAGCATAGTCGGAATACCAGCTCAGGTATGTGGAGTTAGGTCCATCGCAATGGCACGTCTTATACAGACGTAATTGAGTGGAATTTAGCTTTTACAACAAATCAGCATTATTTTTTTTTTAAGTAAAAAACGTGGAATTTTGTAATTTAATTTAAAGGGTATAGATCATTTAATCATTATAGTATTGATTAAACATGCGGTGTACTGTGCATAATCAATGATGATCGATCATAGTTATCAGTTATCATATATTTTTGAAATTATATTCTAGCTGTAAAAGTATATTGCAATCCATCACACTGCACCATTTTATTTGACAACATATGAAATACATTTTTTTTCCAGTATGGTCTTTATAGTTCCTTTATAGGGACATTCATTTACTTACTGTTTGGCACAAGCAAAGTAGTTCCAATGGGACCCACCGCTATCGTGGGCCTGCTGATTAGCAACACGATCGGGACTCGGGGATCGGCGTACGCGACGTTGTTGTGTTTCCTGACAGGCATCATCCAGACGCTGATGAGTTTCGCAGGCTTGGGGATTATTGTTAACTACATATCCGTGCCGGTGTCCTCGGGGTTTACGTCAGCCTCAGCCATTCTTGTCATTACCTCGCAGGTGAAAGACCTGATTGGCGTCAAGGGTGGTGGAGGAAACCTGTTGAAGATGGTCCGAACCGTATTGGATCACATCAGTAACATCAGCACGGGAGACACTGTCATGGGCTTCACGTGCATAGGGGCAGTCATGCTCTTAAAGGTATACTATAATATAATATGTACTTAATAATGTATGGTAGTCACGTGTTTATTATTTCACTGTTCACGAATTAAATATTACTTTTTATAATTATATGTAATTGGAAACAAGGACTGATGTTGTAGCGATAAATAGGTTTAAGTGTCGCACTATATTGATGAGCATATCGTTTAAATGTCAAGTAGTTTTACACGCATACATGGATACTTGGTTTGCATAGACATACCTGTATATTATAATGTGTTATTAAAATTAAATTTTCTTTTAAGATATCAGTTTATTATATTAAAATATATTTGATGTTTATTATGTATAGGTACATTTATAGAATAACGCTATTTTTAATGATTAAAATATAGTAAAAATAGTAAAATATAATTTTATTATCTATACATTGTGTGTAATACACTTATACCATTGCTTGCACTTATATATATAATGCATATATAAGTGAAATTAGTAAATGCTATACCTACGTATATATATTTAAAGTTTTTGAATATCATCATTTTTTTTTCTCCTTTAAAAAAACTCATGACTGCTCATTGTATACTTTTCCTTTTGAAAACTAGTGCCTTTATTTGTGTCCATCTATGTTTCACACGTGTATTTTACTACGGGGCGTAATTTATTAGCCTCCAAGGGTCACACTGTTGCCATAAATAGTTTACCCATCATTCACAAATAAATTTCACATTTCACCTACGGGCAAATATGTAGTTTATTGTGTGAAACCTCGGTTTAGTTCTTCTTGACAGTAGTTTTGATAATTACACCATATAATTTATAAATATGTATATCTATAATTATTCTAAATTAAAAATAATATATTATGTTGAATGTTGATTAATTTGAATATAATTAATATATATACTTTTTTTAAGGCAATCTTAAATAGTTAAATTGCATATTAAAATAGTTTACAGGTGTTAAGCTTTTTCTCAATTATTATATTATGAATGTATCCTAATGATGTATTTTTTTTTAGGCCTTCAGTACTACGCGGATAGGTCCAAAAGAAGAAGAACTACAAACTCTGTGGCAAAAATATGTAAATAAATTCATCTGGGCGATCGGTGCATTTAGGAATTCATTTGTAGTAATCGTATGTAGTATTATCTGTTATTGGTGCGTACATAAGACAAACCACGATATTACGTCAGATTGGCCGCCACCAATCCCGTTCAAAGTCATCGGTATGTAAATTACCAAGTTGTACTTTATATAATATATTATAGTATAATAAATAAAACTAAACTTAGTTGTATACTTATAATATTATGGAATTATAACAATAAATCAGATTGGAGTAACGACATAATATATGAGTATAGGTTACTATGTATTTTTGATAAAACTTTTCTATAGAACATTTTTTAGGAAAATAATTTTAAATTTGAGAATAAATTAAATTTAAGAATTTACTCTTATGCACATTTTTTGTATATGTTTGTAACTAAATTTATTATTGGTTTCAAAATAAAAAAACACCAAGTTATAGGAGTACAATAGGTGATCTATGTACTATGTACATATAAATTCGGTACTTAGAAACATTACACTATAGGTTTGCATGTTGCGTATTACAATGCATTTGTGTACCATAAAGTAGTATACAAATTACAAACGATTAAAAACATTGTATATATTAAACGATTTCCATTATTTTTACAACTAATTTACAACAAATTATCTCTCACTCAATATGTTTATAAATTAAATAGGTACTTATTATTAGTACCTAATTAATAGTTACCTAATAGTTACCTTTATTGTTAAATACAATTATTATTCAAGAGATTTTCAATTTTAATGATTTAAACCAGTGCCATCGGGTGTTATTACTTATAAAATATAATATAAATAGTATTGAAATCTTAGGTAAATTATTACTGTATTGATCAACAGTTTTTTAATTGAATCTACGGACAAATAAATGTACATCGAATTACTGATTTTTCTAATTCATTTGAAGACTATTATGACTAAAACATATGTTTCTTTCAAAAAATAGTTTACATACTGGCTGTATATTTGATTTACAATATTGTGAACTATCTAGTCATTAATTTATAATAATTACCAATTCTAATTTCTAAGTCGTTCCTGTGACTTTTTCAAGGCAAAATTCCCCACGGATTGCCACATTTTCAGTGGCCGGAGTTTAGCAACAAGGACGAGAGTTTCTTCGACATCATTTTCTTCATGGGCTCAGGAATCATTGTGATACCACTCATATCGTTACTCGAAAACATATCTCTTTGCAGAACGTTTGGTAAGTCCCATATTACTATAATTAAACAGCTATGTAAATAGTAAACTAATTTACATACTTCTAAAACATAATATTATATAGAAACAAATATATTAATAACAAAATAGGTATCAGAAATATTATATCTTTTACACTTGGTTAGAGACTTAGAGTAATAATATCAAACTCACTCACTGCCTTCTCTCTTCAATGGGGCTGCTAGTGATTCAAATATTCTTAACACAGTTTTTAAATTAACAAAAGTATACATTATTGTTGTGGTATAATATTAAGTGTCACATGATAATATTATATAGGTAGGTATATAATTATTTTACACAAAAAGTTATGGTGGATTTTATTTGGAAGTGCTTTTGTAAATGCTATTAACCTGTTAAAGTATAAAGTTGGTATTACAATTTTTCCGAATGCAACATAATTGCTAACCTAATGTGCGTATTTTAGCGGAGGGTAAGCCAGTGGACACGGATCAAGAATTATTGGCAATCGGTTTGGCGAACCTCGGCAATTCGTTTTTCCATGGTTTCGCCGGGTCTGGAGCCATTGCCAGAGGAGCGCTCAACTATTCGAGCGGAGTGCGGACGCCACTTGGAGGCCTATACACTGGTAATTTTTTTTTAATGAACTTCCTTAGGATATATTGGTACATCACCACGTGTTTGCAAAAAAATTGTAATGGAATTTAAAGTTTAGGACTCACTGTTATGGCGGCATTGGTGTTCTTGACACCGTATTTCTATTACATCCCAAAGACTTCACTGGCTGCTGTTATAATCGCCGCCTCGTTTATGATGGTCGACGTCAAGATGGTCAAACACATTTACAGGTCAAAAAGTAAGTATATTATGAACATTTTTCGATTATGTTCTAGAATTACACTGTACTTTTAAAATGATATTGGACCATACATAATAGAATAGCGAGGAGGCAATATATCTCAGTGACCATAGGGCATAGCCCCAGTATGAACATTTAGTACCTACTATGTACAAATAGAAGCTAATTCGTTTAAATTTCCCAAAAAATGTAATAAGTAGGTAATTATAACTACGAACCTCCCTTCTTCCACGAATATATTATAAATCAAAATAATTTTTAACTCGTTCTTTCACTTTTGGCAAAAGTGTATAATAGGAATTACCTATAATAAGTATTCCCTAGAAAAATCAATTAAGTTTACCAACATATTCACCAATGTATCCAGCGCCACCACAATGGGAGAGGGGGAACCGTTTAAATGAATTTGTTATTTTTTAAATTTTGATAGGAATACCTACTTATTTTTTATTAAATGGAGACCCAACATTTTATGTGGGGTGCTTCAGTGCTTGAATGTAGGTACCTATATTGCGCCAATGTAAGAACTTGGATCTAGAAAATGAAAATCCCGATAAAAACAATTGTTAAAGAAAAAAAGTCTTCAAGGCAACTGATTAATAATATATTATGAAAACATAATTAGGTATACCGTATACCTAGAACTATTGAAATTCGTCAATACTACATGAGGTACCTACTTAATATTCACATATTTTTACATTATAACAGTCAATAGTACACACGTGTTCCATAACCCTACAGTCCCAAAACCCTACAGTACCACTACCTACAGCTAATGGCCTCAGTTGCCGAGGCTTAACAAAAAAATAGTCAATAGGTTATTCAACAAATCATAATAATGCAAAGAAAAATTGTTATTATTGCTTAATCTAATATTTTAATTAAGATTACCTTAACATATTTTTTTCTCGATCATTGAATACTTATTAGTTATTGGTATATCTCATCGTCAACTCAAATGCAACTTATAAGAAATAACTAATAACTTATAGAACTTCTCTCCGTTCCAATAAAAATATTTGAGTAATTGAGTGCCTAAATAGTTAATGTGCGCATGACATATTAATAGAAGGTTCTCTCTTCGATTCGAGTACATTAAACGATAATATATTACTACCTATACTAGCTCATTACTGGCTCAGTCGAACAATGACTTTTTCTCGCCTCGATAGTATTACGCCATCTAAAAGCGAAAAGAGGTATTGAACAGTAAATGATATTAATTCAGTAAAAGGTAAAACCTGTGTACAAAAGACAGTCACGTCTCACGGAACCATCACAAGTGTCCGTTATAGACCGACACATTTGAATAATTATCTTTTTTTCCGAGACATTTTCATTTATCACTGTCCGTTCGAGAGAAGCGTCCGTTAAGACGGGTTTCGCTGTATTTACACATATTTATACCTATAAATATGTCCCTATTATTATAATTAATATTATTGACATGCTATGCGTTTCCTTGACTGTCCGCAGAAAGAGATTTGGTACTTATGTTGATCACGTTTTTTGCGTGCTTGTTTCTTCCATTGGAATACGGTGTGCTCATTGGCATCGTTGCAAACGTCGGGTTCATAATGTACAGTGCTGCCAAACCCAAAATATCTATCCAAGTGCAAAAGGTCGGATCCGTCGTCGACGTCATAATTAAAAACAAATATTGTTAGAGCAGAGGATTTCAACATTTGCATATTATATTTTGTTTTGCGCAATCGTAGAAAAAAGGTCTGAAAAGTACAAATTTGTTTCATGGTATGACAAATTCCAATATGAAATTGTATGTATCATATTTTTCCATCTTTAGGCGTTTTTGATTTTTGAGATATATTTATCTTTATTGTTGTGCTTTTTTTGGCAAATTTTTTTTTAATAATCCGTATCAAAACAAAAACCCCATTAGTCTATGATGTAGTTCATCAAACAATCAGTGTAATATCAGTTCTTTTTCCTAATAAATAAGCATACAATTCACAGTTGCATTCAAATAAAAAGTTTCTTTTATTTATTTGGCAATTATACAAGTATAAAATATAATTAAATTATTTTTTTATTTAACTGCGTTTTCTTATTTTTGATGCTACTTATTTTATCAACGTATACCTATTAAATACACCTTTAAAACAAATTGAATTACATATTTTTACTTTTTAGAACATATTTTAAGATTTTTAAGCGCATAAGTGCTTGCATATTTAGTGTGCTTTATTAGGGCTGTAAGTCCTCTGCTCTCATTATTTTTATACATCAATCGTACATTCGTACCCATACTCATGATTTCGTATGCTGAATTTGTTATTTTTGTTTCTTAGAACCACGACGGGATCAAATACTTGTTGCTGACACCGGACAGGTACTTGATATTCCCTTCGATGGAATACGTACGACAGACGATAACCAAACACGGCCTCGCTCTTGGGATCCCAGTAGTCATCGACGGTTCCAGTATATTTGAGGCAGATTTCACAACTGCAAACGTATGTACCACAATATACAAGGCGTGACACATAGACCTGACCAAAAAAAAAAAAAAAATGATGCTACCTTAACTCTAACACATATTTTTAACATTATATGAGAAGTAAATAATTTAAGAAATATACTCATGTCAGCAAATTTCCTAAAAAATTTAATATTAAAAAAAAATTCTAAAAAATAAACTACTCGACTTAGATAAATGTTTTTACTATCTAAATTGTTCTTATAGTCAGATTCACAAATTGGCTATTTTGAAATTGCCAAAACGTTAAATTTTAAATTTTAATAATTAGTATTAAAAAATAAAAATATTTTTTTTATACTATGCATGTAGCGTAAGTTATTAAAAATTAAATATAAAACAAAAATTTTAAATATTGATTATAACAGAAGTTATTGTATTAGTCGATTCTATCTGTTACACTCTGTATACCACGTTATATACCGATATACGCACACAGAGAGTGTGTAAGACTGCATACCTTGAACGCCTTCTTTCCGAATGTATTATAAAAGATGGGTACAAAATAATATCATCAAATCATTATGACTTTTTGTCTTGAAGCACAAACAAAAATTAAATAAATATGTGTGATACTATGTAATGATTATAATTGCAGTTGGATTTCAAAACCATTTTCTACCAATATTATTTTTTAAATATACAGACAGATAACATATTGTTATGTTTTCAAGTTTATATCATCAAGTTTCAGATAAAATATTCAAATTGGTCTCAAAATATGGGCTGTAACCTAATATTAATTTATTTGAGTAATTAAAAAAAATATATTTCTAATATTTATTTTGTTATTCTCGAGGACAATTGGTAATTTGAGTTCGGATTCATTATATAAAGGTCATGCACTCTGAACTGAATTTTACGGGTGCTACTGATATAACTTCCCACTAAAAGTCAAACAGAACTTTGGTAGATACCTAATAATAATACTTATATATATTTTTTTTTTTCACAGGTATTTGCCATGATGTCGCGGGACTTTTCAACAAAAGGCCAATTTTTATACTTGTATAATCTAAAGCCCAGCGTAGCAAATGTATTCAAAGGACTAAAAAATTGTAATATTTTGTTGTGTGCAAATAAAAACGAGTTAGACGAACTGCTCAGAAATCATTTGCAAGTTTTTAAATATTTTTCTAAATACCCGTTGCTTGGTTTTGTTTTAATTGTAATATTTATTATTTATTTATTTTTTTGTAGTGGACCGTCACAAATTCAAGAACAATATCAAAACGAAACAATTTGGACTTCAAAAATGTGAACTTAAAGCAAATGATCTTTGAATAAAATGCAATATATTGATTTCAAATAAATTAAAGGATATCGGACAATATTGAAGATATATAAGATATTTTGAAAACGAAACGAGTTGGATGTAATTATTTGATTGAAATATAATATCATCATTGATTATAAATCAATGTAGTATACTAAGCTCTTATCAGTATACTTTGATCAATAAATAAATTTTATATAATCAATGATGGTATGGCGTGTTCTACCACGTAAAATATAACTTATAAACATATTATATCTTATTATATTATTATATAATTAACGGAGCTTAAATTTAAGTACAAATTTATATCAAGTGGTGTTTCCTGTTATTGTGTATTTTATATTGATAAATAAAACAGTATTATTATAATTTATAATATTTAATTGAGCATTTGAGCCCGTACAGATATAAGTCTGCCAATAACATCATAACTATTTTAAATTATCTTCAAAGATATTAAAATACGAAGGGCTCATCCATTTGATAGAAATCAAGGTGTATATTTTACTAAATTTGAATTTATTTAGCTCTTTAGAAAAATTTAAAAATTCTTAAGTTTCGTATTTACGATTAAACTATTATTTTCATAAACTTAATAATTATACGGGGAAAAAAATATTCGTAGTTTTTATTTATTATTAAAAAACCTTTTTTTCTCAATATCTTACAGACCACAGCTATCTCATATTGTTATATTTTTTTATATAATACATCAGGTACAGGTTACTTGTAGCGGCAGCTACAGCAAAAATGTTATCTCACGGCGTTTTACATAGACAATTTAGCAGCACCCTTGTTGTGAGTCAATCACTCAATCATAGCCATAATTTGGGGGGATTTTAGTACAACCCTAATTTTTTTCATATTAATTGACATTTTTATTGTCATTATGCAGGTATCCACAACCATGAGATAATATGAACAAAATTAAGGGACTTCAGCACCCTCAGTTTTTTCATTGAAATTGCGCCCCTGGAGTCCATACAATAATATTGTAATAATAATTAGTTGTAAGTCTATCGCCTATTATAATAGTCTAAGGCTGGTAGTATTTCAAAGTTGATACATATACAACTAGATACTATTTTTGCACCTATACTGATTTTTAAATAACTATATCAGTCGGTAAAGTTTAACGGTTATTATGGAATTGGCATGGTTTTGGGTGCATTCAATGTCAATACATCAAGCCGAAAAATCAATGCAAAATTAGTGCCGATTGTCCTTCTACCTAGGTATTGTTCTATAGAAGAACTGTAGGAGGCAGCTTCGGGAGGAATCCAAGTAAGTATACAATATTTGAACCATAAGTCACAATCCTGTTAATGCTCTTTTGATTAATTTTTTTGTCTGAATATTTTTCGAGATCAAAAGTGGTACCTAAGCTGAAACGGGCACTCTATGTATCATATTTTATATCATGTTATTTTTCTACGTGACCTGTTACAGACCACCCCAGGCGGACCTAACAATTGATAAGCTTTTGATCGCAAACAATAT
The DNA here is from genome assembly GCF_001856785.1 of Myzus persicae. NCBI lineage: Eukaryota > Metazoa > Arthropoda > Insecta > Hemiptera > Aphididae > Myzus > Myzus persicae. Next base: position 794,161 of record NW_019101246.1, on the reverse strand, counting down.
ATTAATATAACTCAATACTTAATTTTGACACTGTCTCGAAATTCGAATATTTCGCGAAACCTTTGAAAAAACAAAAGGGTAACAAAGGTATTAAAGTGACGACCACGGTTCAAAAACTCAAGGTATCAAATTTTAATTTTTAAACCATCAGCTGACCACCATTGTTATCTGCACGCTGCACCATATTGTGACCGTAATATTATGACGTGACCACCATATTATTATCCTGCGTTATCACAGTGAAGTAATTTACTGATTACGGAGCATATGATTTTCATTATCGTGTGTATTTATTAAGTCGAAGTATCGAACTCTCTTGCAGAGTTGCAGACGTCCCGTGAACGTGGGCGATTCGTACTTCGTATTCTTTACATTCTTCTCTAAATGAAGACTGTCTAATTTCGACTAATTTTGTAAAAATTAAAATGTTTTTTTCAGTTTAGAACATACTTAACTAAAAAAATCACCCAGTTAACGTGTCTATTAGACGAGAATAAAAAAGGAAATTAGGATAGGTACATCATTTAAAGTTCTCCAGTGAATATTTAAAACAGTTTCGACTTCTTAGACTTTTTTCAGTTCAGTTCACTTCAAAAAATATTAAAATGGCTGCCGATACTCTGCGAGTTTTAAGGTAAGATATTAATATTTCTATCAACAAGCGTTATTTAGGTACATGAATATCTTTATAATATAATCATTTTTTTTCAGGAAAAGACCTTTAGAAGAATATGATGATGACTATAAACCTTTGTCAAAACGAATGCACAGCATGTATTTGAAAGATGGTCCACTTGCTGGGGAAAACCATTCAGCAGTCACAAACGCCTATGGTGTAAGTATTTTTATTGTTATTTGAAATTTTTAAAATGCAAATAAATATTTATTGATTAAATATTTATCAACTTTTCACATAATTTCATTATTTATTGGTTATCAGATTTTCACTACAATTTAATAAAATATTAGGTAGGTAGGTACTTAATAAATAATAACTTGAATCCAATCGTTATTTAAGGTTTTACTAAGAATAATTCAAGGTTAATGTTATAAAATGGTTCTTAACCATCAGTATTTTATCGATATTTACTTGTATAGCAGGTACCTACTAATCGTTATTTATTAACTATAAAATATTTTAATTTATGTGAATAATAACGTTGACTAAATATTAATTGAAGTTTGCCAAAACCTATATATATTAGCTTAATTTTACTTAAGCAAGAGTGTTGGTATACTTAATTGTAAATACTTTTCAATTAACTATGAAGTAAAAATTCTATTTGAATTCCCTACTTGTATTTTTTAATATTTTGATAGCAGAATGAGATCATTTGACATAATATTACCTTCTTAATGTCCCAAATTTATTTGATTTGTTATTAAAATAGGTGAGTTAATTAAAATAAAATGATTAAGCTCTCCCCCCTCTAAAAAAATAAAAACAAGGGGTGTCTGGTAAAGAAGAAAACTTCTGAATTATCAAGCATGCCTCCCAAAGAGAAATATTTGTCACATTGTATCGCTGTGGTATGATAACTATAATTTAACTTAAATAATTAACTGTATTATTTAAGCCTTCAAAATTTTGATTCATATTAAGTATATAACTTAATAGGTAATATTAAAATTAAAAACCTTAGTAAATATTTAATATGGAATTGATATCAAGTAGTAACTAGTAACTACAGTGAAGTCCCACCAAGTATTGGATTTAATCTGACCACTATCAGATTTCTTAGCCAAATAAATTTATTATATATAGCTCACAACACCAAAACAGCAGTTCCACAAATATGCTTATTTGTATGCTATATATTTATTAGAAAGAATATGAATTGTTTGTTTTAGTAATTAATTTATAATTTCAAGCAACTGATAATATTTTATTATACTAATTGTTACAATCTTTAAATCCGGTTTATAGAATGCATCTACATCAGCACAATATAGCCAGCAAACAGTCACTGATTTTAGTCATCCGGCTGTAAATAGTCAACAAAACATAAGAGTTGAAGACCCAGAAAATTTGCATTATGATCCAGATCTGACTTCTGATCAAAATCCGTTCTACTATGAGAGCAATAGATTATTATTTGACCTTCATGTTGAAAGGGTTCATCGTCATGGTCAATAATAATTTTAATTTACTCTACAATAAATATTTGTTTCACCCTAAAATTAAAATATTTACTGACTGTAGTCCCTCATGGCATAACATCATATAATAATATGCCAACTTTGGTTTGGCTATATTATTACTTCAACTTAGTGTTCATCTATTTATGTTAATTTTTCATCAACTAGTAATGAACATATTATATTTATAAAAATTTGTTGACATCATGTTTCCTATTTTAGCCATTTATAGGCTTAAAAATATAAATTTTAGTTTTAAGGAACGAGATGGATTATTTTGTTAAGAATATAAATTTAATTTTTAATAATGCAATAATTCTATAGATATTGAAGTACATCTAATAACAGTTATTTATTTAGTATACTAAGTTAATTACAATTTATTATTGTGTATTATTTGTCTTTATTTTAAATTTAAATTTATTCCCAGGGGCCAATTCAAAATATGTCATTGTTGTGTGATTCATTAATATTAAGTTAGTATTTGCTTATTTTTGTTGCTCATTTTTACTTGTAATTACCTATTATAATGTGTATATTTTTTTTTGTTTTTTTTATACCGATAAATATTTTAAAAGGTATATAAAATATAAATCCATACAATTCAACTATACTTAACATTAATGCTGTAATATTATTTATTATTTATTTTTAATTTATTCCTTTAAACTATTTGGAGAATGTCAATTTTTAATTCCAAATAATAAGAACTTAAGTATTATATAATTATGCATTTTTAGTTATTGCTATTATCAATAAAACAACGACAAAAATATTCGAAAATTTAAATCTAACATTATTAAACACACATTTTGTAAGTTATATACTTTTGATAAAATATTATACCTACTTAAAAACAGATTTTGAACACCAATTACAAAATTGTCATTGTCTGGATGAAATTAATTATTAATGCTTAACATATGTACCTATTTAAATATAATATTTTGAAATAAAAAAACTTCTTAAAGCCTATTAAATAGATTAAGTTATTTATATCAATACTGTTATTTATTAATATTATTGAACCTATAGACATTAGAATCTAATACTATAAATGAAAGAAATAAAGTGCACAATTATATTTTATTTTAAGAAATTTAGCTTGTAAAAAAATGTTCTTATACTTGTAATCTGTAAGCAAAAAATAAATTATTAATATGATTACTAGACACCATGCGTTTTATATTATGAGGCTCAAGTAACCAATGGTGGTAACCAGTTTAAAAATGATGGTTATAGTTTTCATTGTATACCAGAGGTATTCAAACTGTGCACAGTGGCTCCAATATGTACTCACATATTTTGTTCCATTCTGGTTATTAGGTAAGCTATTTTCATAGTCATAAATGTCAATACTTCCAGATTGGAGATGATTGCAGCCTGCAGGGTACGTGTTTCGCCAGAACCACAAATAATATGTAGGTAAGATTTTTCCTTCTACTCTTTTGACAAGGTAAACCTAAAAAAAAATAGCAATTGTCAGGCAAACTAGTACCTACCAGACGTAGAGTAATTTTAGGCGTTCAAAAATTTTGATATTATGTAAAATACCTTAAATTTTACCATAACTGTCAATTTTAAATAAATGATTAGGTAGTACCTATTTAAGTAGGTAGTTACATACCTATCACAGTTTTTTTATTTAGATATACCTAAGACAGTGCTAGTGTGCTACTTATCCAATAAAATAAGAAAATATGTTAATGTTAAACATTTGGGCATTATGAGAACACTGCAAACGTATTTCATTTTAAGGTCTTATAAAGTAAATTTTCTTCAAATGTTCACATCTCATTATTTTATAATGCATAAATTGAATAAATAATGTATTACTAATTTACTAATTTATTAGCATTTTTAAGTACCTTTGTTATACACTTGGATCCGTATTAATCGAGAAAAAGAAGCATGGGGCAGGATAGTTATTTACAAGAAAATACTCACTAGACATAGTATTAAAAAGGAATATTATTTTATAAAAAAAAATAAAGAACAAGATTTTTATTGTCGCATAACACTGTTATGTTGAAATAATAAGTAGCGGGAAGTTAACAACAGGACCGTATAAATCGGGACAGTTTTATGCGAGCCATCATGGGCTGATTAATAATATTAAAGGGTAAATTGAAAGACAGGACGGTATATACATCTTTACAGTGTCTATATATTGAGGATGTCAGTGCCGATTGAAGAGGTGGTTACCTATCAGGAACGTTATTGAAAATAAATGATCTGACCTGCAAGTTTAATACCTAGCTATAAAAATTGTTTTCAAAAATCACCCCAACCTTTTTCCTGTGTTCACCCCTGCTCAACTGTATTTTGTTGTACTTGACTGTCTATAAAAATGCGTCATATTTATGCTCAACCGTTAAAGTTCACATTTAGCTAATCACCAAATTACTTTATTGTTTAAAGATCATAGTGAATTGAATAATTAGATATTTTGAAAATTATTGGGAGCAACTAACAATAATTCATTAACTGTGTTTATATTTTACATTTTTACCTATATGTAAGTTTTTTTTTACAATATTTCAATTTTTAAGCGAGTTATAAATATCTATATGATTGTTAATACTTTAAAATCATTTGTGATTATAAGAAAAAAAATTCAAACCAACAATGTTTTTATACATTTTTACCTTCTATGTACATAAAAATAGAAAAAAAATTCAACAAACATTAATAACTTAAATTATAAATTACTATAAAAATAGAAGTTTTTTGAAATTTATTGCTGGAAGATTTTAACATAATAAAAATTTCATCTTTGCATATATTATGTTAATGGTCTCTTCTTCAACAAGCAGACAAAGTTAAGGGTCAAGATATCGTTGGCTTATTGGAGATCAAAGTTTATTTTTTTAAATTAAGAACTGAAAACACGAAATGTGTAAGAATGTAAATGGCTATACAGAATATCAATATGTTTATTAGATGAACCTGAAATTGTTGTTTATTTTTTTTTAATATTTCACTCACGACTCACTGATTTCATTATACATTTTCCAATTTGGATATGGGCCCCCAAATCCCAATACTGAAAAATATGAATATCCTAGGTGTATCGATCGCTGTGCATGACACGACGATCGGTACCACAATAATTATTTAAACGTTCGTCCAATCTGGAGATGTCGTTCGTGAATGATATTTAAATAACTTGAATACTTTTATTATTACTTTAAACAAAATAGAATTGTTTACTCATATAAGTTACATTTTTAAATAATTAGGGCAATTAGGCGTACCCGCGCACCGTCGTAAGCTCAGTATAGACGTTAGACTGATGGACCGTACGTCCGTACATCGTATACATGGCGCTGCGTCAAAATAGAGCCCTTCAGCCCTCCATCGTCCTACGGTCCTTGGCAATCGCAGGGTGTGCCAAGTCATTAATGAATAAATTAAAATTCCCTTTACAATAATTAATTTTTTTAACATTTCAGAACAAATTTACCAGAATTCGACCCCTGATGTGTTTTCTACCAAAATAGACCTATCGTGGGCCAATCGGCAATCGTACTGACTACTGACCACAAGAACCATTATACATTATAATTTAGTGAGGTGTATTAATTTTTATAATTAATACTTTTCGAGAACGTGACATTAATCATTTTTATTCTCAATCTGCAGTTTTCTAATCATTACTAATTACTTTGTTAAAAGTTTATTCATAAACCCATAAACTAATTCCACTTGAACCCTGGCCAAAATGCTATATAATCATATAACTGGAGAAGAATCAAAGAACATTAAGTAGTGAAAGAGCCCACTAAGGACGTGTATACATTTTACTACTTTGTTCCTTTTCTCGCTCATTCAATATAGGTACTCGTATAGTCGTATCGAAGTATCCCTGACTTCTCTCCTGTCCATTAGCTTAAAGATTTAGATTCTGAGCAGATCAATGAATGTAGGTCCTTATTGATTTTACAATGTGTGTATGTGATTTTTTGTGTAATCACCTTTGAGACAATAAAGTGTTTCAATTTTCAGCATTTTTATGTGGTAGAAAAGTTATGGAAAAATGAAGATTTTTACGTAAAACCAGTTTTCAACATATTCGATTTTGATTTTTGAGGTAACTCCATAAAATATAACTAGGTATTGACACATTGCCATTTTACCGAATGTTTGCATTAGAATTTTCTATACCCCACACAATTTTCAAAATAATTTGACTCTTTTGAGCTATTTATATTTTTTAGGCATCAGAAAACGTCGATGACTATTAATTATTAGTATTTTTAATGGCAAGTTATAATTATAATATTAAAATATATCAAAGACTTATTGACAAATAAATAAACTCAAAGTTAAAAATTGTGTTTATTTTTCAATTAATGTTCAAACCTATTGAACATAATAACGTAATACAATAAAATACGAATACCTATATGATTAAAATAATAAATCATAATATAATCTTGCCCTTTGGTTTATTTCTATAAAATATATCTATAAAATACAATATTATATACATCATATAAAATAATATTATGCTCCACCTATTTTATATCCATACTATTAACTATATATTTACATTTAAATACATTTTTAAATATTTAATAGTACATTTAACCATTAGAACTTGAAATAAAATAGGCCCCTACTCGAACGGGGCTCTCTCTGTTGACAGATTTCCGAACTTCTGTACTGACTACTGACGTACATTTTGGTATCCGTTTTGTTAATTTTTACTTGTTACATTCATAAATACATTGTGATTTGTGAGAATTGGTGAGATAAGGAAGTGCCCGGTAGTGGCGTCCCTTATTTTCTCTACATTGCGCTCTACTCTATCGTATAAAACTAAAATCGCTAACTTTGTAAGGATATAGTTTAATATACTAAATATAGGTAGTAGTACTAAACTACTAATTCCAAATATATACTACCAAATTATGATTTTAGCGACATTTTGTCACCATCGTTCTTGGCTTGTTGAAGTACATATGCTTCAATAGAAAAACCAAAAAAAATCGGGTAGTAGCTAAACTGAAATTGTTCCCAATTATTTCCAACACTTTCAGATTTAAATTCAGTTCATTTATCCACACAATACCCATTTGAAAAATTGAAAAATGAACTTTGGTAATATAAATAAATACAGATACTTGAGATACTTTTTAAATATAAGCAGCAAACTGCATTTTTATAACTTACACCACGATGTGGATAATAATATTTACCTACATCGTGTTTAAACTCAAAGAACAAATCTAAAATTGACCTCCGGTTACAGTACTCCCGGTCGAGAAATCATCTGTACTACTAGAGAACATATATTATTTTGTTATCACTTAGTTTTAACGAATGTTCTTATTATCAAAAGATCATTATTAATTATTATTGTTCACAGCAATCTAAGGACGACGGGCCCACAGGCCACAGTTTACAATTTACATTTACCAGACTTAAGGGCTACGGTTTTTGTAGTCCCGTGATTTTATTTTACTGCCTATAAGATTTTTGTTGTTACCAAGCCGCGTTAATAAACAAGTTTATTATTTACGGATCGTCCAGGTAATTTGTGTTATTTCATGTATTCCAGTGATTATTTTGTTAAAATATTTTCACTTTTAGATTTTCTTGAATTATTGAGTTTGCGATGGACGACCACCACGTTTATGATACAAACTTCACTGAAGAAATCAACAATAAGATGCAAGTGCCAAAAAGCATTCGGGTGAATGGAGATGTTTCTAATTTTCGTTCATCAAATTACTACTCTGATGATAACAGCAAATTTGGTGACAATTTTGATATGAGGGTTCCAGAAAAAATTATCCTTATAGGTAAATTTTACTTTGATTTGCTTAATACTTGCTGTTTTTTTTTTTAGAAGGCTGAATGTTAAATTTTGTGTTGACCTTATATAATACCTCTGGTGTTATAAATTAAGTTAATTACATACAGACTTTTATTTTTCTGCAAGTATCACATTTTACTTTATAGTTTCAAACGTTTTGATATGAAAGAGTAAAGCACCAGCCATATTTGTTAAGTTTAAGAAATTATGAAAAACTTATTTAATTTTTGTAAATTCTTAGCTGATATTTTTCACCCCTAAGCATGTGTCTGAAATATTGCAGCATCCTAGATTTTAAATTCTTCATTACCTCTGGTTCTTTACCTGTTCTCCCCAAAACTTCTGCCTGTGTAATTTTATCAATCCAAGATATGTTGAGAATCCTACGGAAACACCACATCTCAAATGCTTGGAATTTTTGAATATCCATTTCCTTTAAGAGTCCAAGCTTCCATTCTGTACAACGAGGTGGAAAACACGTAGCACTTCAACATCCTAGTTCTTAAATCTAATGTTAGATATCTGTTTGAAAAACTTTTTCTTTGTTTAAAGAATTTTACTCCTAAAAATACAATTTTGAAGTGATGGTGACTTACTCCATTTACAATTTAATTTAGAATAACACGAATTTGGCAATGTTGAATTTTGAACTTAAAAATTCTCTTTATATATTTAGGCAAAAACCATTAAGAACACAAGTATTTTAGGCTGGAGTTATACTGTGTTTTTTTGCCACAGCGTTCAAATTCTTACAGTCTCCGCCTTAAAGTGGTGCCAGTGGGGTGTATCATAAAAAAATTGTTGTTGCTCAAATAATTGTTAGTGATCTACCCCACATAGTACTGATATACCGACCTATAAAATGTCTTATTTTTCTTCTACAAATACTCACCACCCCCACTCATGTTTTAAGTGTTGCCTGGGTGACACTTGGACCTTATGTTACATGTCACTAAGTAGTGCCGAATTAAATTGAAGTTCAAATAAATTGATTGACCCACCTACTCCTCACAAATGACTGTCTAATTATATGCAAATAATTTAATGACATTCCTAAGTTTAATAAAATCATAGCAAAAATACTGAAGTATTCTCTATTATTTCCCTGCCTACACTTCGAAGTACATATTTGGTAATACTAATGCCTTTAAACAGGTACCTTGCATTGTCTAAACCAGTTTGGATATAGTCAACACATACTATGCTTTACAAAAATGACAAAACAAATTTTATACATTAAGTACTTGCAGGTTAGAGGTATTTAAAATATAAAACCTCTAAATAGAATCCAAATATTGGATGTATAATACTATACTCGGTAGAATAATATTCAGACATGTCACATGCATGTAAAATACTTAGAAATTAAATTTAAATCTCAACTACTCTATAATTCTATTTCTATATGGTGTCATTTGGCCCACTAGAATAATTTCTGAGCAGCTTAGATTTTGAGGCCAATAGCTAATTTATAACTGTACATCTTTAGTGCTAGTATTTACAAGTTTAAAGAGTAAGAATATTCTTCTAAGGCAGTGATAGAAAACTGATATTTTGATTGAATTTCAAAATTATTCAGCGTCAAACTGTAAATGATCATGATAACATTTGAATTAGGGCATATAAAAACTTCCTTAGCACGTACATATAAAGTTTTGATGTAAGGTATTTAGTGTATTGTTACATTTTTGTATTTTAAGTTTGAAACAATGATTTTATTTACAATCATTTACAGTTAACATAATTTAGACATATGTGAATCTAAATTATTATAAATAAATAAGTTTTGAGTTCTTTAAGAAATAGACAATTTGATGGTCTGTTATTATGTAGGTAATAATCAGCATCAAGGATCTTCATCAAAACCAAGAGAATTTGCAATTGATGATTTGATCATTCCTCAGCCACCCAATGAAGAATTTATTCGTGTTCAGGTAAAATGTATTTGTTATATTCATATACTGTAACAATAATATTAACTGTCCAAAAATATATATGTTTTAGACTCCACCACAAAAAATCACCATGTCAAGACATTATTTTCCTTCTGTGTTAGATGACTTTGAACAGAAATCTGCATCTATTGAACAAAGCGAGGAATCGATTCCAAACAATTCTGAACCAGCAATTAATTCAGTGCAAATAGATCCCAAGTATTATAAATGTTTTACTGTTAATATACATAAATTCACATCTCTTTAAGATGTAGTCTTGTAATGTACTTGAGTATGTATTTTAAAAACTTTCTCAAAGTATCTGTGTTTAAAATAAAATACTTATTCTTATTAGCTTATAGATTTTCTATTTTAATTTTAATAACTTAAAAAAAATGTATAAATTGAGTGTAAAAATAATATATCTTTTTACTGTGAATTATACTCAACCGAAAATTCAAATACTTTGACACAAAGAAAACAGATGAGTATTTTATAGTTACACCAAAATGATACAATGTAAAATGTTCTATAAAATTAACAAAAATCATGAAAATCGGTTGAGTTAATTTATTAGGTAAAAAAATGTATTTATAAACAATTAGAAAAAATCAATAAATATTTTTTTTTACTGAGTATTAAAATATCTATTTTAAATCCTTTTTAAAAAGTATCATTATCTTTTTTTTTCTCCATGGGATCTACGATGCTGCTGGACTGCTTGCACATTTCTTCGACAGATTTATTTTTATACTTTTACTAGGCTGCTAGGATGACACTATACTGAGTTTTAAATTTATGTACAACTAGCGACTTAAATACTTTGAAACATGATTTTTGCTATTGATAAACAATAATTAATTATGTTCTTAATAAATTTATTAATTTGTGTAATTTTATTTTATTTTTTTTAAGTATGAGCTTCTTCAATGCAAGCATTAGTGAACCAATGACAATATCTGAAGAATTAGCTCACTTGCGCCAACAGATGGGTCGCGTGTCACGCCGAGTTATTGAATTAGAACATACGGCTTCTCTGCCTTTTTATGTCAGAGAGAAAAAGTTAATTGTCACATTGGTATGCAGTTATGTGGTTTTTAAGTTTGCATCATGGTTGACTAGACGTTAGAAGCATTTAATTTTTTTGCATGTGTTCCAATCTCCTGTAAATGCCATATTGACACTAATTTTATTGTTATATAGTATATTACTACAATGCCTACCTAAAAATAAGAATGAATCTTAAATTCACAGTTACTTCAATCACTTTGTGGATTTGCTATTTACTTAATGTTGTTATTGTTTTTAAACAACTTAATACAATTCAGTAAAATGTGTTTAACTTACAGAAATATAGAAAAATAGAATGTTTAAAATTCAAGTAATTGAAAAAAATAGAAAAATAGAATGTTTAAAATTCAAATAATTAAAAAAAATAGAATGTTTAAAATTCAAGTAATTAAAAAAAATAGAAAAATAGAATGTTTAAAATTCAAATATTGAAAAAAATAAAAAAATTTCATGTTTAAAATTCAAATAATGGTTATATTTTACTCTTTTAATTTGTTGTAACCATTTTTTAAACTAATTATTTACACATACTTGACATGCTATAATATATTATTTTATCACATGTGAAATATGTGTTTTTACATATGAAAATTCATCACAACAATTTAAAAAATATGTACCATACTAATAATAATTATATTACAAGTTAGTCTAGATTTACTGATTTGTATATTTTAAAGACAAGACTGCATCATTATTGAGTAGTTTTTAGGAATGTGTGATGTATAACCACCTTGATTTTGTTAAATTATAATACGATGTTGTCTAAATAAACTTTATTAAATAATGTATAATGTATTGAAAAATAAAAATAATAAAAATATCAATGTCAAGTTATTTCACATTGTTTTTATTCAAATTATGGTGAAGACTATTTTAAAAAATGTTCCTTAACATTAAAACGAGTTCAATAATTGTTATAAACTAATAATGGAAATTATTCATTCCATATTATGTACGATTAACCTTATTTTATTACATGATGTAAGTTTTTAGAAATTAAGCGTAATTAAAGTGTATGTTGTTTTCATGTAAACTGTTCCAGTCCAATTCTATTTTAATGAACTTCGTAAGACATACTTCAGGTGAGCAATGCCATTTTTAATTTAGGCAGCAATGGACTATACAATTCGATGAATTAATGAAGTATTAAATATTAGTTAAAGCTGATTCAATACATCAAAGCAATGACTTATGACAAAAACACTGGAATGGAAAATACAATTAAACAATATAATTAGTTGAATGTTGGAATGAATCAAAAAAATCCCGTAAATCGAATTGAATCATGTGTTGTGTACTCACTACCTATAACTCTTTGAAATCAATTTTGTTATTGCATAAGTACCTCCTACTAATTTATGACAACGCATTATCTATTCTGTCGAATTTTCATTTTTATTGTCTAATTTGTTCAAATCGTAATAATTGTCTGTTGATTTGAGTATTTTTATACTAAGAGTTTCAGGTTGTTCCGTACAAACTTGAATGTGATCTCTTGTCTGTAGTCTTATCACAATAATTGAATAATAAAATGTATGGAAATTAAATGAATTAAGTGTACCGGTGCCTATTACCCATGATATTTTTGTATAGTTATATTCAATGATATATTTTTACGCCGTGTAGGAACTTACAAATCTCGTTTTTATATTCTTTTAGGAATTTACACACCTCATATTATGTAGAAATTAACGTACCTACATAATTTGTTACCTGATGGGTGCTCTAGTGTAAGAAAGTCCCAGGTGTTAATGGATTTACTATCTATCTTATAGGTCAGGGATGGCAAACCTTTTGAACACTGCTTGCCCAAAATTAGTAATAACCTTTTTATTTTTTTAGAGCGTGCCATGAAAAAAAAATATTAAAAATATAATATTTTGTTATACTATAATTTGATTGTATAATTAATGTATCAGTATAAAAAGGTTAGTTTAGGCTATTTTAATTTATAGGTCCTATAATATTATATATTATATAATATATAAAAGTAAAAATTTTCACGCGCCCACAAAATCTTTTTCTCGGGCACGCGTGCCATGTATTTGCCGTCCCTGTTATAGGTATTCAATTTTCAACTATTTTATATTGATGCAATCATTAACAGGTAGGTACGCCACGCGAATTATTGTCGTCACTCAAACAGAGCCGGCGTTAGGTCATATTTGCCACCATGGTTGGTGAAATTTACTTAAATTGTTCTCATTGAGTACAAAATGTAATTTTTTAAGTCTTTTGATTTTTGATTTCAAAATTCAAAATATGTAATTACACACCGCGAATAAAATAGTTCGGTACGTCGGGACACGCTTATACTAAGTGAGTAGGACATAATCTCACCCTCTCTCTGTGTGCGCTCCTGATTTTACCAATTAGGTATATACAATATGGTAATTTAACAAAAAATAATTATATCGTAGTAGTTAGTAGGTAAATTGAGGTGCCCTGCTCTCCACCATCGTTCAGAATAGGTGTGTGATACTGAGATTATGATAGATACCTTTGATACTTAATGAGTACCTAATGACCATAGGCGTGTCCAGACCTCATTCGCAGTTCATGCATAACAGTGCCATATGCAGGGGAGGGGAAAACTACACCCCTCCCCCCACTACAATAAAAAATTCTATTAAGGTATTGAGATATGATCCCCGAATTTAAAATCTTAAAATTTAGATCAAATTGTGCAGGTCATGCCTGTCGCCTGTGCATGACAGCTGGCAAGACCCGTGGACACTCCTATGTTATGAACTAAGGTAGTGGAGGCAAAAACGGTGGATGATGAAAAATTACAATGAATTGGTTCAATTAGATAGGCACCTACCAATTACCATGTATCGGTTTGGCTCGGGGAAGTATGGTGAAAAAAAACAATAATTAATCGCAAAAACGATATGTATATTTTTAGGAAAAAAAAACTGAACATCGATATTATAATATATTGGCACCAAATTACTGCTAGCTGTCAACCATCCAGATCAGCTACACACGGTCGGGCCCAATGTATGCCACTCACTGAAAATGCAAACAAAATTAATCGTTATAGGTATGCCTTGTTGATACTTTTTTTTAAGTAGGGTGCACGCAAGTGACAAATATATATATATGTCAGAGTATAGCTGTTTTTTTATACCGTTGGATGAGTAATAGCCGTTAAAGTCAATCCTCAAGGCTAGTGTTTCCCGGCCTCGTGTCATGCTATCCTTAAGTTTTATCAAAAAGTCACCGAGTTCCGTCTGAAAAACAAATATCCAACTTTAAATCCTTTTGGACATTTCCTCGAGAACAAATAGTTTTATTTGAAACGTCACAGAGAATCTTTAAATCTCATTCTTTTCGCAAAGGTTTTATTTTTATTTTTGAAGTTATCCGAAAGATGTATTGATGTATATGTATACCTACTTCACAAAAGTGTGTTATAAAGAGGGAGCGATAAAAGAATTAAATCGAAAAGTAAAATAAATGCTGACAAGCTGTGGCAATGTCCCAGTTTCAAGTTTCAACTGCTCGCTAATTAATAATATAATATTAACTTTAGATAATATTGTACGCACATTGTTTTATCGTTGTCTAATCAATTTGAAGCCGAAAAAGCACTCGAAGTTCACTTTGAAAATTAGCAAGTTAATTTCAAATTTTTATTGATTATGCTTATTATATTATTTATATAAAGATTTCTTTCAGAAATTATAATGATTTATGGGAATATAATAATGCTATTTTAAAATAGGAAAATCTAGCATACTAGGAATATCTAGCATATTAAAATTGCAAATTATTAGTATTAATATTATAGGCATCAACGTATAATCTATAATAAATTATACACAATAATATTTTATTAAATAGATGAATCAAAAATATGGGATAAATAAAAGAGATCTTATTATATCATATATTGTCACATTATTTTTTGTGATATTAAATATTCTTTTAAAACTTGAAAAAATAAAATAAAAGAGAGAAAATCATAAAAATATTATAATAAGATTTAATTCAAAATTATTAGCCTGTGATAATACATTATAGTCTATAGATATGAAGAAATAATTTTTATAACCTCTCAGATTTTAGACAAATTTTCAATAAAATATATTTATATAGCCATAAGCTCATAAAGGTACCTAACTGGTATTAATAATAATAAATATTGTAAAAAGTTATGAAATATACAAAAACAAAATGAAAAAATGAAATATAAAACACAATTTTACGTTTTTAACATGAATAGGGAAACCTACGTCATTATGATGACATCATGCAGTCTTGATAGGTGTTTGGATTATCAATATTTTAATTGTGTTCGACTAATTCAATATGGAATAATAAATAGTAAGTCATGGTAAATATTTTATGCATTTAAAAAATGCAATACCCAGGTGTCCCGATGTCCGTTTGGGTTTTTACTCTAACCGAAACATATTTTATTTATATTCACAGTTGGTGCATACATAATATGACTGATGATAAATTATAAACTTAGCATATTATACATTATTCCAATTGAATTACGTCTACTTTTGCTTTTAAATATAGTTAACGATTTTATGAACATTTTATTTCGTCACCTCGTATTGTTTTTTTATAGCTCCGAAATTGCCCATAAATGCATTTATCAAATTATTTTCTTCACAGCGTTTGATGTATTTCCGGGTCTTCAGTTTTTCGGACGACGGCAATTCCACCGTATCAATGAAACAACGGAAAACATTCAAAAACCTTTCGACTTGTATATTCAACGATTCAACATACGAGTCCAAAGACTGTGAAAACAATAATAATTTACATCTATCCAGCGCAGTAGCCATATTTTTTTTTCCGGGGGGCACATTTTTTTCTTTAGTTTTGTTAACGCTAGAATACTTACTTATTACAGTATTATCAGTTATCACCTATATATCTCTTTACGACCCATTCCATTTGTTTATAAAGTGTTTAATACACATGTACTTTTTTCTCGTGACTGCACAAGTGTACTATTATTATGTTAGCAACTATGGTTGGTGTACATGAATGCAGTATTAACATTATTGTAAATTTTTAAACCACTCTGATTAATGCATTAGTTAATATGAGTATATTATTATTATGTGTTATGAGCATTACAGTTCATTTTTTATTCAAAACATTATATATCATCAACACGACCATTACTTATTACTTTTGTCAAACACATAATAATAAACCTAATATCAATTAAGCCATAACTGACCTTACACGAAAAGGATAGCTAAAAACAAAGGAGATTATGATGATGCAAATTAATCGTATTAATCATACAAATTATAGGAAATTTCTGCGCACTATACACTACGTATGTACGACCCATAAAAAAAACAAAAAGAAGTTTCAGGGATATGCACTCGGTACTTCCCCTTCCCCTAGCCGCTGCACTGCACCTGCCAACATTAATATTTCAACAAAGTCCATGGACTATTCGCTCATGCACAATTATTACAGTTTGAAAGACACTTCCAAGGACTAAATTTATATTATATACACTAGACGGTATAGATCAATATTTTGCTTCGAAGCCAAAGTAGGAAGGTATATAATAAGCGTATTCCTACGGGTTTTGACTTCACAAATATTTCCGATTAAAAAAAAATCGAACATTGTCATCAAACATCTCTTAAAGACTATACAGTTCACTTTATTCAGTTTATTGTCTATGTATAATAATGTTATAATATGTTCACATTGGTATGTATACCTATATTTATTTTAATTTTTAATTTATTATATTGTTATTTAAACTTATTATCTGAAGTTTGTTGGAATAATGATTGATCAGAGTTCAAAAGTTGTCAAAGTGTTTACATTGCAAACTTATTAATTCAATTTATACTAACAAAAGCACAAATCAAATTGTACATTTTTAAGTTTTGATGGATAAATGTACACATTGAAGGTTAGATAAAAAATAAATAAATTTCTTACTTTCAATTTATAATAGAAAATCTCAAACATTATACGGAATGGCTCAAAAAAACACGATATATAGGTACCTACTATTTTATGTTTCTAAAAATATAAAAAAAAATTTTTATTTATTATAAAATTTATAATTTAATTATATAGGATATTTATTTATTTAGTGTGAGTAACAGGGCAAGTTCAAATTGCGCACACTGCAATAAGATAAAACATATAATATAGATAAAAATAAACTAATATGCGATACAGTGCAATTTAGTTCAATATAATTTTAAAGAAAAATGGGAGGGACAACATTGGAAATGGCTAATATGCGCTTAATAGATTAATTTGATATATTTTAAAGTTTGTGGTGGATAGTGGAGTGAAAAATACGAAAGGGTAAGTGAATAAATTCTAGCAGATACGCGCGATATTATTGAAGAACTTGAGATTTAGCACACGTCTTCCGCAGTGATGTTAGCTAGGGGATTGAACCTTGTATCATAGAACACTAGGTTACTGTATACGCCACTGTAGGGTACTATAGAAGTTTTAAAAAAACAAGGATAATGAATACAGAAACAATAACAAATATAAAAGGTGTCGATAAAAACTATTGATAAAACATAAACTTATTATAATGTACTACATATTACCTAAACATAAATAATTTATTTAAATTGTCTATACAAGTATTACAAGTATCACTAGGAACTGCGGAAGGTTTTGAGTGGCCCTGTGCAAATAAAGTTTTAGGGGCTCTAACTTAAGGCCCCTTATGTTAAATGCAGAGTCCCTCACTAGGCGGGGCGCTTTGAAAAGCAGTCTGCAACCCTAGCGCCGCCGCTGAGTATCAGATAAGTACTCAAGTACGAATTGTATACGTCATTGATTGGTTAGAACCCATAACACAAAAACGTATATATCGAGTAAAAATATTAGACAAATTAAAGTGTTCTTGTCAAAATCAAAGGTTTTGGAGAAGTTATAGTTAGGCTATTGTGGTATTACTTACCACAGTTCCGTCATCCACACATTTCGTAATTGATTCCAAAAACGACATATGAGCATCCGTTACCGTTTTGATGCAAGTAGCTCTGTGGATTTCACTTTTGAACTGTTCCCATTCATCGTTGATCGTCTCAAACACGAAGTTTTGAATTTCGTTAACACAGCTCAACATGCTTGACAGTAATGTGTTTATGTTTCTCAAGACCGGTTTCAGTTCTATTTATCAAAAGTAAAGGTGTTAAGAATTAAAACTAAAACTAAGCAAGTGCAAAACTTGGTAGACCCGTAAAGGCGTGACTGGCGTAAGCTACTGGAAGAATAAAATATATTTTTACATATCAGGTAACGAGTATTATACGACTAACGAGTATCATTATACCTGTAGCGGTTATCATTTCGAAAGCTGTTATGATATATTTTATGAATCTCCCGAAATGCGTTTCATAACTTATAATTATCATTAAAAATGAAGAAAATGCATTAATGATATTGTCAAAAAAAAAATTATAACATAATATTATTACTTAAAAGATAATATATAATATTTTAACGTATTATAAATTATAATTATGTAGTTCAATTGTTATACGCGTTTGATTATAATAAGAAAATATGTGTGTTGCTAATCTAAAATTGTTAAAGTTTTAGTAGGTATACAAATTACGAGAATTTCGAGAATCATTCAATAAGCATCATGTGTTGTTATCTATAATTTGAAAATTTTTAATTAACTCACCAATCGTGTGGTATGATTTCTTCACAAAATAGGCAAGTTCATGCCACATCTTGTGTGTAGTCCAATCTACATTTTTCAGTCGCCATAGGAATTGAAAAACCTTCGCGTAGTGGATGAAACAAGAACCGAATATCTGAAGTGGACACACTAAATAATTTTCAAACAGTATCCCATGTGTGATTATACCATGGTAATGATGAGATTTACTTGATTCAATGGTTCATCAGTCTTGTACTCGAACTTGATACTATTCCAGTTCACCTTTCCAACAGTGTCGATTTGGCATTTTAGGTTATTGAACAGTTCCTTGCTGTCATTTTTAGCGGATGTTAAAGCGTATGCATTTTTAATAATATCTTTCAACTGATAATTGTAAATCTCATTATTTCCGAAATACGGTCTATAACAAAAAATGTTTATAGTGTCAAATGTGGAGGTTTAAAACGAATTTATACTAAAATCTTACTCCAACTTGTGTATAACACAAGTGTAAAAGTCTCCACGGCCGAGCAACATGTAATTTCGAAATCCTTCAAAGTGTTGAAACAAATTGTAATCGTTTATTAACACTTCCATCATTAAAGCGGACGATTGATCACAAGTTTCGGATATTATTGTTGATATTTTACTACATTTGTCAGTCAACATAATAACGAGTCCATCTGAAAACGCATAAGTACTTACACATTTCTTTTAACTAAAATGTTTAC
This sequence comes from Myzus persicae, assembly GCF_001856785.1. NCBI lineage: Eukaryota > Metazoa > Arthropoda > Insecta > Hemiptera > Aphididae > Myzus > Myzus persicae. Next base: position 774,814 of record NW_019101246.1, on the reverse strand, counting down.
CTATTTAAACCAGTTCTGATTACCTCCATTGGCAGCTAGGATTTTGATATTTTCTCTAAGTTTTTCAATTTTTGCGTTCATCTTTGGACTAAGCAATTTTAACAATAAATTCATGTTTTTCCCAGTTTGATAAATATCGTTTAACTGATATTTGTTCAAAAATTCTAACGTGTTAGTTGAGCTATATCAAAATTAATAATAGTTATAAAAATAGATTTTTGAATAATTTTCATTACATTTTCCACTAACCTCAATGCGTGTCTGTTATTCCAATAACTTTCAGACGAATTTTCTATTATAAAAAAATCACCATGTTCGTCTTCTATTTCGCCGTCCTTCATCCAATGGAGGATCATTACCTGTATGGGTTTGGTGATCTAAAGCAAAAACGTATCATTCAATGAACACAATTCCTAGAAAATATTATTACCTCATTCAACATTTTATTCTCAATTTCGTGAATACTAGAGCGTATCACGGACGATATTAAATTGCAACCACTCTTGCCTTTGGCATTCTTTACAATTTTCGCTAGACACTGGAACCTTATTAGAACATCGTGGTCTATAGGGATACATGTGCGTAAGCATTCCTTAGAATGTTCTAGTACGTCAAAGTTGGCATGTAACTAAAATACAATAAAATAAACTTAGGTACTAAGATTTTTCATTAAGAATTATTTCTAAAAAACCGGATTCCCGTTGATCATCATTCAAAAACAAAAATATTACTTACCCACTTGTTTACATAAGTGTAATAGGAATTAATTTTCTCTTGTAAGCTAAATTTTAAAGCTTTGGCTACAAGACCACTGTGTTCTTTGTCGTCGTTAACGTAGTCTTTGATAATTTTATGCAGACGTCCAAGTTCACTCGCATGTTTTACCACAAATTCTAAATTTGGAATTGTTATGCACGTGGTGTCATTGTCCGATTTGACCCATTTCATACCTTGGCCATATTGTGTCAAATTTAGAAGCAGTTCTCGTCCAAATTGTATACGTGCGTCTAAAGAAATCAAATACTTTGCTAAGGAAGAACTACTAAATATTTCAGCTGTATGATCTTGGATAGAAATAAATATTTTGAAAAAATTCATAATTTTTAGCCCTGCGTACATTTCACTTACATTTTTTCAAAATGAATATAGTTTTTTCATAAGACTTTATTTTTAAAATATTTGAGTAATTTTTTCTTATTATAAAGTGTATATTGTTACTGTCAGTTGAAATTTACAAAAATCTGTTTTTCACAACATTTTAAACGTGTTAATTTTATACTTGATATAATGATCCCCAATATTGTTAGATTACTATTTATTTTTGGTACACTGAGAAGACGAAATCTGACAAAATCTAAATTTGTAATGAGCTGATTTTTATAATTTTCATAACCCTATACAATTTTTATATTATCTTACAACTATTACTCATTATAACTCATTATTCATTAGTATGAAAGAGACAAATTAGGGTAAATAATTATGGAAACAAAGAAATGTTGGAAAAGAAACAGTTATTAGATTATTTATAAATTTCAGTTTATCTACTCTAGCTTTGTCAATTTCGTTATTAGAAAAAATCTTTAAACATAAACATTTATTGAAAAAAAATAAATTCAAACTGAATTTGTAAAAAAAAAAAATGGCTTTGAACAATAAGTTAGTTGTATTGCGCTTGAGCGTACTAAAATGCTTAACATTTTGAAATTTTCCAAATATATATTATTATATTATAAGTAACATAATATTTAAGTACTTTCTTTCACTTCCTAAAAATTCTATTTCAATCCAAGTTTATCCTGCTAGAATATTTAGTGGTACACACTGCATGTTATTAAATATTATATAATTTGAACGGTTTACCTGTCAAAAAATTTATTCTGTTTGATGGTAAAGAAAAATGGTCATTATCTTTTTTTTCAACCAAACCGTATGATGATTTGGTTGCATTTTGATAGGATTTGTCATCCTTAAGTTGTTTTCGTCCAAAATATTGATGACTAAATTCATTCCGACCAATTATCTGTAAAATATAGTTACCTTTTTAATAACTCATCTTGGGTGAGTATGCGTCTAGTAATTTACTTGATCAGATTGCAGGAATGATGCTTTCGATTTATTTTGTTGTTCTAATAATTTGTGACAAATTCGAAGTACAAAATCCGTGTCTAAAGGATCCTAAAAAATAATAGAAAGTAATATACCTAGTTACAATTCAATGAAAATTCATGTTAAGTTTAATTACATTTTTGTTTTTCAAATCAATAAACAGTGAAATAAACTGTTCTTTTTGAGGTGATTTTAATCGTTCCATAATATTATCTATTGAATCTGTCTCTCCAGGATGGCTTTTTAATATTCCCGTGTAAATCGTGTTGTACAATTCATTTGTAAAAGTATTTCCAAAATATTCTTGAATAATTGAATGGAACATATTATCGTAGTTTAATTTATAATTTATAAACTATGTAATAATTATTAACAACAACTTACCATTTGAATTGATCATTTTAATTATTACGAATTAGTAGATGTTGTTTTATAACTTTAAAATAATGAAATATCCCTCAATTAATCAACATTTGGTTTTATCAAATGGATATTTCATTACAGTTTATTAAATAACATAGATATTATAACATATTATACCTATCACGCATATAACCTACTTTTGCGATAACATGCAATTTATTACTAATATTAGATATCAAAAATATTTTATGTGATGAACATAGATGAATATGTTTATATACCCGTGGTGATGGATTAAAATTGCAGTTGGACCATGAACAATGAGCTGATTTGGATTCCATCAAGATTTTCACAGATCAGTGTATGATTGATAAAGATGTATAGAGATAACGTCACAGTGCATATTTTATATGAATGGCTTTCTATATTAAGGCGGATTTAGGTATTAGTCCACCTTGGCTTTGAAATAAGACTTTTAATAAATACAATTTTTAGAAACTTATAGAACATCGATACACATATTTTTTAAGTTTCAAGACCTTCCTCTGTTACTCTACTTGTGAGTTGTGTGTAATGAAAATTATTTATCTTATAATCTTATATAACAATTTGCTATGATTATATTGTTACAAATTTCCAATAATATTTAAAAAATCATAAATCTATTGATATTATTATTTTCCCTTGGCTAGAGTAAATTAGAAAATGTAAAGATCGTAGAACGAGTATCAAGTTCTAGCCGAGTGTAAAATTTATTTTGTTATATTTTAATTTGTGATTTATGCATGTATACATACGCGTAATTTCAGTAGATAATACACAAATTATAATTGTATTTATATTAATTGTATCACAGACCACAGTATGTCTGTATTATTATGATAAATTACAATTTCAAGTAGGTATTAAATATTTTGTCTTTTTTGTATTTATTGTAAGCTGCCTGAATTTGCATATTATAATTATGATTAGTATCCAACTGTTATTTTTAGTTTATAAACAACAATCATGGCATACTACAATTTTTCATATTTACTGTTGTAATGTCCTTGTCGTCTGGATTTCAGCTACGATAACTTATCAAATTTCAAGCTGTAGGATAATGGTATTTAGTTATGAAAATAAAAGTTATATAGTAAGTATTTATTTTAAGTAACATACATTATATTTATCTCTATGTATTTAAAAAACGATACGGATATTTAGGGTTGAGTACTCTTTTGAGTGCCTGACGATATGACGTAGAATAGTAGTGCATTATAATTATGAATTGAAATTTAATGAACTTATGAATAATGATACATAATAACATTCGAAAATTCGAAATAATATAATAAGTGTTTATCGAATGTTGTATTCAAATTTCAATATGTGAGATCTATTACGAAAAAAAATTCAAAAAAGCCATTTTAAAAGAGCCACTTGGTTGTTTGAAAATAATTTTTATATACTTACAAGTAATTTTTCATTATTAATATTCATCGTCATCATCATTATCATTATCATCATCGCCATCATTGTACAATCCAACAAAGTTTTTCTTTTTAATTTGTAATTATATAATTGTTTTTAATAAAAAAAAAAAAATACTTTGCTAATTGTGTTCTCTTAAATTAACTGTTTTTAATACATTTCTTAGTTTTTACTATGTAAGTTGATTGATTCGCTGAAAAAAATAACCTCGGAAAACATAACCCCGAAAAATAATCCAATAAAAAAATATATAGGTATTACATTACATGTTGTTTTTTTAAAATTAATATGGCTAAACATTTAAATGTAAATTTATCATAATTTTTTATTAGGGGTTATTTTTTCTCAGTGCTACATGTTAATGATTAACAACTGTTATCTTGTTTTTGTATTAGCCTACAATTTGTACCCTCAAAAATTGTGGTTTGGCGTATACAAATAAATAATAATAATAATAATACTAATATTAAAATAAATTTTAATATTCTGCAGTTTACTTAATTGTTGTTACAACTTATAAGTTATAATACGTGATATAAAATTATGCTATTAATATTATTGTGCCTCATTAATATTTAGCAGCGGTGACCATAAGAAATAATTGATACAACCGTCAGCTCCTGGTTGAACATAGATCGTACATTCGTACGTATATAAACTCATAAGTGGTCAATAAAATACGAATGTTGTTGAACAATAGTAAAGTTCTTGTTCAATTAATTTAACACGGTAATTAATAATATCAACACTCTCATGCCGAGTTTATAGTATATAGAATATACAATTATTTTCTGCACCATTATCGTGCCATAAGTATGTTCATTTATTCATTATATAATCCAAATATTTACTTAATTCATTTCAATAAACACGCATTATAACTCAACGTAATAACGTCATACATTTTAAAATAATTTTAATATTATAAAATAAAAAAATTATGTAATAATTTAATGACACGACCTACGCGATAAAAAATGTATGTATTTACCTATAACTGTAAATTGGCCTTAGTGACTTATAAGATGTTTGAAAACTGAGTTAACAACCATTATGCAAAGAGAAAGACACACACACGCCAGATTTCAGGATAATCATGTTTGTTGTTTAATAATTAAGATACATATACTGAAAAACTAAGTGCAACCGTTTTCACTGCGCATAAATGGTCTCCCCCCTCCCACAATTCTGAAGTCATACTCAATTTATATCGGCCACCCCTAAACAAAATTATAACATAATATTGCGTACCACAGACGACTGTCGACCTCTCGTTTGTCCTATGTTCAGTAATCAAAAAAGTGCCGAACTCAATAATATATTGTGAAGCCAAAACAGTATTTGTGTACCATCGTCCAGGCATCAACCACTCGACCAAAATTATTATATGAATAGCGATCGCTTCACTTCATGGCGTGTTCGTGTTTAGGTTCATTGCCACTGCGGGTCCTATTTATAATATAATATTTTTAATTTATTCGAAAACAATTAAACCTCTTTCTGGCATTGTATGTTGGGTGTCAAAACATGCAAAGACATGTAAAGTAGGTACTATACAGAGTGACTCACCGAGCATGCTCGCCCCTTTTTTCTTCAATAATATGATTATAAATCGATTTTTGAAAAATGTAAAATATTTAAAGGCCATATTTTTAAAATTCTTGAGATTTTATCTTTGTACTACGTTCTTTACGTTCTTACACAGAGTATCCAAATTAAGATACAAACTTCTGTGATTCAAATTAAAAACTTCAGTACCTCATCCCCTTTAAGTAGTACAAAAAATGTCGTGAAATGTCAAAAATGGTTTTCCAGTATATTATTTAAAAATTTCATAACCTAACCTAACCTTATTTAAGGTAAAACGGGGAGGGGGAGGGTGAGCATGCAACATCCTGTATATAGTAGGTACACATCCGACCGCGATCTTAGAGACGTTTTTGCTCAGCCTATGACCCATACGTGAATCGAGCTGCAATGACCACCGGACGAGGTTCCATTAGTAGTCGAGCACGAACGTCTCATACAGGACGCATCCGTAAACGGAAACAATAATATTATAATAATATGCAGGGCTCGTAAGTTCATGCATTTGCATGTTTTTTTTGCTACACAGAAAAATATGCTAACTGAGATACAAATCCGTTTCATAACAATAGTAATAATAATATGAAGTTTAATAATGCATGTTTTTGCATGTTTTAGGTGTAAAGGCATATTTGGCATATAATCGTTTTTTTAGAGTTTATAGCGCATATTATTTCATAAAAAAATTGTTAAGAAAAATATTTGAAATGTTTCTTGTTTCTTATTTACTTTCCCGTTTACCACAGAATAGAACAATGAGTTTACTGAATGATAGTGTTTTGATTTATTTTGATTTTCGTGTGACTACTGACTTTTCTAGTATTTCCCTATTTAGATTTTATGCGTTTTACTTAGTACCGCGGAAACAATTCCGTCGTCGAAACGATACCTGTGCAAGCATGTACAGGTGTCAGGTATGTAGTGTTCTTGCACACGCCAGTCGTCGATGAGTTGTTTAACTGTAAGAGTCGTGAAAATGTCAAATAACTAATATTTCATTCCAAATATTTTCATTGTAGGTGCAGGATAATGGTGTACAAAAATTAGACAAAAAATGACTACCTAATTAAAATCAATAAAGATGACAAATCCATATGATTATATGAACTTCACAAGTATTCATTTTATTAATTTTGGTTGTTAAATATATAAAAATTAAAAGGAATAAAATACTTTTAAAATTAATGGATATATTCTTATTATTTTAAAATTTGCTCATAAATATTTTACATAATGCATATTTTGAGTGCATAATTTAAAAATGTAAGGGCATTTAAATGCATATTTTCGAACTTTTTAGTGCATATTTTAATGCATATTTTGCCAATTTTTAGTGCATGAATGCATGCTTATTTGTGCTTTTTTTAGTGCATGAACTTACGAGCCCTGATAATATGATATAATAACGTCCGGTCGTGGCGAGGCCGGGAGGTACCTGCTACACGGGCGCGGGGCATAATACTTCCGGAAGTCCGTGTGTCGACTGTCGAGGATCACACCGATCCCCCTCAAGTCGAAACACCTATATATATGTATTATAATACACAGGTATAACACTCACTCTTGTCATCGGGTTCGTCATTTTAATCTGATTTCAAAATATGAACCAACTACTTATATAATATAATATAGGTATTTATTATATTTCATTTCAATCGGTAACAGAGTCAAAACAGATGAATGTTGTTATTGCATATAATATTGTGTAATTGACCGATATATTAGTGTTGGCGGGATATGTTCACGCTTGTATTGCGTAGACGTATAATGTTATATTTAATGTTTAGAACGAAGGAGTTATATTGTTATTATAAGTGTAATAGGTCGGCAACAACAATCACTACACATAAAACGGATCAATAATTAACAGTGAGATAGCTAACGGACCCTTAAACATGACTTAGTGGCTCATGATTGGTCTATTGAATTTTATTGCACCATTCAATTAATTCCTTTTTTGATGCAACCCTACATCAAATTAGTAAATAAAACTAATTTTATTTTCTATCGAATAACGCACGGCAACACCGTAACACAGTTAATAATAATGACTTATTGTCCGAGGTAGGTTCACGCGTAATACCTACCCAAATTGATGGGCAACAATGCAGATAACATCACATTGTACGAAATGCATTAATAATTGTTTATTCGTCATGTCACCGAAATGTAAGCCTCTACGAAGATAACACTCGGTGACGGTCTCGGTTCCGGTGCTGATAACTGGTCTTTGGCTCCAAACGTGTATATTATGATGAATGGTAATAATGGACAACGGCTAACGTCTCGAATCGTTGTTTGTAAAACGTTATCATTTAGGCCACAGTGGTATGATCAATTGATTTTTCCTTTTAGGTATAATACGCAGTAACGTGATATGCTCAATGTTGAAGATGTCATATTTCAATTTGATATTATATAGCTCTCGATAATTTAGACAAAAAAGTAAAAACTAAGTTTATCTTTGAACAACTACACAGATAAACGGGCTTATAATGTATATACCGAATGATCCGCTTAACGCAAGGCACTTGGTCAATAGATACTCATTCTATTTCAAAAACTATTTACTTTTTTAATTTAAAGTAATTAAAGCAATACATTTACAAATGATTAAATTAATAATATATAAATATAATTCAATAATACGCTATAATAACACTATCGCCCAAAATTCACTAATATAAATATTAAAAATAAACAAAATACAAATTACAAATATAAGTAAATAAATGTAGGTACTGTTTACGAGATTTTTATTCGTTAATTGGGAATATTACCCATTAAATTGGGTAATATATCTATAACGTGAATGATGATAGTCGATAGATGATAATATATTATTTCGGTTAAAACCATAGAACCTATTTTCCAATTTATTATTATGTGTGTAAGTAATGTATATTTATTCAGGGGTTAAACTTCATAGTTCAGGGCGGAAACGTCCAAATACCGAGTAGTGGATAATAAACATTTTGTGGGGTTTGTGTGTGCCACTCCTTACCGCTTGTCGAAACTTTAAATACTTAAAATAACTACTTGTTTATATTTAATTAAATATTTATCAAAGTACTCAGAAATAATTCTGCTTCGGTGTAAAGAATTAAAAATGCATTTAATTACCAAAAAGACACAAAAAAGTAATAAAAGATTTAACGATAAATATAGTAAAAAATATAATTTTCTTAGAAAAAAGTTGATTATAAACGACTTAAAATTGTGGAAAAAAATATTTTCAAAAACGGTTTTGAATGTGCGTCTTATAGTAAAAGGGTCATCCGGTATATAAATAATAATATGCAATCTCTTTAGCCGCGGGATGGTGAAAAATACAGACAAATTAAATGTAAACAGAAATCTCTTTCAAGCGGTTTTGCGCAGTATACACAAGTGCACTGGAAAAACAATCGATCACATTCCGTTTAATATAATTATTTATACATTGTAAATAAATTATTACTGATCATTAGACAAAAAAATGACAAATGAAGTATTTGTAGGTATCTACTTGTACACACAAATTACACACATTACATATTATATATTATTATAATGGAATGTCGGTGTAGTATAATACCAGTCTCGTTGTGCATCACGCCGCATGCTATACTACGTTCATAAAAGTCAAAGAGTCGGCAGCAGTTTATAATAACATATTAAATATTCTCTTATTCTCGAGTAATCGTCAAGGACAGATTAATTATGCGGAATGACGCGAATTTTGAAATAAAAGTTTACGAACTTTTGAAACGTCCACGGTTTTTTTATTGTGTAGATGTGTAATATATTCATATAATAAAACCCTCTTTGTCGACTTTCCAAACAGAATTATTAGATTTCACCGTTTGTCGAATAAACTATCAGTTTACTGTATAGTGTATACCTACCATTGTTATTATTTTTTATCGCGATATTGTCAAATAACAGACTATAAAAATGCATTTTTTTGTAGACATTTTTCGTTTGTGTAATAATACAATAATTAATAATAATTGAGAACAATTATTGTTACAAGAGTTACAACTATATACGTTATTGCGATGTAGACGCATTTTCATTTTTAAATGACAAAAAAAAAATAATAACCGCAGCGGCAACAACAGAGTAATTTAAATTTGTAAATTTTAATGGGTCAGTTAAATCGAAAAAAAAATTGTTATTTGTTATTATGCGACCATTAAAGGGTTTAAGCTTTAAGTTGATGTTTAACAAGTTCAACATTATTAGTACAATTGTATGGCATTTTGTCGGGACAAGTTATTATATAATATTATGGCTTGTATAGATTACTCAAAACAAAGAATTCCTTTAGAATAAAATTATTTTTGAGACGCATAGAAAATTTCTTACTCGTAGATATATATGTAATGCACTATGCTGGACTATGTTATTTCTTCAATCAAAAATTATATTATACAATATGTGGGAAGGTAGGTGCCACTCTGCTCAGATAAACTCAGATTGGTGCGAGGGCTCGTTTACTTGTTTTTCGGTGGTTTAGACTTCAGAATAAATCAGAGGTAAAGAAGATCCCAATCAACTGATCGAGTATCGCTTCTATATTTCTTGTCGTAATACAGTACGTTGAATCGATTTTTTTTCAAGAAAACATTGCAATCGAAAATGTCATTACGTGTATAAAATAAAATAATAAACTATAAAAAGTTTCAAGTACCTATCCACGAATAATATTTTTAAATTACAGCAAAATTACAAAAATAGTTATCTAATTTATTCCATATTTGAATTATCTATTATAAAAAACCACGATAAAATACATTTTAGAGTTTTCGTTTACATTATGAAATATTTAGAGAAACTTTGTTTTGAATCTTCAGTTCTTAACTATAAAAATTAAAAATGTTATACATTTTATACATTTTTCTATTTATAAAAAATAGTTTGAAAATTTTCCACTTGATAAATAAGAGTAGGTTAATAAGATTCGAAAAAAATAGAGGCTTCAAAATGTATTGTGTAAAAAAAATAGTTGAAACATATTAAACATACTTATTAAATATACCTACTATGTAGGTAAAATTATTGAATCTTTTTACAATATTTATAGTTAAAAATTAACATATTGCATTTATACGCCGTTCAATCTACCCGATTTTTAATTTCTTGGCACTGTAGTTGCTTTTAAAATTAAACATTAAATATTAATTCCTGATATAGTAAACTATGAATATCTTGTTTCTATAATTTATCTCTATTCAGTATTCTCTGTGCACGGTATTATATCAGTATTATTGTTAATACGAACACGACGAATAATTTATTCGGTTCTAAAAAGTTATAACTTATAACATAATTTTCCTATAAGATATTAATGTACCATGACGAATATCGCAGTATACAGATGTCGTCGGATGTCGAGATCCGCGGGTCACCGACCAGTGCCTCTGTGTAGCAGATTTCGATAACCGAGCCGCCAAATAGCTCCACATTGGCAAGCCACGATTTCGCTGGTCCCTCGACGAGACTTTTCGGTTCAATGCCGAACATTGCGGTGCACGTGGCAGCTGATGATGCATACGATATCGAGTCGCTGTCGCCGACTCTCGATGCAACAAGATTCCACCAAGCTTCCATCCACCGACTCGATGCAGCAGGTTTCCGCCGAGCTGATAGCCCCGACCAAAATCTCTTTGATAAGTCTCGATTTCACTGATCCGATGAAGTTACGGTTCAATACCGAATATTGTAGTGCAGATAATGGCTGATAATGCACCCGAGATCGATTCGCCCTCCGCCTTCTGGATGCAACAGGTTTGTTGAACCGAGCCGCCGCCCGCCCCTTCGATGCTACAGGTGGTTTCGAGTTTTCGACCGAGCTGCCAAATAGACTGACCGAAATCGTTGTAGCCAACTACACCAGTCCGATGTTTCTATATTATATTTCGTTGGTGAATGCTACTGCAGAAGTCAAGACGCCGACCACTTTTTCGATGTTGTGCTGGTTTCGACAGAGTCCGATAGAAACGAACGTGTCAAAATGTGGATGTTACGGGTCCGTCGAACGGACTTCCATGTTAAATGCCGAATATTTAAGTCCAGTTTGATGCACCCGCATCTGTAGGTTTCGTCGACCGTGCCAGCAAACAGCCCTACTTGTTTGGACCTGGTAACCCTCGACGGTGATGGAACGAACCATCCTGTAACCACGGTTAAACGTAAACGCCTCTCGTTATGGAACTGGACGGAGAAATTTATCTGGAGCATGTCTATTGCTGCTCTGAAAGTTCGAATTATTATTAAATATTATTTATTAATATAGTTTATAAAGTTCGAAGTTGAGTTTAAAGAGAAAAACTATATCTAAATGATAAAAGGGTAACCATACTAAAATACTTCAACTGAAAATCATATTGATTTACACTAATAAATGTTTCCATATTATTTAGTTGTTTTTTTCAACTTGATAAAGGTTTTAATAAACGTCAATACGCTAATGTAAAATTATTTTTTTTTTGGTTTATGTAACTCGTGTTTATAGTTACTAATTACTATAGTATAGTCAATAGTCATACGTAATCTCAATTTCATATCCAAAACCACCTTAAGGGTTCCACCTTTAAGGTTGAACTATAATCTATATAAATAAAATCTAATATGGAACCTTCATCTTTGACTAAGAGACAATACATTTTATTGACATAATAGGTACATCGAAAAAAACTAAAAAACTAAATACACTACTATATCATGTGAAGTATGATGGATAGTATGAACTAATAAAGCTCTCCTTGGATTTAGTTTCATACTTAGGAATCTAGCTCAAGTTTTTTCCAAAAAAATGTTATTTTTAAGTGACTAAAAATTATGCAACAGAAATATTTTCAAAAACGTCAGTTTTTTCTGATGCAAAGTGTCTTAATTTTAATGGATTACATACATGTTATAAGCGTTTTAGAAATGTTATCATCTCATTGACGAAAGCGCAATATATCAACATAATAATATATAAAAATAAAAACAATATAAATGTGTTGGAAAGGTCGTCTAATTATTATTCCATATAATATTTGACCCACTCTCAAAAAGTCAAAATTAATTTATTCTTCCATATATAATTTAGGCAGGGAAGGTACCAGAAAATATATTATTACCTACCTACTAAACCAAGTGAATATAAACACAAATCTAATATTATATCTTTGGAGGAGAGATACGATAGTGGGTATTACTCCAAAGGGAATTATATCTTACGATTCATGATCTGTAAATTCGTTGGGAAGCGAAAACTTGTTTGAAACTTCTACGTTAAATGTTTAGGTCAACTAATTATGTCAGCTAGATAGATATTATAGTGACCTTGTAATGGGCTCATTACAGTCAGTTTTTTTTTCCAAATGAGGATTACCCTTTTCCCAGTAAATTGTTAATCAAATTACACTTGTTTAAAAATGTTATAATGATATTATATTATTATACTATTATACCAAATGAATGAAATTCGAACACAGGGCACTTTTTGAATTATATAACAAATCTAAATAATCGAAAATTATATAGTCTTTAAGCACTTCAGGTACTTGAAAACTGAATGAATTCATTAGCCTATTAAAGGACAACAATTTATAGGAGTGAGTATGATCGGTGAATGATTCTGTATATTATTATTATAATAGTCGACGGCATCGTTCCTATAAACATGTTTTCGTACATAAATTTGTTTATATATTATAATATTATGTTGTTGATTGTTTACGTAGTACGTATAATTTATTATAGGTACCGACTACTATAATTATAATTTATACGAATTTTTTTTCTACTCTTCGCCCAGTCCCGGAGGTCGCATTTACACATTTAGTGCGTTAGACGATTGTAGGGCCGAAAGACCACCGCCGTCGACGACCTGCAAGATACGGTAAAATCAATAATTATTGCTGCCGAAATTTCAGAAAATTCATAATTATCCGTTTATTTTGTGGATATACTCGTAATATTATAATATTGTTGTTGGGGTACTCTCGCAGATTGTGCAATATATGTATAACTGCAGTACTGCTATATGTATATATTATACATATTCCTGTATATTTAGGTACAAAGGTGGACGAGTAAATGCACATAATTAACTCTAGTTAAGTTGAGTCAAGTTATTAACTAGCAAATAATACATTTAACTGGCCAAATAAAAACTTAATATGGAAAAAAATTACTTCACTCAATTTAAATACAGATAATCTACTGTTTTAATTAGTATATTATGTGAATAGAATATATGGAGTATTTTGAATATATCTTAAACATATATTTTGTATAATTGATATTATGTATATGTGATCAAGAAACAGAACTCGAATTATAGTATTACCTACTACTGTTATTTTTAGTATTGGTTCTTTTTATTTTAAACAGTGTACAGTGATATAAATATAATACAATACCATTAAGAATTAAATAAAAAAGTGAAAAACATTTTCACTTTAACCTCGATGGTTTATTTTTAATGGACGATCAAACTAGATAAGTTCTTAAATTAATTAGAAAACTAATTGACTATAGTTAAGTTAAAAAATTAAGAATAAATAAACTTTTTAGTTTGACATAAACTTTTTAACTAGTCAACGTCCACATTTTGAGTGCCTATATATATATATTATATATTATATAGTGCTACCCAAAGCGAATATCACGATTTCTGATCCTGTCACATATGAGTGCAACGTCGTTCACTTAAGTTGAAGGTGTCGCTCATTATTTTGGGTGTGAACTACAAACTTCCAGTTGTATCTGGCAGAGTATTGGCTTATTGTATCGGTACGTATAAAATACGATTTATATGACGTTGTTATTACTCCCCAATGATTTACCAGAGATTTTATTTTATCCTTTTCCGTTTCTCTCAGGCCACCCAATACACAATAACAACAATATACACAATAGTAATATGTAAAGTATTCATAAACAAATTCTGTAAATTGGATTTAGAATTTATACAGGTACTATGATTTTTTTTTCAAAATCTGTAGTCACATAATATATTAATAAGTACCTACTTACGACTTATAATAAAATGTTACCGCTCATCGAATATAATTATATGTCTGTGTAATAATGTAATAGCAATGTTAAAATGTATGCCATGAACTTTATGAATATTTTTTTATCATAATAACTTATTGTTTTCTTATTTTCACCAATTTTTGTATTTCTTTTTTACAACTTTGAATACTACTGCGTATTTGCGTACATTTTCAACTGTCAAACTTTACATAATAATATATATATACTATAGCTAGGTACTCAAGATTTTATTTACTCGGTAGTGATAAACTTATATACTAAGTTCAAAGACTTAACGCTTTAACAAAAACAAAAAAATATGCTGCATAAAAAAATTACGAAAAAATTATCGTATTTAAGTATTAAAATAAGCCAAATACAACTAAAGCAACAAATATTGAAATGATTATTTTATAATTATTTGTAAAGTTCCTTTTTGAGTAAAACTTAATTCAATACAGATTGCCATTGGTGGCGAGGAACCCAAAGTTTTAATAGTGAGGAAGTCATACAATATTTACACAGTGTTGATAAAATTAATCAGGTACGATCTGATGATCTTATGTTGTAATATTCATAGTTTTTAATTACATAATATACGCAATAAGTATAGTTAATTTTGAACTATAAAATGTGTCGATAAATCGAGTTGTCGCCTAACCAGTAGGGTACAATAAATTAACATATCGACGTTTAAATTTTTAAACTACAATCTTATAAGTTATGAAAAAGTTACTTAAAAAAATCACACACAATACCTGGATAATGCGTAAATATGATCAGTAGATCAAGCAGAACTTTAATGTATGCAAAGTTATTCAAAATAATATTTTAGATTTAGATTATTCACATTAAAAATTGTATTATTATTTGACACTACTATTTATTGAACTAGGTAGTTATCCAAAACATAAACAATTACAAGCAATTTCTAGAAGTCCTTAGTTACTAGTTATACCTATCTATAGGTATCTAAAATTACGTAAAACCACAACTATTTTTATAAATGTTTGGAAAAATGCGTCCGTTAGCTATAAAATTCATAAATTAGTGATGGCTTGTAATGCTATATGCATACATACGTGGGTTGTTATAAATTTAAACACGTTTGTAAATCGATAGTTTTAAATTAACAACCAACTGGTCTCCTTCAAATTAGTGTTTTTACTAAGACTGTCAAAGTAACCTACAATAATAATATTACATAATATTACTAATCATATAAATGTTAAACATAATATAATGCCATAATGGTGTTAATGCAGTGTAAAGTTGTTATTAAAAGAGGTTGTAAGGGCAAAATAATTGATGTTGATCAATATAGCGCAATATTAGTTAATATCATATAAATTCAACCATCATGTTTGACGTAAGTACTTACCATAAACCATGTACTAGATGCATATAACATATGTATATAATATGTAGTTTAGTTCCTTAAATACTATTTTATACATGATTAATAATAGGTATTACGTCAAGTTCAATTGATCACGTACATTTTAAATGTCTTAAGACCATAACTCTGTAAATTGAGCTCCATTTATGGAGGAATCATCAATTTGAATAAAATAGCTGATTGTGATTTTCAAATTTCAAATAACAACAAAAAACTGAACTCTCTCTGAAAGTCTGAAATTAACAAGCAAAGAGGCTCAAGTGCTTGCCTGTTTGTGTATCCCTATAGATACAAACATCATATGTTATCTTTACATGTACTATCAAATCATTTTAGGAGGACCTTTTAATGATACATATTGAAGTATATCCTAATACTGTAAATTAGGTACCTAGGTATAACTATAAAGAAAATTAGTAGGTACCCATTGAAAATGAATTGTTTATGATGATCATAAGTTCAAATACCCATCAAGGATTATCATTGATAATTATACATAGTTTATGCGTGATTTAATTTTTCGATGGTTTAGCTATCTACCTGTAAATGAAATATTTCATTGAAATCTTTAACTTATACTTATAAGCGAATAGCGGAATCATTAAATACATACAGATAGTAATTAAATTAGTGTATTGTGCATCTTAGGTCATGGTGAATCGGACATAATATACAATTTAAAAGTATGTGTATTGTACATGTCTGTATACATTTTGGCTTATGATTATCGCGTTTAGTAGCATTCATGTTCCGTCCCGTTATGCCCTTGGAGTATACTTCTGGAAGTCTATTATTATTATTATTGTACATACCTACCACGTTCTAGAAACGTAGAAAAATAATGCTCACATAATAAATTCAAATAAAACAACAATATGCATGGTAAATAACAGTACGATAACCTTTAATCAACGGACACCTATATCGTTTTGCCAAAATATTCAATATTGTTCGTTATCTAATAATCAAATAATTGTTTGCCTCGCTCGTACGCAGTTGTTTTTAAAAAATAATTTATGTTTATCTCAACTACAAATTAAAAACATTTTATAACCCCTTTTTTAAGGTTTGTAAAGAATTATAAAAATGAAAAAAATATTTAAATCATTTTTACTTTAATGTTGTTACTTTAATTTTAATTGAGTATATATATAATTTAAATCTAGGGAAATAAATAGTAGCAATTTGTCTTAAAGCTAACAAGTGTAACTATAAACATTTACATTAATTTATAAGAAAACTTAATCGTATCGCATTAATTATGGGATTATTAAGAATTATTAAAGGAAATTATACTTGAAATAGCAACTATGTAATATTATGTATATTTTATTATAATAGATAAAACATTATGTAATATTCGATGTACTTACAAATTTTCTATTGACTATCACATAATATGATTTATACTATTGATTTTTTTTTTATATGCTGTTTGGAAGATCCGTCTCAAAATCTCGGTCGTCGATTAAGGTCATTGGATAATTGCCAAAATTACATGGGAAAACTTACTGCACTTATAAAATATGTCTCTCACTACTTACTCACGAGACTTATATGTTATTAATTCATAAATTGTCACTTTAATTAGAGCGGTTTCCATATTTTTTTTTAAAGTAACGTCAACTTAAATATATAAACTTAAAAGCTCATGTAATAATACGTCTTGTATAAAATATAGGCTATAGTTGTGTTTATAAATATTGTATCATGAAAATATTATTTCTACTTAAAAATTATACCTAGTTAAAAGTTTAATATCAGGTTGTAACAGAAAACCTGACAAATAAAAAATGAAATTAACACTAGTTAAATTTATGGAACAAATTATGAAAATTATATGGATAACAAATAATTTAAGATTTACTATGTCTAAAAATCTCCAATAAGAATATTTTGAAAAAAGTTATAATGAACGTTTTGAATTAATTTACGCTATAAAACTGTAAAAAATAAATTACTTGACTTAAATTAACATTTTTCAAAAAGTTAGATTTCAATACTTATATTGGATATTTTGAATTTTTCAAAAAAAAAAAAAAAATGTAATACAAAAAAAAAATTTTTTCATGTTAAATAACAAGAAATAAACAATCTAATTTATTAAAAGAAGCACATTATTTACAAAAATAAAATAAATAAATATTTATTAGAATAAAAAAAAATTATCTTATTTGTCGGGTAATTGTGTTACATATTGTGGAGGTGCACCTTGTATATTAACGAATAACGATGTATGTGGATATTAGAAATAGGTAGATACACACTATAAAGCAATATTATGTTTGGGTAATATAGGTACCACGTCGTAGGTACTATTAATACGTTTATTGTTTAGGCGAAGAGTAATACATTTATAATTTATACTTGTATGTTGTAGTTACTTGTTCAGTATACAATATAATACAAAATAAAATGCCAATCTGATTTGTGTTTCAATATTAATTATTTAATTCCTTATTCCTTGAGTGGTACAAAACTGTACATGGCATGAAGATGAAATGCATTTTTGTTCCTTTAAATCACTTTCTGCAGTAATTTATAAGAATTCTAATAGATCAGTCGACGATTATATTTTGCATGTGCTGTTTTACAAACGTATAACATGGTAAATTTGAATTCAGCAGAAAAAATTTTGGTATTGTTAGCTTCAATATAAGATAAAATTGACATAATACTATCAAAATGAAAGTTATGAAGTTTGTTTGTATCCGATTTCAATTTTCTAGGAATCTTCCTGTGAATTTAAATTCCTAGAAAATATTGTTCCAGAAATAATCTTTCTGGTATTCTTATCGTCCTCTTCATTTCCAAGTTAGTTTTTCATTTTAACGAGGTTCGTAATCTGGTTTTCAGCATGCAAAATATAAAATATTACAATTTATTAATTTATTAAATTGAACAACCGGAAATGGTTTTGCTGAATGCAAATTTGCTATGGTGTACGCGTTTGTAACACGGGGAACAAGTAAACAACAGCTTAACACAATATGTGGGCGTGGTGTCATCTTCTTAATAAACGGTGATATTTATTAATTTAAAAATTATTTGATTCGTCAATATTTTTGTTATTATAATGGTCTATTTTTTTCAACAAAGTTAAGCCCTCTGCTCCGGGCTAAATTGTGGCTGAATAATTGTTATTTATTTGACACAAAGGTTGCTGTAATTGTTTTTATTTTTTGTCGTAACATTTTTTTTTACTTAGTATTTTGTATGTTTTCACAACGTTCTATTGTTTTAATGATCATTTTTGTAAAAATAATATTTTACGAATTTTTGAAATTCTCATTGTAATTCGAATAAAATATAAATATAAAAAAAAGTTCACTACCTAAAGGCTAAAAGTAACATATAGTACGTAACGTACCGACACATACAGTTTTTCTTTATTCACAAAAAATACATACCTGCATTACTGTGAGTGTATTTAATTTTGGTTTTTAATTACACAATAATATAATGTATGCTTATAAGTATGAGGAATAAAAGAAGTCTGTTATTCTATAATTATCTATTATTACAAACACCAAAGTTGAATAATAATAACAAATTTGGATACAACGTTATTTGTATTATAGAATATTATTTACATTGGTATGTTTTTGTATTAAAATTATATTTTAGAACTAACAATAAGACACATACCTACAAATATAAATATAATATACATAGGTACTATACTTAAATGAGAATAATATATTTACATTTAAAATTTATGGATCGTAAAATATATTATGATTAATAAAATAAATAGATTTAAGAATAATAAATTGTGAACTGATTTTTAATAAATAGGTAATAAACTCGTTTAATTAAAGAAAGTTACAATGCTTTTTAAATTTAGGTAATATTTGAGAAGAACGGACACACTCGAAACTTGAAATACCTACAAAAGTTCAATTTGGATGGACTTAATATCAAACATTATAATATTATCATAGTAAGTACCTACCTGTATATAAAAGTTCTGTTAGTGAAATAAGTCTTTTATTATGAAAAAAAATTACATAAGTTATTTATATTTTTCTGACACAACATTTACTACATATTGACGTATCTCGTTCAATATCAACTTGTTACATAAATGGATAAATATACGTGAAAATTGTAAGATGAAGCTAATCAAAGAATTAGATTTCATATACAATATGAGTAGGTATAGGAAATGATTGTATATCACGTGACAAAAAATAACTGGTCAAATTATGATTTCATCAATTTAAACGATAAAACTTTTTTTTATTGTTGTATCAGTATTGTTGAAAAGATAGTATTTTATTCAAGGTCGGTTACTAATATTATCTATTGGATAATAAAATAAAATTGTATGTGCTATTGCATGCAGGGTTGTTGGTATTGTATTTTTGTTATTTCCAAAAAAAATATTACAGTTAATACAGCGATTAATAGTTATTTTAAAACGGAATTAAGTGATAAAAAAAATTGAGACTACATCAATGAAATATGATATAATGCGTCTTAAAATTTGTCATAATTATTTATTATTACCTAGTTATTTTACATTTTAGTAAATTTGTCAAAAAAATAAACTGTTAAAAATGACTGTATTGCGTAAAGTACTTACATAAATTATAAGTACATTATATAAGTACCTACAATTAATTCCTGCAATATTTAGTACATTAAATTTAACCTATCATAACTCAAGAACATATTTGATGGATTCCGTCATCTGTGATTATATGTAAAAAGATATTTTAATTTATAATATTAACTTTAATACCCACATATATTGAACATATACACACACAAATATAGGAATTATATAATTATTACTAATATTTAACTTTGTAATTAAAATCCCAGTGTACATATAATTTTGTTTCGCGTAAGTGTTTATACCAAAATAATAAAATAACATGTTTAACAGGCGTGTTAGTTAATGATAATAATATTAAAATACCAACGTACTAAGGTACTTTTATCTAATATAATATATCATTTGAAAATTAATAAATAAATTTAATAATTTTTATATACTAGTAAAATCATTTATATCGTAATATCATATATTTACATTTTTAATATTTTTTTCTAGCTATATAGACATAATATACACTAATAAAGTAATAACTAACTTGTTAAAGTAGGTATATTCAAGTCTAAATATCACTATAATAGTTATGATTGAAATAATTTATATTGTTTATTATCATAACTCATAATATTATCATTCCCTCTTCGTTCTGTGTATATAGTAATTAAGTAGATAATAATATATTGTAAGCCAGCTGTGAATATAGAACGATAAATATTCGATTGACAGAAATGTTATCCCCTCGGAAAAGTTATAATCGCATTTTGTTATAAATTAGAGAAAAATTTCTATATTCTCTAGAGGCCATTTCCTTTCGATCCTAGATTTTCGATTTCTATGTAATACGTAGGTATATTGTTTTAGGAAACTGTCAATCGACAAAATAATATTGTGCGCTTTTCATTCATTGCGGTCTTTAATGTCAAAATTGCACGTGACACGACCACAAGTCACAACAGCTATGGCTTAAGTTTCTCTGCAAGGCGTTCGATTAATTCACAAGTAGGTACCTATAATATTTACTTAAAACAAACATAATAAATGTTCTCATAATAATTCTACCAAATAAATTTAGATTTTAAAAAAAAAATTGAGTATAAATTTGGGCTCATTCTTACATGGCCTAAAATTAAATTATACTAGTAGACTAGTTTAGAGTATAAGATTTAAATCATATATCTTATTTATTGAATACACCATCAACTATACTTACCTAATAATGTCCGAGGACCTATATCACTTTGACGTTATGTTTGATACTTCATAATATTGATCATGATCCCTGCGGATTTCGTCACATTACTGATTCCAATGTTTCGAGATAATAACGATAGTCAATTGAGTGATTCAGATACTTACACTAACTTTTCAATAAGACATAATTATTATTGTCCTTGGACTCGTGTTAAGTTGCAATTCCTTTATCGCCACACTGCACATCATTATACTTATGTGGCACTAGTGCTAATTAAAACACCGACGGGCAGTGTGACCTTAAAGTGCGATGTATGCGAATGAAAGCAGTACTTTTCATTAGGAAAAATAAAAACAAATATAAGTTATAATATGCGTACACGAATTATTATAATATTGAACGAAGCATCTCAAGACTTTTCGATGCTGTTCGTGGACTCCTTATATGTATTTAGGTCAACGAGCATGTCACGGCACATTTAACATTTTACATTGACAAAACCAAACGCTTGTCATTTTCTCGAGCACGCTAAGACACAAGCAATATAGTAGCAAATTGCGAATCTACTGCGTTTAAGGTGTGTCCATTGAGGTTTATTTGCAGTACTTTTTTACGGCAACGATGCTTTGAAAAACAAGTCGATACGATTATGACGAATAAGACATTTATTTTTTTTATGAAAACAGATGGAAATATTTCTCGGGGAACTCCTTTATAATAGGTATATGGCATTTTTTTCTATATGACTATTATAGTAGTAAAATTATGGTATCATACGTCAATACTATTATTAATTATACATACATTACTAATGTAATATAATATGTAGGAATATTTAAAAATATTATTTTATATAAATATGCAAAACAACAAAATATGATGCATGTCCGTTTTTATTATTATTTTTTGTTTATTAATCATAGTTAATATTGATCGCATTTGCTACTTGTCCGTTAGTACTAATCTACATTTTATTTACATATTTTAAATTATAGTTTATGCTAATATTAAGTTTTACACCTCGATTTCCTATAAGAAGTTGATGATGTTAATGTTTGGTTGGATGTCTGGTTGTAAGGCTTGTCCTAGTAGGTGTGGTAGTGGCATTTGTTTCTCGAGTTTTTGAACTTTAGGCATTCAATTAATATGTGTTTAATTGTGTATTCTACTCTACATGATTCGCATTGGGAGATAATCTCCCAGACATCGTTCTTGGTCATGAGGTGATTAGGTATGTGTTGTAAAT
The DNA here is from genome assembly GCF_001856785.1 of Myzus persicae. Taxonomy (NCBI): domain Eukaryota; kingdom Metazoa; phylum Arthropoda; class Insecta; order Hemiptera; family Aphididae; genus Myzus; species Myzus persicae. Next base: position 751,863 of record NW_019101246.1, on the reverse strand, counting down.
GTGTGACCTATTCGGGGGCGATTGTAAATAGTTGTCTGTCTTTTTATATTTTCATACAAATAACAATAATATTATTATGAATTATTAGAATAATAATCTGTTTATATAAATTATATGTATTGTAGTAGTTCATAAGTTTAACAAAAATATATTCAATTCCCTGTCCTCTAAATAGTAATACTATTTATAGATTAATATGTATTATATTATATTCGTTATAGAAAGGGGATATGGTATTTTGTGCCCAATTTTATTACTTATAATTTGCACCACCAATAGTTTCATTTAAGTGCGTATGTAATTTACTCTAAAATATATGAGTAATAAAACAATATTTAAATATTAATTTTGATAATCTGCGTTACGAAAGAAAATGGAACGGAATAATATGTAATCTGCTCCACACTTTCAATTTCAACTATTGGAATTCACTTGATAAATTTATTGAGCTCACATCAGTTATAGTCTTATAGCACATAAAATGTGTATACATCATACTGTTTTATACTCGCTGAATCCATTTATTATTAAATTATACATTATTTATTATTATACACTTGTTTGTTTACAATATTATTAAAAACCACTTTCACATCATTGAGCTTTTATAATTTTACAGTATATTATATGTAGTTGATCTGTAACAATTTAAAAAGAAAACAAACAACAACTGCAAGTAACCAAATAGCAAATGTTAAATAAATGAATCTTATTTTAAGCATAAGAAGTTTAACCAAATATATTAAAATTTAAAGTAGTTAACAGAACATTTTATAAAATTTAACTATTATAATAAATAATAATACTGTATAAATAATTTAGTTTAAAAATAAACATAGTTTTAAATGCAAAAACTAATTATTTAACACTCATAAAAAGCCCACCTTTGTAGTTATTACTGGTTTAGTCATAAATTAATTCTTATCAAACAAATAATATGGTATATTTAATATTAATAACATAAGAAATTGGACAATGAATTAAGATAAAAATTAAGACAAATAAAAATATAAGAATCATTAGATCCTTGATTAAATTTTATTTAGCTTCAGCAGAAAGATCCCGTATGAGCTTGACATAATTTTACAATTTATATATGTATGTTGTTGTTGTTGTTGTATTATATTACTTACTCATTAAATATTAATGTAGAAAAGTAAAGGGAACTAAAGGAACAGTTATTATACGTTATACACAACGTAAAAATGCAGATGTAATATTTTTTATTTAAAAATTTCGTTATAGAACAGATGATGGGAGTTAAAAAACAAATGTCAAGATCAAATATGTAATGTTTATGATAATAAAAAAGTTATAATAAAAATCAAATGAATGTAAGTTTATTTATGAATTATGTACTTGTAGAGGAAAGTATTTAGAAAATGTCAATGAAATTATTGTACTAAAAAAAAATAATAATATCATAATAAATGTATAATAGTGTACATAATATGTTACTTACAAAATGGAACCATACTCAAGTCGAAAAAACTTATAGTTCATCTTGAAATATTGCCTATTGGACGATTTAAATGGAATATCGAAAATAGGGTTCTTCATGAGAAGCAAGATGAAATGTTGCACATTACATATTGCTAGGTAGGTATCGATAATTTATTTTAAAACAGCAGCTCATATGACATTTTTAAATCCAAGCATACAATTCATAATGGCCGACTATTGGGTAGCCCCGCAAATACTATGGTAATGAGGCCTTTTACCGGGGCATTGCCCTAGTTGTTCCTGTAGTTTCTGCCACACTAGTCTCCGAGGTCCTGAAACTAAGATCAGTAATCAGTAAATCAGTTTATGCTTAAAAATTAATGTATTTACTATTTAGGATATAGGATACATCGTTATTATGTTTACATAAAATATTTGTATGATATGATAAAAAAAATATTGCTATTAACTATTTATGGTTAGATGTAGTAATTAATAACTATTATTATTGTTCTTATCAGATAAGAAAATAAAATAATTTGCATTATGAAGTAATACAAATAAACAAAGTTTATTCTTGCTAAAATAAAAAATTATCTCGTTGAATTAAATTCGAGGATTACCTAAAGGTTACGGTTTTATCAAGAAACAGCTTCCTAAATTATTCATTCATTATTTTTTTTCTAACATAGAAATTGAAAATATTGATATTTACATAAATATATGTTGTGTGTCACGATTATTCATTTACGTATTGAAATAATAATCTGAAATATCGTACAAGAGAAAATTATATAACTCCCTCAAATAATATAGAACTTTAAAATGAAAATGTCTTCTATGATTTTTTAAATAATAAGGTAGGTAACTACTACATTACAAATCTTGTGTTTGTGTGTTGTATAAATTACTTAATTTATTTTTATTTAAATAAAATATTTTACAAAATCAATATATTATATTATAAATTAAAAAAATAATAATAAAACGTTAGATTAATTAAAATGTGTAAGTCATTTTGTTGTTAGTAATTCATAATATTATATAGAATTCAAATACTCAAACATGCACGAAAATTAAATACAAGGTTCTTCATTTTTTTTCACTGGAATTAAACACTTTGAAAATATGAAATCGCATTTTTTTTTAATGAATTTAAAGTGAAACTGTTGTATGAAATTGGATATTTTCACGAACAACCCTCCCCCCAAATAAAAACCCTCCAAATTGTCTCAAAAGGTGTTTTGATCAAAATATCTTCAATTAATATCTCAAATTAATTGGTTATTTGGTTCTGAATAAATTGTGTTTAACCCTTGGTGTTATAATATATTTTTGAAATATAATTATGTATAGGAATATTGTTTTCTACCATGTCCCATATAGGAACTTCATAGGAATTTAATAGGAACTTACATACGAAACTTTTTTTTACCTGCAAGCCGCAAGTCTTGTGTAGGAACTTACATCCAACCATACTACCGATAGTCTTCTTATATCTTTAAAATGCATTCGTTTAACATTTTAGTATAGGTACACTGCTGTCTGCTTGGGTTATATATTATTTCTATATTTTACTCCAGCTGAATAAGTATTGTTGTTATCAATGATTTTTTTGTGGCAATGTGTTAAAGGTATATTAAGTAAAGGATAATATTCTAACAAAAGTTATTTAATATTATAAAATTCTTTAGTATACTTCGCTTTTTATCGTTGTAAAAACACTTAAGATAGTTACCATATATCTATATGTAATGTTTAACAGTTATACAGTATTTTCACACTCATGAGTCATGACATGTGGAAGATAATTAATTTTCATTTTATACTTCAGTGTACAATATTGAACAATTGTAACAAAGGTATATTTTCACGTGTTTATTTGAAAGCAATCGGTTTCCATTTGGTTCGTTATAAACAGACAATTATTTATGTACACTGTACGGTGACAACTGACATGATAGAATAATATACTGCAGGCATACAGCTATCGAATTACTTACCTAATTTCCTAAAATTATAAATAAGTAAAAACAAATACTTGTAAGTTCCTGCTTACCTTGTATAAATGATTTTTTAGTACGATGTTAATCTTTGGAATAAAAAAACTTGATATGAGCAGACGACTTAAATTCCTGTGCTTATTTTACTTAAAAAATATTGCGTCATACAATTGTAAACAATTATTTATATCTTTAAGCATTTTAATTAATTTACGATCTGGATAGAAAAGAGACCTCAACGAATTAATGAACACAGCCTATGATAGACTAGCTGCCATACAATCCAATTAGTTATATCATACTAAGTACAGAGTACCTACATACGATATTATGTTACAGAACTAGACACATACGAATATGGCATAAAAAGCACACTTAGAATGAAAATGGTAATTCAATCATTTGGTTAATAAGAAAATAGATTTGTAAAAAAAAGTTTTTGTGTAAAAATCCCCCTTTTCTGCTTTTTTTCCGTTACTTTTCCAATTACTATTAGGGAAAGTACAGGAAATTTTAACTTGTGATTCAAAGTAATAATTACCTAGATCTAATTTTCTACAAGTTGAAATTCACAAAATTATTGAAGTAATGAACAACACACATCTTTGTAAAATCAATACAATATGATTTATTACTCAACTTAATTAGTTTCATAAATAATATTAAACAATTTTAATTAATTTTTCTGTATGAAAATATGCATATTTTATATGTTTTCCCCTAAATGATTAAGCAAATTAATAATAAATGTTTTATTTTATAAGTGTAAGCTGCAGCCCTATTATATTTGGTATTTATTTTGAATATAGGTAGGAAATGTAAATTAAATATTTTTTCATACAAAAAACAAATTTATTATTTTCTATAAAAATTGCATACTATTTTTTGTTTAAGTTTAATTTTACATTCGTGTTCATTGCAGTTTACAAACTACCTAATATGTTTAAATAAATAAATACAGTCGTTAGACAATTAAAATACATTTTACATAAGTAAATTATTTATCTATATACATATAACTATTAGTCATCACAAGTGTTAACAAATAATAAATTATTGTATTTATTGTAAATATTTATAAAACATCTATTATTCTAATTGGCGGGTTTTATAAATACTTTATTACGGATTTCAAAAGTTAGATGAATTATTTAAATATTACAGTATTGTTTAAATTATAATCATATTATGTTCTTTGAAAACTCTACATAATTTATCATATAAAATAAATTAAGTAATAAGAAAAATGTCCCCTTCCCAAATGTACAAAAATAGAACAGTCATGTATCCAATTAATTTTTAACTAATAGAAAACCACAACGGAAATCTGAAACTGTTAATTTAAAAATATTAATTTTAAGTTAGAGTCTCATAGACTTGATTTAAGGGTTAATGTTGGTATGAGCATTCATTGGGAAGTTAGAAAAGATGGTGTATTTTTTTATTCTATAATTTTATAATCAAGGTTTTTGTTTAAACCTACCTACTGTCCTTCTATATTACTTTTGTGAAAACTCCATTGACAAATAAATAAAATTTATTTAAATTAACAGTGGTGTCTCATGTCTTTTGAATATAAGATACTTGCATGGATTGTAGTGATATTAAAATATATTATTATTTACTATGACATTATTATATTTTACTTCAAATTCAAGAAAAAAAACATCCATTTTTAAAATTAATTATACAGAAAATACATTAATTTCTGTATTTAAAAATAAAAATAAAATTAATATCATTCATAAATAAATAATTAGGTATCTTATTGAATATTTGATATTTGTACGATTGTTTTTGCTTTACTGTTGATTAATAGTGTGTGACTATTAGGTACTAGCTATAGAAATTAAGCATCAGTGCTGTAAATTATTCCGAGTGGTTGATTATCCGAATCATAATTTATAAATTAAAACAATAGAAAAAATCATACCTCATTATTTAATTTTTATGTGGTACTTTGAACTTCAATATAAAAAGTATTGTACACGCATTTTGCTGATTTAGATCTGAGTATTTACAATTTTATAAAGATAATTTAATTTTTATTAACTCAAGTAATAATTCTTATCTACTTTCACGAAAACAATATCCTACTTTTGAACTTTGAAATTTCAAGAGTTAAAATCATATAGATATTCTAGTGGATAAAGGTTGTGTATGCGTCCATTTCCGTTTTAAAAAAAATAATAAATAAGTATGAATTTGAATTTTCCATTTTCAGGATTCACACTACCCATAATTACGAATTTTTTGAAAAAAAATATATATGACTATGTTGACGTAAGTCGTAACGTTCTCCGTACACCACCAAGTGAAATATTTAAATATCTAAATTATTTATCGAATTAAAAATTAGCACGTAATTAGTATGAATTTGGACAGCAGTCGATAAAGTCCTTTTTTGGTATAGTTATATCAATTTAGTAATACCGAGAAAAGTAAATGTATAGGTATGTTATCATTTTTTATTATCCTTTTTATTCTATTTTTTGTATTTATTTAAATGTAACGAAACAATTGGCACCATTTAATTCGTTAGTAGTTCGTTCAAAATAGGTACGTTCTTTTGTTGACAAGTGTTTGTATCGTTTCAATGATAAAAACAAAATGATTAAATAGTGAGACATGGTTTTTCGAAAAAAAAACCTCAAGCCTATTATGTTTACTTAAATGCATTCGGTTTCGTTCGAAGTACAAAATATAATGGTATAAAAAAAAATCAACGGGCATTGTTAACCAATCAGTTGATGGTGATTCACCATTTCACTATTGATAAAAAAGCTAATTCGATCTCTATTAAAATATTTGACATTATATCTAGTCATTATACTAATATATACCTACCTACCTTTTATAATGCATGTTACAGGGGAGAATGCTATATAAGATAATATAACAATACGGTCAATATTATTTGACGTAGGTCCAGAGTTCGAAGAACGATAACATATTAATATACTATATTAACCTCGTCGTTGCTGTGTATACCTACTGATTTATTTCAATGTTATTTACAGATGGCTGTATATTTGTCTCAACTTCATGACTTGTGTATATTATGAATTATGATATTTTGTCGTCGTGATAGTCGCTCTATCGTCGTTGGCGAGAAATAACTTGATCAGCTATACAAAACCTACCACTGGTCCGTGCCGCTCAACGAGATACGGTCGGTGGTGCAATTAACAATTTGGTGCAGGATGTATGGAATTTTGTACGCACAAAGCGCATACCTATTATAGTTTATAATATCCCCTCCAAGGAATAATATCCTCCAAACTTCCAAAGAATAATATTCTGTATTCTGTATCTGGTGACTAATGTGCATCTTACCTTGATTATGCTTAGCCCGAAACGTCATAATCTTGGCAGCTCACGACGGTCGACGATCTGTATTGTATATATTAAGTACCTACAGTAACTGCTGCAGTACTCGCGAATGGGTTACCACTAACCTAACAATACATATTAGGAATTATATGTAGCAAACAAAATAGGTATAATAGTATTGTAATCTAAAGAAAATTAATATGGAAGTTACGAGTTTCGGATGTTCATAATTAGAATATAGTGGTTAGTACCGCTAAATCGTGTTAAATGCTGATACAGAGATACCACAACAGTTTCAAATGCAATCACGGATAAAAAGATACTTAAAAAGTTATTTTTATCCATGAAGTCTACTTTTGTGACGAGCCCACCATCTCAAGTGTTGCGCGTTCACAAAATCCGGTGAAGTTTTAAACTCTTGGAATGAGCCTGTGATGACCGCTGTACATCAAATCGGACTATGCAACCGCCATCCAGGTTATACGACTAATGACTATTGAGAAGACGACGTCATATTTTCAGCTAAATAAATCGTTTTCGGGTTTGTAAGTGTTTTTAAAATAAATTGGTATACGGAGTACGTGTAGGGGTAGTTCATTGACATTCCGGCCGAGAATCTTAATCTCATCACTAGGCACAAAATGAAAACAAAATATAACAAAATATTCAGACAATTTTTTGTATGTTATTATTTAGATATTATTACGGTTAGTGATAAGTTATCAGTTATCACTAACCGTTTTAACATCACCATCCGTGACAATTATTTCCACCATGACTTTTGCCGTTATATGTTTGAATTATGGTTAGCCTAACCTAACCTAACCCAACCATGTGTGGTAACCTCTGGCGACCACCACTCCCTCATAGTCATAGATTATGAAAACATGGATGGGACATCACAGATTGAGCGCACCATATAATATATATTCAAGATTTTCAAGGAAGAATTTGGAGTGTATCGATACGTATCGAGGCAATGTTGAGCGTTCAAGAAGTTACACGTGCAGTATACAAGCGATACGTACCGACCCGTATCGGACTCGGACTTCGATACGAGGTGGTACGTATCGATACGTATCGAATTTTTCTTCTTGAAAATCTTGATTATTGAGGTCGTGAAGTGACAAAATATTGAGGCCGTTTGTTTATATTTTTTTATAATATAATTATAATATATTTACAGTAGATAATAGATATTAGTAGGTACCTATCACTTATTTGGCCTCAATTGGATTCATTGATCACTGTTGATAAGATGTTGCTTTATTCATGTTTTTATTATCTATGCACTTCTTGCAAGTTGCAACGTGCACACAATATTCTCCGTCAGGTCAATGGCCAATCTTACTTCCTAGGAAATCTGAGACCTTCGAAACCGACGACCGTTTTCATCACGTCCGTGACGTCTTCTGAATTTTGAAACTTTTCTAGGTTGAATAATTTTTCAAAGCCGTCCGCAAGTATTATAAATTATAATATAGTAGTGTGCACTACAACGACATTCTGGACAAACATTTGAGAGCCGTTGTCACTATTGTTTCCTGAAGATAAACTCCAGGCGGCGTGTCAAGGTCAAAATGCAAATCAGTCACCTATGTAGGTATATTAAGTATCACAGGTTAATATTATTATTATTATTATTAATATGTTAGGGTTTGACATAATGCTCATATTAGTGCGTCATGCATACTGTTTTTCCACTATAAGCAGTAATGTAGTATGACTGAACCACTACTACTAAAAAATACATCTTACATACTAATATATTAGTTTTATCACGATTAAAGGTAGGTAGGGACTAGGTAGTATATTGCTTTAATCGTGGTACATATATTTATATTCATTGTAAGAAACTAATCAGTTACCTATCACATTATCAACAAACCTGCAATATTGGTTGCATCATTATCAAGTATCAAAATATGATTAGGTACCTAGTAGCAACATAGTAAGTAGTAACCTGCTGGTTACCTACTACTAAATTTAAATATTTATATTTTTCAATAATCAATAAACACACAATGTTGCTTATATTTTTAGTGATATTAGGTATAGTTTCATTACAAAGATGCAGACATATTTTTTTAGCATGTCCGGCATGACATACATATAATAATACTGATATAAAAAGGTAAACAATAAAATAAATTATAAACATACACATAACACTTTCCCTGCTCGGTTCTAATACGGTTTAGTTTGGTTTTTATGGCAGGTGGTAAGTTGAAGCCTGGTGGCTTGTGCTCTTACCGTTGTGTCTTCGACCATACATAATAAGTTTAACTTATATAATGAAACTATCATTTCAAATACTTACACCAGGTACAAAAAAATTTGATTAATTAAGCTCATAACTGATTTATATGTTTTTTCACCATACAAATTCAATACATTCGTTCCATAAACCATTTCACGGTTCACACAACAACAAAAATAAACTGTAGCGAGCTAAGTTAAGTTTCCGCTAGAGTGCTATTTGATATTTTTCCACTGTAAGGAAAAACATTGAATTCTGAATATTTGCTACAAGGACCCGCAGAAACATATCTATGATTCAATGTTTTTCCGTGCAGCGGAGAAAATATCAAGTAACACTTGTCCGTTTATTTATATGATAGATGAGCTAAATTTTAAAATGTACATTAGATCTGCAGCGACCGGCGGTATTAAATAAAGTAAAACCGATAACGATACAAATAATAATTGAATAGGGTGTGAATTCGGTGGGTAAATGAAATACTTCGATTGGTGAGAAAAACAACTTTGTGTAAAATCGTACCTGTAGTCTATATTATAGTATAGCTTATAACTACGGACTCCGTGCAAAGACAGTGTATAAAAACGTAACCGCGTCTAGGGTAGATCCTGTATATACCATGGTTACTTTAATGAAACTATATGCTCCCTGAGGCCCATGGGGCATGCTATAAATTCGCTAAAATAGAATACCACGTATTTTCAATTGTTTGACGTTGTGGCCATCCAACGAACAACGTGCTCGGTCGGCACATTGCAGATGGACCAGAAAAAAATATGCAAACGCGTACGAACCCACCGGAGCGGGTGGAAGGGAAGCTCGTAATGGCCAATAACACATAATAACAATAACAAACAATGTAACAATAATAATAACATCGCACCAAATGTAGACGTACCATAATAATAAAATAATGTATAATAATTAATAATAATATAATAAATAATAAAAATATTATACGTGCGCGGCGATACGCGATCGACGTCGCGTGACTCCCACCACCGAGGCGGCAGGTACTTTCTTTCTAATCAGCTGACCTTCCGGCCAAAACGTTCGCTCGCCGGCCGACGCACACACGCACGCAGACGACAGTCAGTGCGCACACCGATACGTATCGCGACCGGCTGGTTCGAACACGCTCGCACGCACGCACTGTCCGTATAATATCGTTTATTGTGTGATATAATATTATAATAAATCGTAGTTAGAATATTTTGTCCCTCTCACAGGGCTTGTCGACCGAGAGAATTTTTCGCGCGCAGTGTCGTTTTATTTAGTCTTTCTGGTCGCGTGCCCACGCGGGTATCGATTCGAATTTCAAAAGTGCCCGTGGTACGACGGTTTTCCGAACGCCAGCCGCGATCGCAGACGACTCGATAATAATAATACAGAACGATTGTATTTTAAACATATCCGTAGCCGAAAAACTTCAACCGGTTCTTATCGATTTTCCACCCCTCCGATGAGCCGGCGGTCGGTCGACGGTGCGAAATAATAATATTATCGACTGTGTCCGCGGCGATCGTTATTTGCCTATACGTTCATCCGCGTTGTCGTTGCCATTATCCGTTCGGTGCACTTACCTGTCGACGTTTTGGATAATACTACAATTGCACTATTTGCGCGGGACAAGCCGTACACTCCGTCGAAGAAACGTGAGTTTTTCGTATTACCTAATATTACAGCTACCGCCATTGTACCAATCTAGGGTGCATTAGTATATTATTATTGAATAAAATATTTTGATTAGTATAATAAATCATGTTATTACATAATAATATTACTATCGTAGTTGTTGTACCTATCGTTTATATTATTATTATAAATAAGTACTCGGAATATATTAAGTCGCCGACAATCGCGAGTTAAACCTAGTCCAAGCGGGTGACCTTTTTCGTCCGATGTAGGAGGTAAATTCGAAGGAAGAACATTTTATTTCAAATGATTAGATAGTTAGTTATTAATATCCAATGCGTCCAATAAGTAATTATTTACCATTCGATTTCATACGATTTTAGTCTATTCGATATTTTATCACTGGGTATAATATTGCTACTAGGCCATTAGTTCTAATTTACATTGTAATTACCTATATTTTACATTATAGTCAGTGCTTATATTAATGTAATATTATTTAACCGCGTGTGTTGCGTTTTGGCGGGTTTTATTGTCGATTCATCGTCGACAAACAGGAAATATCATTTCGCCGGCGTTGTTATTATATTATAGGAAACAGAACGTCAACGTGTTTTAAGGTCGCGTGACAGGGGAAGTCAAAAGCTTCTGCCAGCGACGTGATTTTTCGAAACTGGTTTTATGTTCGATTGCAGTACCTATTACCTATATGTTTCGAAAAACGTTCTGCGAGAGACGCAATAATTATTTTGTAAGGCTTATTTAATTGGGAAACGCGATTTGTATGAAAAACTGCACCGGTGCAAGTGTACGTCATTCAGTTGTTGTATATTATAGACCAACCTACCAGTTATACACTTCTCTTTTTGTTTCAACACATGTAAACGACCATAATAATATAACACTACGTCGAGACACCGCTGCACGCATCGCAGGACACGTTTAAAATAATACTGTCTACGACTACAATATATACTACGCGAAAAACAACTAGTCATTGTTCCGATTTTACGTTTGGTTTTTAATGAATTATTAATAACGTCAAATCGATCGTGCGACATGGTTTGTAGGGCGATTTTTTCAACCTTCAGAGACCTTTATAATTATTAACGTCCAAATATCTAAGTATAATATTACGAATTATAATGTGCCTATAGCGTGATAACAATATTATAACTGGCAGTAGTTATTTTTCGTCTACCAAACGACCTTTAAACCTTTACGACATTTTAAAGACTTAATATTATAATATAACTGTTTCGAATATACATCATATTATGCATATTTCTATGCAGATGTTTATGTAGTATAGGTGGATAACTTAATTATACAACTCTTATGATATGTAATTTTGAAATGAATTGTTAAATATTCAAAAATGATAAAACATTCCGATATAATAGACAAATAATATTATTATAGGCTGCGGTATAACTTAGTTAAAAAAATTGTGTGATGATACGTACCAAAATCGTTTTTATCTTGATACTTATTATAACAAAAAATGTTCCATTGTGCCTATGTTAGTATAATTAAGGTAGGTATAACGTATAAACATATTTACAGGTGGGCCTACATATTTCCTCAAGTATTTTCGGATTACTATAAACTTACTCAAGCATGTTGTTTAAATTAATCGAATATTATTTATACTAGGAAAAAATACTTAGATAGGTGTACCAATCACTGTAAAATATTAATAAAAAACGAAAATTGTCCCTATGTGTTATTTATTTCTAAACTATAAATATAAATGCTAGTGTATCTGAAGTCAAGGCTTAACATGTCTATGAAATGAACTGACCGTGGAGACCTTCATTTAAATTTGGGATTGCACCCGAAATGCTGTTTATTTCGATTATTTTACATGTAAAATATCATACAATTCTTACCAAAAAAACAAACCTATGATGAATATTTCAAACAAATTAAAATTATTATATTTTAAACGAAAATATAGGTATACCTTTATTTTATTATATTATTTAAGTACGTGGACATTGTCCAATATTCTGTTTAAATCCAAGGCTTAGTCTGTTGAATGAGTAAAAATATTTATAATTGGTTTTTGCTTCAATTTTAAGTACAAATTATAAGAGTTAAGAATTAGTGGACATTTTGTAAATTATTAACCTTTTTTTTGATTGTTTAAATCACAGTATTTAAAATTAAACTCTAGTAAGTATTTATTTAAATAACAGATGAGCACGGAGGTGCATAAAGGTTCTTAATTTTATAATTAGATTTTTATATAGTTACATATTTTTTTAAAATNCCCCCCCCAATTGGCGCCCATGAGTTTACCTATCTTCTTTCTTTTTGGAACTCAACAAATCATTATTTATATGGAGCAATAATAGATACATATCGTATTATTTATTAGTTATTAGGTACCTATATAACAATATTAATTTGATAAGAGTTTTTTTAATTTAATGTGCTTAAAGAATACCTCGATTATATTTTTCTGTGTAATTATTAGTTGTAGCAATTGTAAATATGATTAATTTGTTTTAGGTATATTCAGTATATATACTTACTTAAAATTTTAAATATTTTGTAGGTGCACATTATAGTAAGTACGTATATAGAAACTATTTTTGAATTATTGCTTATCGATTAACTTTGTTTTGAAAACAAAACTTAAACAGATAATTTACTTTAAATTACAAATCGATATAGGTAGCACGTGTTATTATATTACATACAATTGATGTACACTTGTGTTTTTAGTTTTCTTATTTATTAATTATTATAAATGATAATTATTCAAGTTATTATATTTAAATAAACATTGGCGATTTATAGTTCAAAATCTAACATTGAAATAAACATAGGTACCGTCTACATTATATTAAAACTGAGATAGAGTTTTACAATCATCCAAAATCGTAAATACTAATAACGCCCAGATTACTGAAATGTATTAACATTTTAGGCTGTACCTAGCTTTTTAATTGGAGATTCGTATAATACTTTACTGATACATTAATTAAGTTATTTATGTAACTATAATGGGTTTGTTAAAATGTTATAATGCTTTTATATTTATAAGCATTTCGTACGCGAGTATTTAGGTAGTTTATAAAATTATAGATCTGATATTGGTTGTAGCCCTTGTTGTTACATGCACTACATTATAATATAATCATGCGTAGATATTAGGAGACTAGATACCACTTATGCTACAAAGGAATTCTGCATAGAAGTAGAAAATTGTACGTACTTTAATACTAGATTCTATAATATTTGTGAACTGTAATTATGATCTTGTCGAGGATCTTATTCATATCAGTTTGTATTATTAATTGTTCGTTTGCCGTTAGTGTTTTAATCGTGGCTTAAAACTAGCATGCATTGGAACCGCTGCAGTTAAATTTTAATATTTACTGGAATTGAGACCTCTTAATTTGGCGCCAAACATGATTGTCACTTTAATTTAATATCACATGGTGTCAGACCGGTCGCACATGACCAACGATAACACGACGAGTCGACGAAAATTGATTGTTTGATGTTTACTGATACGAGTGGTCGAAAAAATTATCATTGACTCCTCCGTCAACCCTCCATTCCTTCTCTGGGATTTCACCCTTGATTGTATAGCTCTGTTTTTGTCCGTACGCAATCCTAGGGTAATTACATATATTATATGCATTTTGTTGCCGAAGAGCATAAGCGTTATTAAACTGCCCGTAGGCAATTGCGCAACTTAAGTTGTTTTTATCTTTCCTGTAGACATGGCGCCAATATTATATTATGTGTATAATGTATTATATATGTATATACACGAGTTTATGTATGCTCTCCCCTCTCACTCGTTTCACTCGCCGCGCTTGATCAATACACATGTATACTTCTTATAGGCCCAAAATGATCAACGCAAATATAATATTATGTTTATCTTAATATGTAATAATAATAATATAGACGACGGTAGTATTCAGAAGGTGGCGATGTGGTAACGGTAGCTGCTGGTTTTTTTTAAAAACTATTACGAATGAACGACCATATTTATATAGTTTTACGATTATACTAGTAAAACGAGACTGCTATCGCCGTGAGTGAAGGAACGTTAACCCGATGATGTTAACTGTTGCTGGTTGGCGTATGTGCCTATATTTAAAATGAATAAATTCATTTCAAAGACTTCGTGTCCGTAAGTCATAATATACGGACATATTTCTACCGTTTGTCCCACACTTGCAGTAAAGCTTGCAGCTTAATGTCGCTGTAGTAAACTAGTAAAGAAATAATAATACATTATTATAAGTTATAACCTTTATGTATCTATGTGTTATTGGTTGAAAAATAGCTCAATTTGGTTTTCATGTTGTAGTTGGTAGTCTGTAGTGTAAACCTTGACTGCAATAACTCAGTCGGTGTTTCAAAGTTTAAATCTCGTATTATGTATAAAGTTATGCCTTGACAAGATATATAAATTTGGCAGGTGTCCATACTCAAAAAAGTTATAATACATAAATATTTCAAGTTTATAACGAGTACCGTTAGGTATATAGATCATAAGAGAATTACTACTCTATATATGTTTTTATTATCATACAAAAAACAATAATATTTATATTCTAAAAAGATTATTGTAAATATAGGTCCTAATATGCAAAACACGGACATAATAAAAATATGTATACCTATTTATTATACCTACCTACATTGACCAAATTATCAGCTATATCATAAAATTATTGGATCAAACGCTATATAATATAGTCGATAGTGTAAAATAACTCAAAAAAGTCAAACTATATTTTGTATATAAAATGCTGACGAAAAAATTAGCTGATAAATTCAAGTTTTTACATTCGTTTTTAAATTACGACAAAATAAGAAAACCGATCTTGTTAAAAAATAATTTTGCCAAAAAATTCTAGTTTTTCCTGATTTTTTTTGTTTTCCGATTTTAATAAAATAACTTGGAATTTTAAATTTTGACACAACTAAATTCATTTTCCTATACCTGTAGAAAATAAATTTATATGAAATTTAAAATTTTAATGAAATTGTATATAAACTAAAAATAAAGCTTTTTATCAATAAATTTCAGTGATTTTGATGTAATTACTACCACAGTGACTTTAAACTTTCTGACATAACATACTGTCATTTTCTGTACACTGCAATACAATTTATAAAAGTAAATATTTAGATTTATATTTATATAATGCATTTTTACACACCAATTTACGACACATTGGTAATGACATTAAATATTAATAATGCAATGTTGTGGCAAATATTGGATTCATCAAATTAAGAAAAATATGAATGTTATGGGTAACTACAAATTTCATAAACTATCTTCAGAAATAAATGTTGAGCCATCCGTCTCTTTTTCTCAGAAATCAGAAAATAATGCATGTAATAAAATTCATCTCTAAATTTACTATTGAATTCAAATTGAACCCCAATACCAGTGATTTATTCGCTGATGAGTTACATCTAGAATTAAAAAACCTACTGTACTTAAATCGGGACTTAAATCAAAATTGAGTTCCCAAGTCTTTGAATTTAATATTTCTCTTCATTCCGAAATAGTTGCTTATTGTAATTAATGTGAATTGTATATTTGGATTGTATGTTGAAAAGGAAACTGTATGGTACAATAACATGTTTTATTGTTGTTTAGTGTGATAATTAATTATTATTATTTACGTAAAATGTAGTATATACTTAATATCTTTAGATATTTAATAAAATTTAAAATATTAGATATTTTTACTTGTGCAATTATTTTAAGTTTTTCTCGTTGATTCAGATAGAAAAAAATTTTACGCTCTGTTAATTTCTTATTTGAATACATTGTAAAAAAATGTTTAGAACTCTCTAAACGGTCAAGTTCAGGGACATATTTTTATATTTTTAATGCCCATAAAGAAATTAAACTTTTATTTTATTTCTAACCTATCACGTTAATCCGTGGAAAACCACTGAAACAAATCCTTCGTTTCATGTACCTGGGCATTAATGTGGATAACTCGACCTTCTTTAACGACTATATTAAAAAAAAACATCTATATGTTGTTTTCGAACTTGGACAAAATTGATTTTAAATCGAAACTGAAGTCTGGAACTATTTTAAATTCCTTTTGATGTATAACTTGGATTATAAAAATAACCTATTACGAGAAGCATTATCAAGGATAGTGTGTAAAATTAATTTCGTCGGCCAATCAACGCATCTTCAAGATAACAATTTAAACTACCGTGCTAGCATGAAATAGATTTCGTCGAAACTTGAATATAATTGAAACCCTGACTTTGAAACTCAACGTTCCGTAGGGTCACGGCGTTATTTTTACGGCATTTACCTATACAACCATACATGTATAGTAGGTTTATGTATAATTTGTTTTTTCTAAGTTGCCTATCAGATTATTTTCACGCGTGTTGTTGTTACTGTCCTACGTACATAGACATACTCGTAAATACTGATCCGGGTTCAGACACGTTGTTTTTATTATTATTTTTTATTTACTGACCCACGTGTCCTTTGATGATCTGGACTAGTGAATTCTTTATGACCTACCCGGAACGATAAACACGATAAAAAAACGATAGAATTCGAAGATATCTGAAGAACATTCAAAATAATGATGCGTTGAGACCAATATAATTATGTATATGTGTATTATACACACTAAAATTACACTAAAAAGTGCGTTTACATAGCTTACCAGCTAAATCATCATCACTTTCTCTTTCGCCAGCTAGCTGTTATAAGTAGGTACACTGTAAAATTACTGCAGCGAGACACGTAAAAAAACAATAATCTGTCGCCTTCTTGTCGGACGTGTTTCAGAGAATGTCCAGTAATTCATACGGTTCATTCTCTTTCGTTTCTATACAACGATATGATTATATGAATGACAATATCAATTATAAAAGTGATAATAGTATATTATATTATTCACAGACAAAAGTTGAATTATGAAAACATATTGGTTTAATTTATTCGTATGACGCAGGCTGTTACATTCACGTAGATTGATATTAAATTATTAGAAGTAGTTCTAACATTTAATCAACTACATTTACTTACATGACTATGAGACCCTTGTCCCTCAAAGAAAAAAAAAGTAATGAACTTTATCGCTTAAGTATATTAAATAAAACATTAAATATATGTTTAGCTCTTATTATTTCGGAATAATGAAAAATGACATCAGGTTCGATGCTTCCGAGAATGTTATTGATAACATATTTATATAATATATTTTAAGGCCTAAACATTTCTTTCTAACGACCTATAGTCGTTTATCTGTGTGAATGTGCTTTTAGTACGTTTCAAATTTGATAGTTTAATTCGGTTATTTTATTTGGCATTCTTTTCATGATTATCTACAAACTTAACTTTATTAGGAGGTACTGTAGTTGTATTAAATAATTTTTGTTGGTTTTTACTAACGTAACTCGCATACTCTTTTAGTCAATAATCAATATAGAGTTTTTGTTTTTATATTCAAGGCTATTTAAGGCTTATGTTAAATAACTTTCGAATGCTTTGTTTTTTAATGTCAGTATTTTTGAGACAATAATGAACTCATTTAACATTAAATTGTTATATATTAGTGGATACCTACCTGGTATAGGTACTTTGTTAATGTAATTTAGAAGAAATTATAACTGGTACGCATATTGAAGTATATATTATATATTTTTTAAAGATGCTTTTTAAAGATTTTCATAAAGTTTTAATTTATAATTAGGTTTTATATTTTGTACAAATACGCCATATTTCATACATTTTCCATATTTTTTTTTAATTTTTAATTTTTAAAATTTTTTTACGTTTATTTAATCACATGTCCAAATAGTGGCGAATACACAAAGTGAGAAGTACGAGCGGACACGATCCTGCGTCAATATCCGGTCTTTCCGTTTAAATTCTATCGGTGAAGTGTATACACAGAAATATTAGTATTGCGTTGGCGTATAATTGAATTGTGTAAAAAAAGCATAATACTACATATCATCTTGTAATATCGTGTAATTTTTTTCACTCAATTCCCGATTAAATATGTTCTATACACTAACCATTATATATATATATATATATAATCAAGTAATGGACTTCCCTTTGACATTCTAAACACTTTTTAAAGTAATAACACCTCCGTATAATTATAATTATTACACAATTTTATTTTAATCAGAGTTTATAAAGTACACATCACTACTACACACATCACACTTGTTATTATACACACACACAGATATATATGAACACAGATCTAATTCATCATGTTGGTGTTGATTCTCGAATGATGGCATTTAGCGAGAAAGAAAAACATTGAGGCTATTTGCTTGTGCTTGGTGGAAAATATTGTAATGAGTACCTATACTTACCTATACAATTCACGGTTATAAAGCGATGGTATATTACCACGTTGCTGGTCACACAGACGTGAGAAAAAAAATAATTGGTTGTAAAACCGGGTTGTCCAATTTTATGCATTTTTAAATGTGAGTGCGGGGAGTAGTCTATACTTCTATAGAGTGTATCTGTGTATGTGGTATAAGAATCGAATGTTTTAAGATACATTGTTTTTAGTTGCTGATAGGACATTTGCATATCCTGCCATCTCTGCTCTCTGTCGGCTACGCATTATTATATTGCTTTGAACTTGATACCACAATTGGCCGGATGACCTAGGCCTACAAACGGACTGCGTACGAGTTCCAGTTTTTACAATACTTGCAGACTGGATGCTATTGCTGCTGCAGGTCGGTGTCTGCACAAATATATTATACATATATAATACATAATGTTAATTTATATGTGAATCGGCGCCCGTCTGCTGTGGTATACATATATGGTGTCTCATCGTGGCGTTTGTTTTCATCAATAACTTTGTCTAATTAATGATTTTAGTTATTAAGTTATTATAGAAAATTAAAAATGTTATAAGTTATAACAGGTAACTCAAAATAACTCGAAGTTGTTTTTGGTTTACTTACTTATGTACTTAATATAATAAAATAAAAACATTTGTTTGTGTGTTTCCTCAAAATCTATAAAGAAAATTTACATTAATGTTTTGAATGATAAATAACTAATTTCTATTGAGAACAGATGATTAACTATATTTAAAATATGGTTTGTGGTAGGGGAGGAGGGCAGTGGAGCTTATTATTATGCAGTTGGCGGGTGGGTATAATATCAAGCTCGGTGAGACATTCTGTATGGTGTATGGTGTATATAGTTGTAGGAAGGTGGGTTGGTAGACTGCAGTACACTGAAAATAACACCTGACAATATTCGTATAATTTAAAATAAAACCGACAACCATCACAGACCGTATGTTTTTATGCAATAATATACGTGGTGTACGTACCTACTACTACAGAGCTCGAGCAATGTGCAAAATTGTGTAACACGCTTGGCGAGTGTCGCCGCGGCTAGTGATGAATCGAAAAAAAAGAAAGTACCTACACATTTATTACATTTATTGGCAATATAATATATATATTGATCATTTTTGTATTGTTATCAATATTCGTTTCAAAACTGTAATGTTTACCTTTACATTGTCATCGTCCACCGATAACGAAATGAATAAATAATAATATATTATGATGTGCCCGTGTGCCGCTATTCACATATTATAATAATGTATGTTGTACGTAATTGCAGTGATATACGGCTGTGAATAATAACACAACAACTTTCATACGGACTCAAATGTACGTTTATATATATGTAATATTTATAGCACGTGTGTCTGCTTTTGGAGTTATTTTAAAACCATGAAAACGTGTTACTTATTTTTCGTCAAAAATGTTTTCAACCATTAAAATATACTGTGTATAAATTGTTCCATATGTGTACCAAATTATAGAAATATTCCTACAAATGTCTTAACATACGCTTTGAAAGCTAGCAATTAGCATGTTATGGTGTTTAATATTACATATATTTTTACAACTTTAACATAATAATATAATATAAAATAATATAGGTAACGATGCATACGATGTACATAATATAATAAAATTTCTGTGTTTTTTTATAAATTTAAGTATATTTACCTTTTTGCTACTTTTTCGGATGGCTGTGTCCTCTAGATTTAGATTGTATTTCAGTCTGAATGTCATTTAGTAAAGACTTTGTTAAGATGATAGATATGTTTTAAATTCTCATAAATATTGGTTTTTATTTTTATTTTTCCAGATATGTGTAGTTTATTCTAAAATAATCTATTATTATTTTAGCATACACTATGGTACAGTTTTCAGATTCGTATTTCTTTGTTGATTTGCAATTTGCAATTTGAGATTGTGAATTTTATATATTTTGTATATTTTTTGCTTGTTTATGTCATCTACTTTACTTGAAGCTATGGGCCACTTAACTTGAGATTGAAATCTTGTGCCGCTTCTTTAGGTATTTGAACTGCAGTTGTTTGGTTTTATTTTATGCCGCAATGTTCCTATGTATTGTATTATAACACATAATTTATTTCATTTATTATATGTATAAAATAATAACCATGATTTCATATTATTAATTATTAATAATTTGTTTAAAAGTAGACACATCCCGTATACATTTGTCGTTTTAATGTGTATCATCATGGTAATGAGTAATGACGCTCGGTAATTGATTGTAAAATGTAGGTACAGTTATTTATAATTGTAATATATTTACAACGGTTTTGTGTTTATATAGCGTTATGCAATTGTGATTTTCAATGTTACTAGGTTATGATAATTGTTGTCTCTTAACATATGTTGTAGGTATGCATGTATAAATAATTACTTAAAACATAATATATAAAAAAAGAGAGAAAAATTGGATTCGATTCGAATGGCGATTTTTTATTTGTTAACTTACGCAATTTTGATGTGGTAAAAAGCTGTATAATACCTAAAAAAATTTTCCTACGTTTTAAACCATGTAATTTCAAATTTATGCCTCTATGTTTTTGTTTATTTTTTCAATAAATTATCAGTTTTTCATAGACGTTATATTTTAACTTCCCTAATAGCGTATAGTAATCCAAATTTCAAGGTCAATAAAAAATCATTTCAGTTTTTATTTTTGTAAAAAATGACGATTATTTCTAAAGAAATCGACAGTAAAATAGTATTCGTTTCACACAATCTGATAAATCGATTGGAATATTATAAGCGTTGGATATTGTGATATAAAAAGAAGCAAAATAATATGTACCTATACGTATTGTATTTCTCTTCGACACGGTATAGTGTAGTCGGTTATTACCACTCTATATCAGATTGGTGTGCATCTTGGATTAATTCACACATCCGCCATACGCATAAAATATTGTACTCATACATTAAGCTTATAAATATACATAATATATCACTTTTTAAGGAATAAAACTTTCACATTTAAAACATAATAGTAATAAATTAATTAAATGTCATAGAACTTTGGGTGCACCATTATTATACATGTATAATTTAAATAAATTTGTTGCACAGTAGTAATTTATTTCGAGTTATTATATAGTTCTATCTTATTTTCATATTAAATTTGTTAATAATTTATGACGTAGACGTTTAATATTAACGGTCTAAATTATAGATATATTATCAACAAATTATGTACTTAGATTTATTTTTATAAATACTTACTTAATATTGAATATTTTTCAAAGAAATCAACATTATCACAATGATATGGCAAATCCAAAAATAACCATTATTATATTTTTTAATTTTTAACTCAAAATATAGCAGAGTTGCTTGTTTATACCTAGTATTTTTTAATACGCATATGTTGCAGCATAACGTCTAGGAGAAAAAAGTAAAAGTACAAAAATGAAACTAAACAAATAGGTATAAGTTTGTGGTTATAATTGTTCTATGGCTATAAAAGTGAATTAATTATTTGCTTAAAAATATTATCGTTCTTTTTTAAACTAAAAAAAAATGTAAATTAATGTAAATAATATATTATGTAATAGATTATAACGTGTAATTAAAATATCTTTAACCATTATATAATTATTGACAATAAGTATACGTTATTTAAATATGCATATCGTGTATGAGTTCTGAATACACAAGACATAATATGATAAGTACAATAACATAAAATACTGTTAGTGTCAAGTAGTCAAATTTGTATACGTACCAAATCAAATTTAATAAATATACATCACTTTTGATAAATAAAATAACGTTCTATACTTTAAACACACTTAGACAATTAGTAACACTACCTAATGAATAATACGATTAAATTAGAATTAATCATCAGTTGTTTATAAATGAATACCTATATTTAACATTTTGTATCAAAAACAAATTCAATGCGTTTTAATTTTCTAATTTTAGCAATAAATAATAATTACTCATTATACTCATTGTACAATTTTGGATATAGGTAATTTATAAAAAAAATGGGTTGCACGGAGAATTTTCCACGTTTCAGGTTGTAAAAATAAGAAGGTTAAATACAGTGAAAAAACTTTGATCGCATAGTTCACACTGTGTGCTGTTTTTTTTTAGTCAAGAGAAAGCAATAAATTAGACTAGTTAAAAAAAAATGATTTTACGTCACGGCCAAAAGCATACTCACGTACGATTAAAAGATTTTAGGTCGTCATCTGTGACAATTGTATCCTATGTATATGTTTTCCAGCATTTTGAAGTGACCGAAATATTGATGGATCTTCTTGGATTTGGGTCGTTCATCAGTCATTGTTGAGTGCAATTCTTGATTGAGGTCAAATGGCCATATAGTCGGTCACATATCGCACACGTCGTTCTAACCCCAAGAACTTAGTGATTTCAACGCACAAACATGAATTGCGAGTATTTGAAATAGTGCAGGGAAATTAAGCGATTCCGAAAGAGGCCAGTTTACGATTCATGGATAAATCACAGTTAAATAATAAGCATATTATTATCATCGTGTGACCTTCGCCCTATTCATATTCAAGATTACGATGTCATGTCTTTTAAATTACATTATTATAATGTTGTTGTATACTTCTACAGTTGCTGTGCATATTGCACATTTACACGATAATTATCTACTTACTTTTACCGCGAGCTATTTTTAATGCATATAAAATAAGAGTTTTTCTCGTATAGTGGTGATAAGCTGCGTGAAGTCCTGATCACGATGATTTGTTCATGATTTGATGGTGATTTTTATGATTAGGCGAAGAACACGCACAATTTCACGTCTTATTTATGGTTTTATGATGGTGGCGGCGGAGTGTATAATATTTTTTTTTCAACGTATTCTGGTTTAAACTGTATATTATACCTACCTACTATTGTCATTATCTTTCACTGCATAATACAGAGCACATTATTTTTATCTGAGATGTCTGATGACAGGAAAGTTTTGTAGTTTTGTACTTATACAAACATAGGTATAATATGTCTTATGATTTTTTTTTAATGATTAGATACTTGCTTCGACGTAAAAGCAAAAAAAAAACTGTAAAAATAGTTATTTTTATACCATCTATTAAGTCGGGTTTGTTTTTTTGAAGCTTGACTTCCTTTTTAGAGCATAATTTTTTTTCGAACATATTCGTATTTATTTACGATTCAACAGGCGCGTCCATTTGGACCGATAATGACCAAGTCAGGTGCCTGTAGGTCTGGTGGTATACACACGGACACTCGCACACGCTCGTGAACACACGAACTTACGATCTACTTAGTAGCCACTTTAAACCTACATATTATATATATATGGCTTCATAAAGGTCACGTGTAACCAACCGGTAACCAGTATCCAGCGTGGTACCGAAATTATTTAATTGAACTGCGGAGGATGTAATTGTTTGACGCGGGTGAAAACACTGAAAACTGCTATATCAACAGGAATAAAATCCTCTTAAATAATTATGGGGTATTTATGTATACTTACTTACTAAATTATTTCAACGATATCTTAACGTGACTTATGGGTAGGTATTACTATAACTGTTATTATAGACTAGTAAACTTATTTTTCATGGCATAACTCTAAGAATTAATTTTTTTTAAATATTGGTATAATTTATGGTTTTAATCTATCGAGGAAAGTAAAAGGGAGATACTTGGTTTTGGTATAATTTGAATTTTTGTCGGTAGTTCTAAATTAAAAAATAGGTAAACTTGTTAAAATTGCAAATAATAAAACTATGTCCTCGAGTAAAAATGTATAAACATGATGGAGTAAATGTAAAAATAAAAACAAGATTTACTAGGTGTACTGCAGTTATATATAGTGTATAAACCATGTAGATGACGTATTATAAACTTCAACTTCGCTCTACAACCGTCGCGAAACAAGTTTTTGTTTTGCGCAACGGTATATATAGTATAATGTTATTAAACTGCGCGTTTGCTACCTGGGACTTGGTGGATACAACGAAAAAGTCGACCAGCGAAGCACCTTCGAATAAGTTATGTCACTGACACTATATATAAAACACACACATACACTCACCGTATAACGTGCACGTACCTTTTTTTAAAGTAATAACACCTCCGTACAATAATAATTATTACACAATTTTATTTTTATCAGAGTTTATAAAGTACACACCACTACTACACACATCACACGTGTTATTATATACAAACACACATACACACAAATGCCATGCTTCTAGTTAACGTATATAACCTACATCAATGTATGTATATATATACATAAAAGCGTCGCGCATGGCTATTGTCTAACCTACAAAATAATATGTTCTTTTTTGCCGACGCGTCGAGCGTGCGTTTGAAAGTCAAAACTCGTCGCGTTAAAAGAGTAGGAGGCTGCGTGGCCAACATCCATAATACGCGAAACATATAATATATCCGCAACCACTATGCTGTGCGTATAGCACGGTTATCTACTATTAAATAGATAACCATAATAAACAAGTACGAATGTCGACGTCAGAACTGTGTTATCGGTTATTGATCCACGACGATTATACTAAAGTTGCGTTTTCGAACGTTTCTGAAGCCCGAAAACAATATTATTTTATTTTTTCTATTTTATTCTCAATAAAAACTATTATTGTTATCAGTTAATACTTAGGTTTGTTTCTGGATTTACTATCTGCTCTAAAGAATCAGATTCAAAATTCAAAATCTGTTTGGTGCGGACAAGTTTCCTCCCTTATCTGCAATTATTACAAATTATCAAGTATAAACTATATGAGACTTAAAGACTCTAAAAACCGAGTTAAATTCCACCGTAAGTATTGTATTCAATTTATTTTCGGTAAATTACTTAATCTTTCAGTTTAGTAAGAATAGTTAAGAGTTAATAAATAAGAGTTATGCATTTTTAAATGATTATTTCAATCATATTATACTCGTACCTATCTATGTTGTTTCATGCGTTTTTAAATCCTAATTATGCCTTAATACTTATTTCTGAATGTACTCTTAGGCAGGTAACTCATAATAACAAGTCCTCCAATCAACATTCGTTTGTGGCAATTTAATATTTAAGCTTATAGACTAACAAAAATAATTGGAAGACCCATTAAAAAATAGTTAAAAATTATATTACCATAGATCTATCATCGTCCAACCTGCAGTACACGCAATGAATTGTACTTAAATTAAAAGACAGTACCTGCGGAGTCTTCTAAAAATATATCAAAATAGTTTCCATCACGAGTCTTCTTAAATACCTACTCTAATGCTCAGTATAATAAATGAAGTTTATTGTCTGCATCAATAAAGAATGGAATTATTAAAAAATATAAACTGTTGTATCTAAATCATTAAAAAGCAGATATACTATAATATTATATCTGATGAAAAGTGACAACATGTTTCATTTTGTCAACAATTTGAATCGAATTCATTTTTAAAAAGTTATAAATTATAAAATGCTGTAAGTCAAGTACATTGAAAGTATAGAAAGGTGAAGGACGGTGCTAAAAAATTGTTATCCTCTGTTCTTTAAGTGAGCCAATCACGTTGAGCGTAAATCACTGGTTATCCGTTAATTATTAGCATAATTTAATAAGTTTCGTATGCTATAGTATAAATTGAGGTTTAATAAAATAAAATATATTATTTTCTGCAACCAGTGTTTGTTTTCGCGCGAGCATCGTTGCAGATAAATCACTTACTAACGATTGCCAATAGTATAATATAATATATTTGTCTGTATAGGATAATTATATATACTCCTACCTATCTGTTGACCTCTGGTTGGTATGACGATATGTATAAATATCGACACGATTTGCGTTTTTCTTTTAGCACATTTTTTTTGCGTCCTCTAGCTCTGTCGGGAAAATGAAAGTGTATCGCGTTTATATCGATCTAAGTAGTTTCGAGTTCTTTCAATGACTGACGGCGAACACATTTCCGCAGAGCAATATAGGTCCAAAAATCCAACGAACTATCAAAGATACCTAACTGTTTCGCGTCTGCAGTGATGAGTTTACGTATTATTATCTATAACACTTTATAATGCATAAATCGAAAATAACACCGTGGAAATAATTGGCTATATGCATGTTTTTATTCATCATCGAAATATCTTAATTATAATTTGTAATATGATTAACACCATAAAATATTAAACATCACAGTGTATGAACAACGATAAGGAGAATTATAGGCTAAGTAATAATGTGTTTTATCCAAAACCAAAAATCTTCGAAAATCGTTGAAAATAAATAATAATTATTAAACATTTCGATCCACTTATGAAAGGCTTATTAAATCCGGAGCCGATTCGAATGACCTAGCTGTTATCACATTGGTTGGCTGCCTGGTTACTATATTTGTGTGTGGGAGATGAGTACCAATTATATATAATAACTTATCACCTATATGGACCTAACCCATCTTAATAGTGACGGTGGTTGCAGCTGTCTACTTGTAATTATATCAACAACCGAAATGGCGGTCATTTTACGCGCGCAGACATAAACCGGACCGCCGCCGCGAAAGTGGATCAAGGGCAACGCTGCCGGTACAATATAATACGTCGATCGCTCGTCTCATCGCGCACGTCTGTTCCGTTTGAATTTTGAAATTTTGCCGACCTACGTCGAAGAGGCCACACGGGTCGCAGTATTCAGCTTTCGGGGTTCGATAAAAACCAGCTACGGAAGAACGCGAATAAGTTATATTTTAAATAATAAAAACTGTGTTTGGACTTGACATTTTTGGAACACTAACTACTACAACAGCTGTTGTCTTAAAATCAAAAACAAGCCCCCATATAGAGAAGGACAATAAATAGCACCCACTTCAGAGGCAATCGGGCACTCGTGTACTATAATCGGTACACTTTTCATATTTTTCAGTAACTTAACTCCAAATTAATTAATGTAGTCGCCTAGGTTATTTAAAACTTTCCATGCGTGGTATTTATTTTTGAGTTTTTTCTTCCGAGATATATTTGATGATCTATCACGTCGGATATAATATGCTTATAGAATTGTTGGCACTCCGAGGTCTAGAGTGTTAAGACAAAAGTATCAATTTGGCTGTTCAGTACTCATCTCGTTTGGAATTTTTTTTTTTTTGACGCAGTCGCTGTCACAGAAGTAGAACTAGCCACTTCTCCAAAATAGAGTTTGGCGATTTTCAAATTTGTGAAATGTAAGTTCCCTTTGCATCTATTATGCTCTAAACACTGCAGGGTTCTACTCCCCTGATGCGTGTGCCCAATTTTTGTTCTGTTGGCGTATTTTTTTTAGTGTGTTTGTTAAGGGGGGGGGGGGTGGAGTTCAAATCATTTGAAATATTTAAAAAAAAAGATCGAGAATGAATCACATTTTTAGATTGTTCGAATCGATTTATTACCCCGCTCCGTGGACAACTTGCATCGCCTATCCATCTTGTTCCGCAAAAACTCGTCGCGTCCGCACACATCCGTATTGTAGTAGGTTCTGGAAATATTTTAATAATCACCGGCGGTCTCTATAATACGATATTATTATACATCTTCGGGTCGTATTTATCGGACGGACCTCTTCTCGGCCAGCCAGCCGCACCGACGCCACGCCGCCGTGGCCGCCCGGATGAGTTTCGTAACATCACGGGCGACGGTGGCACACTTTCTACACACACACACACACACACACACACATACACTATACACGTACGCAATATGATATCCCTATTCCTTACACGGTGGTTTCAATACGCATATTCCTCAACGGTGTTGTATTGCTATCTATCTATAAATTAGTATCGCTGTCTATGTCAAAAATGTTATAGCTAAATAACCATGAACGATCGACATCTTACTATTTATTTTCAATATCTAATCACACGCACTACCTTTGTACCTACCCCTTTGCTCGTAATATTTATATGCAGTTTGGTGCGATCCCGAGGGTTGTGCGTTTTATAATATATTATCAAATATAAAATATATATGGACACCGTTCACCGCAGGTTGTGCATACTATAGGTATGTAATATATTTTGACATACATTTCGATGTTTAATGATTTTTAATTGTTCAACTCCGGCCAGTGCATCATGTTCAAACACTATTGAGCGTGGTGTGAACCTACCCTGATGTACACAAGCACGTACATTTTGTTAAAATAAAAAAAAATGTTAAGCCTTATAATTATAGTCACGGGCTTACCGCGAGGCTAAACACCTTTGAGTAACATTAAAAACGTATTAGTTGGCCGACTGTAATTGCTGCTGTGTAAAATACAATGGTTAAACGATTACCTAACGTTATTTATTATTGTTCCAATACACGAAATTTCAGCGTATTTCCTAACCACCAACAATATAATGTCATATATTATTGCATTGAGGTCCCGTCGAGTGTCGAGTATTCGCCGTTTTAAAGCAGATTCGTCGGCGTTTGACAAAATCATAATTAGCTGCCATCCCGGAGAACAGTGTTTAAGCAACTTACGTCCGTGTTCTATTTATTTTTTCTCCTGGACGTGTATAATATATTATAATGTATAGGTCCTTATATTATACTTATAACGATGGTGTTGTAGTATAGTATTTGGAACTCAGCCACGTACAATGACAATATTCTGGAAGCCGTCCATACTCCGGTTTCCGTTATGCATGCATTTGTGAACGAATTTCGTTCACTAATAATTTATATTTTTTTTCATCAAAACGAATAAAAAAGTCATAATCGCCCCCTACCTATTTTGGTCGTCGCATATTAGAGTTCAACTACAAAATCCACGTTTGTTACGAATAATGATGTGCAATAGGCCAATAAGTTTAGAGGTATATTTAGCATCCAATTTCAACGATTAAGTTTCGACTTTATGTAATATGTAACATTCGCGCTTGCACATATTCGTCTCAAAGAGAGCTAGAACTTGTTAGTATTTAATACACCTACCAACCCACAAATATATGAGGAATATAGAAATTGATCAATAAAATCTATTATAGTGTATCCACATTTCATAATTAAAAAAAACCGTTTGATTGATTTACGTCTTGAATGGTTTCGATATTGCGTAGAAAATAAGCCCGATAGCAATTTCCTACTTATTTCGCGCAATAAACTGTGTGCAATTTATGTGACAAGTTATTCGAGAATAATTATATACTTATATTACGATGGTTATTAATGCTGCAGTGTGAAATATTGAACATTTAGTAGTGTATAATATATGTTTGGGGAGGCAGTAAAATATAAACCACTTATAATCTATTTTTATCTCGCTTATGTTTTCTATATTTTAATGTACACGTATCTACCATATGACTATAGATTAAGAGTTCAATTATGAACACTTACGCGGTGGCTAAATGAGTAGGTCGATGTACTCTAACTTTGACTTGGATATTTTTTTTCACGTTTTGAGAGTTGCAAAAATAATTTTATGGCTACCAAAAAAAAAACCACCTGACACCTGGTTAATTTCCCAGCGCAACGACCTGTGTTGTAAAAGTAAAAAAACAAAATTAAAAAAAAACGAAGTCACTGTATGGCCAATTACAAACATATTATTTACAACGGTGGAAAGTAAAATATATAATGAAAAAAAATATTTAAAAAAATGGTTATAATGATATAACTTTGTCCGAACAAAATTTGCTTTCATTTCATTATTCGCATATTTTGTGAAATTGTCCGCATTAACACGTATGTATAGGTATATAAGGATCGGCAGGTTTTTTCTCAAAATATCTATGAACGCGCATGGTGTCTCGCTCGGACATTTCGACGGGTTTCCGCACGATATTTCGTAACCGACGTCCGTGCGTTTACTCATACATATTGTCATGTTATACGCGTCGAAACGTGGTTAGTGTACCTATATATATATTATATATATACATACATAATATAGGCGAACGGTTTAAACCGTGCAACAATCGACGAGAACAATCGTTCGATATATCGTCGACGGACGGGTTGTTGTACACGCCAGCGCGTGTGAACACGATCATAATAATATATATAATGTCTCATAAACATTACGTTGTCGCGTCTCTGACACCGCGGGCACGGGATATATTCCACGGGTAAACCGTATATTATTATATAGGTAGTACTTAGATGTGCATATATACCTTCTCACACTTCATCATCGTGTAGTAATCTAGCCGGGATATATTTATTATATTCGACTTGTATATAAATTACATGGGTAACGTGCGTTTAAAAGACACGACGACACGATGCAGCGCGAAGACCTCCTAAGTATACATATCTACAGGTGTTATTGCGTGTGTAGATATGGGATCTTATATATAGTAATAATGATTTTTGGACGACGACCGCAGCGGTTATTCAATGTGTGCCTTATTACTATTATAATGTTATAATATTATTATTGTCGCGCGCGGGCAAAGAACGCATCACTCTTCCGCCGACGAAGCCGACGCGTACCTTTTGTACGGTTCCCGTCTCTCTAGGTTAGTACTTGTATATATGTGTGTGTGTGTGTGTGTGTGTGTACTTAACGCATCGTTGATCGTGGTCGAAGTGTCATATTGAAACTTATTTGTGTTAATAATAACGCTGTTGCTGCCAGCGCCGGCGACGGCGGCGTGGTGTAGCAGTGGTGGTTTAAGCGAAGAGCAACGAACTCTGGGCGTTTTGGACGTAAAAAACAAAACGCAAAAAGTGCGCGTAGATCACGATGAGTATAAAATATACAAAACGTTATAAAATGGTTATGGCATGATAATATTCGTCCGGTGGGCGCGAGGGGAGAAAAGGGGGGGCGTATATTATAACATCGAACGGTCACGAAAAAATACGAGAACGACAGGAAAAATCTCGACCGTCGTCGTGTACGCTGTACACACACGCTCGGGGCGTGTGCGGTTCTTATTATTTTTCGTAACGTCCGAGTAATAATATTTTGTATAAATAATAATTCTAGTGTAATGATAACAATAACAATAACGTGATAGCGGGGGCCGGGACGACGACTGCGACTGCAGTGTCGAAAATTAACGGACCGGACTAATTTAATTGTCTCGTCGATGACAATGCAGTCACGACGCCGAAGAATGATAATAATAATAATAATAATAATAATAATAATATTACATGCATAATAATATTATAATAATGTGTGTTCGTCGGTACGACGGCGGGTAAAAACACGATCACGAATTTATTCTTGCGCGGCATGATAGAGAATCGCGCTCGCGAGTATGTACGGTATAGCTAGGTACACGACCGAAATATAAATCGACCGAATCTGCCCTGCCGCCGCCGCTTTGGTCGACAACCGTGTTAGGTGTACCTATGGTATAATAATTTTTCCAGAATGTATATTATTATTATTTATCATTATCATTAGTACGACGGTCGTGTATTACGTCATCGGGTCGCACGAGTATAATATTGTACCTCCTATATCGTACCTAGTCGTGGTCGTCCCAGTAAAGAACAATCGTAACGTAACGTTATACTGCAGATGAAACACACTCGTCTTGACGAAAAGAATGAGTTTTCCGACGTACTTGAATAACCGTATGAAATCAATAATTATACTTGGAAGTAATGTTCTAAAATCTGAATACTGCTATTAAGAAATTTAGAAGACTTTTTAGAGGGGTGTTTATTGTCTTTAAAAAACTAATAGGTACTTATTCTCTAAAGATCTGATTTTTTTTATTCAATACTCGTCCGATAGCGCATCATAATCAACAACATACCAAAAAGAAATTATAATATAGCTAAATGTACGTATTATGTTTATTGCTACTCTATTTTCTTTGAAACAATAATTATGTTATTTAGACATTCTAATATAAAAATAATTGTATAATTATGTAATTAGGCACAAAATGCCAATTATTTACAGATTATGCCATTATGACAATTGAAACCGTCATGTCCCAA
Organism: Myzus persicae; assembly: GCF_001856785.1. Classification (NCBI taxonomy): domain Eukaryota; kingdom Metazoa; phylum Arthropoda; class Insecta; order Hemiptera; family Aphididae; genus Myzus; species Myzus persicae. The sequence continues at coordinate 718,904 of NW_019101246.1, read as the reverse complement.
AGCATTCAAATATATCCATTTACAACAATGTCATATTATGTGTTGTACTAAAGTATTATGAAAAATAAAAACTTAAGGAGGCGCGTTCATCGATAGTGATTTACTAACAGTCAATAGACTGTTATGAAAGCCATTTTCTTCAACGAGCTTTTTCTACGTCGCTTTTAGTTCTTCCAATATCATATTCTGCGTATTGCGATTTTGTTTTTAAAATTAAAATTCCTTTTGTAATGGTCTCTTTGTTTATGTTGTATACATTCCGCGGAGATTGGTGCGCATTATTATAAATTTATACCGCGTAGAATACTGACAGTAAGTGGGTAAACAAGTGGGAAACGATAAAAACGAAAAATTTGAAAATAAATATTTTTATTATCTGCAGCCAAAATACCGATGTATATTAGCGAAGGCGAATGATAGACGAGAAATTAAGAATGCGCATTTTATGCTCCGGCTGCAAATTGTTATTTACGACGGCATTTGGTATATTTCAATACAAAACTGAGCATCTGGGGCTCGTCTGGCCAGTTATTTTCATTTTTGTTTTTTTGCAATGCCGTAATCTCTATTTTCAATCATTGCGATTTGCCAATCATTAATAAATTCCTCAAAGCTTTTAACGAGAAACGATTGCCGGTCTTATCTTATAATAATAATATTATTACGTCGTACTATGATGATGAAGACGCGCCTCAACCGCCGTTATTATGTATACGTCTTCATGAATATTGTATTGTATAATACATTAATGTATGGTGTGCATAATACATAATACATATATGTATTATATATTTTAACGACGCAACGAATCACGTTAAGTATGATATTATAAAGCTTTTATAATACGCGGTATGCGCGTCATCGTCTGATGGGTATAATCGAACCGCGTTCAATCCTTTTGCACGTAATAAATATATATATCATGATATTATGTCGAATTCTCGATGTGTACGATTTAATTATACTTAATTTCGTATTATACGTTCCCTCGAATTCAACAATAACGGCTGTGTACTCGAATGTATGTATTTAGTATATTAAGCATACGTCATATTAATATGTTATACTGCACGTGAATATGACGTGATGACGTTTTGCCGCCGTATGCACCGAATACCTACAACAGCTGATACTTCTGTGCGCAGATTGATTTAAAATGGACGTCTTCGATTTGGAGATCGCGGAGTTGATGTCGAGCCGATGTTTAGTTTATTCAAGCGTGTGTATTGACTCTATATAAACAGAACGATAATGTTGCTAGCTGTTTATAGCGCCAAAACGATCGCTTTTCTTTTATTCGGAGCTCGACTTGTCCCTTTTCTGGATGTATAAGTCTCGATCACTTTATTGTGTACCTTTATGTACATTTATATATTTGTTTGCGATTTGCCGTGTACACATTGCCATTACCAGCGGCTTTGTCTGAATCCCGCGGCGGTTCACGGACGGTCTTTTTTATACAATATGACGTCTAACATTGCCGCACATAATATGTATAGGTAACTACCTACGTTTGAAAGCTCTCGCTGTACCCTATATCAATTAATTCTCCTGTCCCGAGCAGAGCATCGTCGTGCCTATATTACCGAAACACTGAGTATGGCTTTATTAGGCTTCTGAGGTTATTTATTGAATAAATGGTTTCATATTTTTTTTTTTTTATTGAATTTATTATATAAATCTTATTATAATAGATAGTAATATACATACTTAAAATCAATAACAGCCGACGTTAACAAAAAACGATTCGCATTGCGTTAATACATTTTTTTTTGTTAAAAAATACGGCACTGCAACAGGTGCGGACGGGTTACGGACGGTGACGGCGATCAGTCGAAAATATTACCAAACCGTATTCGAATATATTATACATATACATAATACGATTTTACAGTTATAATATTATTGTTATTATATGCGTTATGCACACTTTACTATTGTATTCGAAATAATAATATAGACATCGCGGTGTATAAAACTATAAAAGTCGTATTGGTCGATGATAGATGTAGGTGCACTGCTGTTGCAAAAATGCAGGTTGTCCGCAGATTATAAAACGTCTTATCGTTATGATTATTGTATATATTATTATTATTATTGTTATTATTATTATTATTATTATTATATTTTTTCACGCAGGAACCGATTGTGATGCGAATACACTGCACACAGTCGTACTATATAGGTATATCGAATAAACAGGTGTTTGATAAAGTTGATAAAAAGGTGTTGGAAACGCGGCTTTAGGTGCTCATGCAATGTAGTGTGTGATTTCTCGGTATATGCGTTTTATATTATTGTTGCGACTGACGCTTGGAAAAAAAAACGTTGCGAAAAGCGATAAGAGTTTGTACCTTTATTATGTTGTATTTTCGATAGAAACTAAAATGATTTCATTTCTGTTTTTGCGATCATTAAATTATATGGTTTATTGTTTTTCTTTTTCATTACTCAATGATATATACACGATAACAACTTGTTCCCCGTTTTTTTACACCCCACCTAAAAACTTGTGCACTGGTCGTAACCGCTGTCGCGCGTAATATAATGTATCACTATATTATTATTATTGCATTGTTATTAATATTATTCATATTATTATTATTATTGTACAGTTGTCGTTCCGTATGGGAAACGTTACCGTTGTAAACGGCGTTGGGCCCGTGGAATTCCGGTGGATTCGTCGCGGAGCGACCGACCCGCGGCCGAGTGTGTACAGGTCTACTGACTTCGGGAAGTATAATAATTGTATACTTTTTTAATACTTTTATCGTTCGGTTGTGGTTTAAGCAAAAAAATCACGAATCGTTTGGTCGAATAATCGCGATGCGCGCTGTAAAATTAATATAATGTTGCCGTTGTGTTACATAATGATAATATCCCTCGTGGGGAGGCGATCTGCAGGGAATAATCGAATAAATTCTTGTTCGTGCTTGCGTGTTTACATACCGTTCCAGAAAATTTTAAATTACTAGTAGTTTTCTGCGCTTTAGCAACGGAGGGAAATTATTTTAAACCATCAATTTTTGCGTTTTGATCTCATCAGCAATTTTTTATACAGCAATGACTTATTACTATGATAACTGACTGACTGACGGCTGTCAATTTCAAGTAGCAATCCATTTTACAGATCACAATGTTAGTATATTCAAAAATACAATCCATATATTATTTTAAATTTTTATTCTGAAGTCTAGTATGAATATAATATGCTTTTTTTTGATATTACGTATCGCATTATATATTGCGCTTGTATATTATATTATGTATTCGCCCCCCCACGAGTGTGGAGCAAGGTCGGTACAATGCGGTCCGGCATTTCGTGGTTTTGTCAAAGGCCACCCGCCGCGATCGCCACGATCTCAATTAACGTCAGTCCCATTGTGCGCATTTATTCCATTTTTTCTATTTTCAATGCACACAAACAAACGCACATTAATATCATTTTAATATCTTCATTTGCCCGCCTCGCGCGTGGCAATTATTTGATTTTTTTATTTTAATTTTTTTTATTCTGTTATTCCATTTTGCCACCCGGCTTTAAGAAGACTTTACCGGCGGCGCTATACATAATACGTCCATAAGAATTGCATCGCTCTGGAATGCGGCGGTCGTACGATTGGTTTATTGTTTTCGAATTGTAGCTATAATATCTATGCATTGTGTGTTCGGTCAAAACAAGCGTAATTTTCCCTCCGAGAAGACTGGCGGACAAATTTGAAAATCGTTTCCGAACCGAAGAGACCGGTTTCAGTGACCCTTTTATTGAATATTATATTCGAGGCGTGTACTGAAAACTTGTATTTCATTGAAACATAATGTTATGTTGTTGATAAATAGTAAATTTTCAAAGTAATTTGGAAATACATTTAAGTCTTAAAAATAAAATAATTAAAACAAACTATATAACTCTGGATCGATATGAGTAAATTCATTTTGTGATAACAATATATATATATATATATTAAGTAAATATTGGGTATACCTACATAATAATAATATGCACATATAGCTGTGGAAAGCATTAGTACTTTTATGAAAGTAAACTATGCGTATTATAATTTATAGTTCCGACTCCAATTATTCGCTTTACTTAAACGTTTCTCAGTGTTATCATAACCTTCGCTAACCTTCACGCATACAGTGTCCATTAAAATAATTGAACACAAATTATTAAGACTTTTAAACTAAATATTTGAAATATTATTTGATAAAAACTCTTTTGACACATTTTTAATATTTCATTAATCGTTATTTAAAAAAAAAAAATTAAATAAGAAACCCCCTTGTCCATCCTATAAAGTCAGAATAGTCAAAAAAGTTTTTACCTTTTAATCTAACTTAGCCATGTACTCATAATATTTCTGGGGATCCCCCAAAAACTGCTAAAATGAAATTGGTGCTGAGATCTATTAAACATAAAAATAATACAAAAACTGTTTGGCTTCTTCCGTCAGCAATCCACCGTAATTTATATTCACTTGACACTTGCCAAGTATTATTCTTATCCAATAAAAACAAAAAAATGTATATCATTTAAAATATTATATTTGGTTAAAGTTTAGTCAACTCTTTATTGAGCATCCTGCTGTGCAGTTTTATACTTCATTACTTTATTGTACCCGTTTCACATGAATTGTACAATTTTGCCAAATCGCCCGTATCGTTTATTAATACAGCCGTCAAACAAATTTAAACAGCTCTGAATTACTATATTACTAAAAGTAGAATAATAATACTGTACATTTGAACATATACACTATTATATGCTTGTCTGTAAAATTAAACTGTCCTAACTTTTAAGCAATAATATTTTAATTCTCTGTCAAACATTTTTTTCAATTTAAATATTAAGATACAATTTACGCGAATCTAAGTTTCTTTTTTAATTACTATTGCTTATAAGTTATAACTTGGAAGTTATTGTAAAAACATAATTCTATATTATGGTATTGAAATTGAAATACTATAGTCTATACTCTATAATAATTAACAATACATTTTTTTTGTTCTATCCCTTGAATCATTGTCTCCATAGTTACCTATTATGCATAGTTATATTTATATAGTTTTGGTTTTAATGATTTAAATCGCGCATGTTGACCATATGGTTAACTTTATTGTATTTATTAATTGTAATCTAGGTATTTTAAAGTAGGTAAATAGGTAGTAAATTGCAACTACCCGATATTTTACCAATGAATATGCTCAGCATAATAATTCATTCCATCATTAAATACTCAAAAGTTTCTTGTATTAGTTACAAATTATATAGATACTTATCATACATTCCGATTACAGCTAGATAATTAATTTAAAATTAGGTACTTAACGATTTGAACCGATTATGCTTAGAATAAAACAAAAAAATTAGTTAAGACAGTACAGAAATCTATGTGTAATCGTTTAAATAAAACAACTTGTATATTTTAATAAAAAACACAATTTTTTCAACGAATGCTACTTTATGTATCAATTTAGGAATCATGTATAAAAACATCATAAAATCAGATCAAAAATCTATGACTAAATGTCTTAATTAGTTCCTTATACTCAGCTTTAAAATTAAAAAAAAAAAAACTCATTCACTCCTCATTAATGTATATTGATGTAATTATCTGTATCAATTTACCGTTCTAGATTCTAAGTGAAAAATTCTTGTATTGGTAATAAATTGTTATTCACATTTAATAATATAAACATTATACCTATACGTGTATTATTGTATGGACATGTAATATATAAACTGATTAAATTTGATAGTGACGTTCATTTAAGTGATATTTTTTTTATTATTGCCAAATTATGGTACGAATTAAAATAAAACGCTTTTCGATCATCTGATTAAACACAAATAGAAAATTTGCGTCGATTTACACAGAAGTATAACAGCATAATATAGTATATTAAGTAAATAATAAATATACAATATTATAACAAGTGTACACAGCAACTGCGCATATAGTTACCTATCTAGATATAATATATACGGGTTCCATTTAATATTACCATTTCAATGCACAGTGCACACGCTTATCTTAATCGTCTAATAAGGCAGTTGACCTCTATATAATATAATGTACTACATTTTGTTCACTAATTGATTTTTTATTGTTACGAAATTTTTATTATTTTACGGTGGTCCTGTTCAAAAATTTAACCGAAAATAAATCTACCAAGAAAGAATTTGGTGCCTATATTATAACGTAATATATATGTATCTCTTAGAATCACCACCGTATGAACAGTAGGTTAGGTGAAGCACAGCCTGGGCATCTATCTATACGCGTACTATTCGATATTGGAACATTATTTTATATAATTCGGTTATTGGATCAATTTAAAACTTGTTGTGTAAGTGCAAGGTTTATATTGATTAATTAAGTACTTATTTATAAATCGTGAATTAAATTAGGTCATATTTTTACTATATAATATACATTTTTAGAAATTGCAAATACTTTCTAATTTTAATCTATTACCCAAAGTGTTCTTATGAGTTATGTTCTTACTATTAATTTGTTTGTTTATGTGTATTTTACGAATATATACATTATACACCTATACCTACTTAAATTATTTTACGTATATATTTCTTTTTTTATAATTGTTATTGAAAATAATTGTTCTAAATAATGTATGATAATTATGTTATTTAAATTTTGAACACACCCTTTTTATTATTATTTTATTTATCTACGAATGTAACATTAGTTTAGCGTACCTAATAATACCATGTTGGCTAAGTTACCATAATAGATTGAAACGTTATGTTCTTAAAACCAATGATTCTATTCCGTTTAGTATTGCAAAAACAAAACTTTAATCGCATTAACATTATTTTTCAACCATAATCTATTCAACAAAAGGAATTTTATCGGTTTTATTTTCAATATCTTGCTAGGAGATTAATCCAATACGAATAACTTTGCACCAGTACCATGCCTAGTAACCTTGATAAAATAATATTGAATAATTTATAAAACAAAATATTATAGTATTTCATTTTACAAACATTTACGGCGAACACGGTTTTTATTTTTATGAAAATGAATTATTTTTGAACTTGAGCCCAAGGATCTTTTGAAATTGCTCATAGAAAATGAATTATCTTATACCTATATAATATATATATGTAATAATAATAATGTATCAGCAGCTACGGTATCGTGTGCGTTTGTAAAATTAAACATTTATTTTATGAACTGTTTATTGTAATGTCACGTATCCGTCGTATATTGTAACCGATTTGCAAATTATTATTATTTTGTTGCTTTAAAAGAGAAAATATAACGCCGTGTTTAGCAAATCAATCCGGAAACGATGTGACAATAATTATTATTGTTATTATTATTATCGTATACTTGCATATATAATAAAAACCTATACGTATTATTATAAATATAGGTGAAAGAGGGTTAACGGGTACAAACTGTTAGAACTAAATTATGAAAAACTTCACGAAATTGCGTTACGTTAGATGTTTTCTTGTCTGTCGAACGACTGCATTGTTGTCAGCACACACCGGGTTCCTATATGTATATGCAATAGTGTCCATATAATAATAATAATAACACTACTACTAATAATAGCGCCGAAACAATCGATATAAATATGTGTACAGTGACAGTGAAAGTGAATCTTAAGAAAGACTTTTAGGAACAATTTTTAGTAGTTTTCATATTTTCCGCAATGTTATATAATTTGCAATAATATTATGTATGTGTGGTGTGTGTCGTATACTCGTATATATTAATATATTATTATGTTTTTGTTATTATAATAACGATTTATACACTTTTTTATTTTTAACAACAGTGTAATATATAATAGTAGTCGCGTATTATGAAGGATTACAAAATTATGCACACCTAGGTCACGGTTTGCCAAAACTGATTTTTTTTTCTTTCAATATGTAGCTTACTCTTAAATTTTTTTTTATTTCGGTCAAATAGATTTCGTAATTAAAATAACGATATCAAAACCATCGTATTTCCGGTATTAAGTGTACACATCGCTCGATCGATTGGACCTTTACATCGAGTTCACCTACTTTAGGCTCGTCGCGCCGCAACAAAGTCGCCGACGGGAGTTTAATAAAGCACATTGTCATATACGATAATACGACGCTTCTCCCAGTCCGGGATGAGCACGAGTTTTTTTAATATATATAGGTATGTATAACCATATACTTTTTTAAATGACTCGTCGCTTTCGGAAGTGGCAATCAACAAATTCCTTTTGTTCGCACTCTGCGCGATTAACATCTGCAACTAAATACTTATTGTCGAGTTGCTGTAGGAGGTACCCGGATAGACGGCGACAGCGGCCTTGTCGAAAGATTGGACTAGTCGAAAAAAAATAATCTTTTATCGGCTTCAAACATATAACACACGACACCGGGGATAAGTGAAATCAATTTAGCCTGAATAAAGCACATGGGAGAAAGTCAACATGTACACGAATATAATATAATATATATATTAGGTACGGAAGTTGTGTTCTAACTTCGAAGTAGCATATGATATTACTAATATCGTGTCAGCGACGACCCAACGTGATAGATGTATAATATTATATTATTTTACCCGCGGATATGAGTGTAAGTAGGTATTTACATTTATTGCCCTTGTCCACATATTTTTTTCTTGTCGTAAAAAATAACTATCATCATCTAGTCGGTTCCGTACTTGTTTCATGCATTACACATATAGGCAGTGCATTAACTATGATGAATAATTTATGAAAGAACAATCGTGTTCATGTAAGTATTATATAATAAATTATTTATATGGATTGGTATAACGATTTATCATCTAATATTGTGACATATTATTATTTTGCGTTTAATAACAGTGGGGAAATTGAAATGCTCGACAAATCAAACGAAAATAATGTATACTTAGTATAAGTTTAATGGTCGGAATATCAGGGTGCTCGCGGATGTGTTTACTCTTGACGGCAAATCTTTTAGTCAATAGTCGAAGTCGTTGCAGATATAACTGGGATCGGGTTCTCGAACACGGGTGCAACATAATGTCGGCATTGGCTCATATCAAGTACGATACATCGACTCACTTAACCTATGATAAAGTCCAGTATGTCGCTCTCCAAAAACCATAGACATCTTCGCCAATCGCTACCCACGTCCATTTCCGTTATCTGCCGGCAGTCTGTTCTTCCGGTCAACTATAAACGTCTCTTCGAGATAACTCTGCGTAGTATCCCAACAGTACAAGTTACAAGTCGCTCTGACCTTGGATTCGGAAGTACAGAACTGACCCATAACTTACACTTAGATACACAATTTTTAAAGGTTTTTTTCTTGCAACGCGTTCCGTTTGGTTGTGTTATCGTGGATAATTATACTATATTAAATTACAGACTAGCTGTTGGCTGTATCATGAATTCATAAACGATATTGATCATAACGACGTTTCCTTGTATATTGTAGTAGGTACATAGATATTTAATATCCATTGAAAGTCGTCCTACTTTACCCATGTTATTGACTATGCACTCGGAGTTCATGCGTTTCTGTCTTTGGCCCTAGTCCGGAAATGTCCTGGCTCGGTATAGGCACGCGAAGTAAATGTGGTTTCCGGCCCTCTGTTCCATTATTAACAAGCCTTCCATCGGGTTTTCTGAACATCTATCTATGATTGAGTCTTGAAACTTTAACTTGTACCCTTCGTTATTCTGAATGTACCACACGATTATTGATCCGTTATCGGCCACGTCCGGAACACCTTCCCATACCTAGACTTGCTCCACCGAGGTCCAGTGGGTTCTTATATACTTATGGAGTTTGGAGGGTTTCCGCACATTAATTTTGATAGTAGATTAGTAATTTAGTATATAACAGTGGTCTTAAAACGTCCTTTTTTTATAAGCCAATCCGTTCACTATTGCTTCATACTTGTTAGATTGAGTTCGTTGATGTATTTTTGAGAGAACAATTTAATATGATGATTGAGACGACGTGAGTTCTCATATAAGAAAAAACACAAATTTTTTTCAGTGTGAGTGTTTTAAGGAGATTCGGGTACATCAAATTATTACGTACTTGGACTTTTGACATCATACGTTCGTTTTAATTGAATCAAGCGTTAATTAAAACGAAGAAAGTTAATTCGGCTCTGACTTTTATGACTGATTATATTATAATATAATATCATTATAATGACACAATTTTATTTTTTTATGGGTCAAACTATATAGTCTTGCAGGGCTGCAGTCTGCCAAATTAAGGGGTGTGCAGTGTACTTACACTCTGATCTATTTTATTAATGAAAAAAACCCCAAAAAAGTAGAAAAAACAAGTGCCCATAAACGACGGTATTATAATATGCACATGTGTGATTTTCTTTTCATGATAGGTAAATCATATTTCGGCGCGGTCGATCGGCTTTCATAATAATAATATGTATATAAAGCAGCCGCCGCATCGACGAATTTCACGCGATTTTTCACGGTAGGTCCAAGTAGTTTAATCCATGTTCAGCAAATCTTACCGAATTTGAAATTATAATTCGAAAACACTCGACGACGACGTCCACTCTCGAGTTTGTCATGCTATTCTATATACTCGTACTCGTAAATCGTAATATATGTATTATATTATATAGATTTATATTACATGCGTGTTCGATAGGGGTGGCGTTTCGCGAGTTTTTTCTTTTTTAGGTGTCTCGTACAATTTTTATTATATCTCAAGATAGATGGTACCTATAGGTAAATTCATTTTGAGAACGTGTGTGTGCCTTTTGTGGATGTTTGCAAACATAACCCGGAAAATCTTTGCAAATTGTATGTTCACAAAAGAAAGTGAGTGGGAGTAGAGTAGAGTGAGTTGCATATTATTTTATAAGTTATTGGTGGGATTATCATATAGATTCTAGGGGACATCTCGAAAGCTTTTATTGGTATTTCAATTTTGAGACAATTTATATTGAAATTTACAAAGAAATGTACAGTTAACTCGTCTTGCTTGAAATATAGCAATAAAAGCCCAAGACAAATCATATTATGGGTATGGCATCCTCTATGACTCAAATGTTGACAGTCTACGGTCCCGATGGGGCAAGTACAGCACCTATTAATATAATGTAAGTATATTGTATATGAACAAATATAACGAGTTCGATTGTAAAGGTTATAGCAGCTGCATCTGCGCCACTCGTGATGTGTAATTTTGAATCGGTGGCAGGCACCAGCTAATGCGTCTCATTACGCCGTCAATTATTATTACGATAGTCTGGTGTACTTAACAATTTTTTTTTTATAGGTTATGCCATTATACGTATAACATGGTGCACGCCATCTATAGGATGCATAGGTATTATTATCTATTCACCTTCCCATTCTTTAAGTAAGTAATTCACTCTCTCTCTCTCTCTCTCAATATTTCTCTCTCTTGAGTCTTGAGGGTTCATTGGGTTCGGAACCGCACACATTAGGTCATTACTGGATATTTTTTAGAGAATATGTTCGCTCGAGTTCACAATGTCGTTAATTTAATTATCCATCGTCCATGGGCTTTATGTTGTTGTCGTCGTCGTCGTCGTTGTTGTTGTGTCGTTGTATTCGGGTGTGTGCGTGTACGCGACGAGGTCTTTTGGCGTCTATTCTGGGTACAATTTTTTACTTTTCGAAGGACTCATCTTATTTGTTTTGTGCACGCAAAATAGAAATAAAAATCAGGTCAAGTAGTTGTAGGCTGCGACCGAAAAATAACACATTTAGAAGATTCAAACTCTAGGTCATTGTTCTTTGAGTATAGATCAACGGGTTAGCCTATAATGCGCTCCTGTCTTAGCGCTTAGTGTAATATGAGTTCATTGAAATATTGTGCGTGTATCGTTTTTTTCCATTATAATATTATATAACACTAGGTAGTTGAGGTTTGTCTTATCTGCATAATTCTACAACATTGAAGTATCTTGTATATTGTAAGTGTATAACATAATATTTGTGTGGTTTTGAATCGTAAAATTCACTTGTAATTTATTGAATTTCATAGTTAAAATATAAAATATAAATACAATAATACAAAGATGTAAAGGGAAATATTATGTTACATTAAAATATCCAACAAGTCTTAAACTGTAATATCTTGTTTAAAATAAGTTTTTAATTAATACAGAACCTGCAGTAAAAATATACGGGTGTTTAGAATTACGCGATAAAAAAATGTGATTACAATTTTGGACAAAACACGTTGGCTATATTATTATGGCTTATGAATCACGTTAAGGTATTTGTTTTTCGGATAGAACCGCAGACCAATATCCATTGTAATAATTTCCTAACAACACATATTAATTGATATCATGCATGCATTTGAAGATAATAATGCATTACCTATAATAATATTTATATGTACCTATTATAAGTATACCTATGACCTATCGCATCCGATCTTAAGCATTTTAGAATAATGCGCGATTGTTTAAAGACCTTTATACCTTTATACTATATATACAGTATAATAGTGTACGGATTTTAGTTTCAGGATTTATATTGATTATATGTACGTCAGTCGGAGAAAAACTATACATCCTGCAATAGTTACTCCACTGCAGTGCGATCGCGGTGTCATTCGTCAACGCTTTGCTATACGGGCCGAGTTTTGTTTGTTTCCCGTCCGAATGATTCATTTGTGTACAGTGATTAGTAGCAGTGGTAGATCATATCTTTAAGTCGGTTGACCGCGCACGAGTTGTCGTCGTCTTGCTGCAGTCTTGTCGCGGCTGAAGAGATGATTCATCGCGCGTGGCGGGTCTCGATACACTGCTATTAGGGGGTTGATCAAACAGGTGTGATTCATAAGAGGTTTTCGACCAAGGATAGAAGGGTAGGGTAGGAGAGGCGTGTCGTTGACTTAAAACTTGTTTATTATTATTATTATTATTTTTTATTATTACCTGCACCGTCCACCGGTAATCGATACACGGCCGCCGCAAAGATGAATCATCGGCACTAATACATATACATAATATTATTATATTGTACATGGTGTAATCCGTTTACCTACATATCTACCCGGTAATTAATTTGTTATAAGAAATTGGGGTCCCGGGACCACGTTTGGGTTCATTCTTCCGAGATCCTCGACAAGCGATCACCCACGACAGTTACACATCGACCACGAAGACTGCGACGTCTTCAATAGTCATCGTTTATCTTCACAGTCTCCGCCTGCACCTATACATCACGAATTATTATATGGTACGCCAACGAACGATGTACTTACCTTAAGTTCTAATAGTAAGTTTATATTCTTTAAAATTATTCTTTGGTGTTACTGTACTGATTTATATGCTATTCGTTAAGTTCCACTGTAATATGCTCTTGGAATCGTCGAGTTACGATTTAATCTTAGGTTTGTACCTGTACAGTATTTATAGAAATGTAGCCATATTATAGTAAATAACTATTGAAACAAATATTTAAATCAACAACTATTTTGAGTAATGACATAAGCGTTAAAAATATAGAATACTTTATGACTTTTTAGATTTTTAAATTCAACTTTAACACGAGGTATAAATTATGCGTATTGCGGTATTGATAATACTTGTACACTCATACATTCAAGATAATAATTTATTATTTATACATACATTGATATAACTTGTGTATGATGTTTAGACTGCGAATATTAGACCGGATGGAAATGTGAGTTATTAAATTGAAGTATAAAAAACGTATTTTTTCGATTTTTTCGATTTTTTTCTATTATTTAGTATTTTTTCTTTAATAACAATTTGTTGAATTTATTGCAATCAAAAAACAAAATTAAATATTTAAAAACACTATACATTATTTAACTTATGACCAACTGAATAGTATAAATATTTATAAGATAATCTCATAATATATATGATCTTAAAAAAAAAAACAATTAACAGACTAACAGAGCAACATCATTTGAGCTTTAATAATCAAATTACAATTTAATTATCTAAGTATTAATTTCCAAACAACAATTTACACAGAATGATTTTTTTTGTGCATCTTCTGATTTTTGATACTATGAAAACTGTAATAATCAAAGACATACTTTATTTTCATACTCAATGGTATCATCTTTGGGTCGACATTTATGTTTCTTTGATCTTTCAACAAACAAATGCAATAGGTACCATATGATACTGTCAAAAGTGACAAACGTTGACAATTACAGATTTATTTTTACCATAATTTATAATACAAAAGAGCAAATTCCAAAAAAAAGTTTGAAGGAAACTAAATTGTAAGGGTTCAAAGTAAAAATCTCAGAAAAATGTAAAACCGAAAATGTACAATGAAATAATGAAGCTTTATACCACTAACAACTTAACGTTGTTCTATTACTATAACGTAACATATGCTTGAAGTTATTGACAATTATTACATGATAACATTTTTATTTTTGCAACAAATATTTGGTTAATCCAAGTTGGTCATAATTTAATTTTCTTTATAAAATTTGTTTTGTTTATGGTCTTACTGACTTCCTTACCTGATTATTCGAAATAACTTGATAAGTGATAACATATAATTATGAATTTTGGGCACACTTCGGAAAATATGTTATTGCATTTTTAATTGAAAACCTCGAAGTCTATTAATAGGTACTCGCATGTCATTGAATATAATATAATGTGTTTATATGTATTACCTAGGTATTTATTATCATATTATGACACTTAATAAGATTATCGACTCTATGCTATAGTTGGTATGATAAAATATATAATGATAAAATGTATAGAAAAACGTCGATAATATTGGAAAACGTTCATAGTGCCATGCGTGCTAAGTTATATAATAATATGCGGTATCGTAACTAACGTTTGCTTGAAATATACATGATATATGTTTTTGTGGGTGACTTTCGATAAAAAGAAGTAAATCGAGAAAACAGAAACGATATAATATAATAGTATATCGAACTATATCTCGATTGCCCAGAAATAATCGTTTAGTACACCGAAGATATAGGACAAGTATAGGGCTCGTGGTCGTCATTAGGTACTCATTATCATTATTCTATTATTGTCAGTTTCGTAGAGAATAAAACTATGTAACAATTCGATTGGGGAAAAGAGGAGAGTAAAAAAAAAAACAACGACTAGTTCGAACCACCATCGAGTCGTTTCGTCGGAAGTGACACTGACACAGTACAATAGCGTACGAATAATAATGATGTATACCGTAAAATATTAATGGTAATAATAATAATCGTGCCTCGTGCGGCAGGTCGTCGAGAGGTCGTGGCGGCGAAGTGCGAACTTGCCCTTGACGATAACCCGCGGCAGCGAAGCTGGCAAAAGTAAAGGAGGAAGGATCGTGCGCCTGCAGAGACTGTAATGTTTTATGTTTTATTGTGTATAGTTAGGTCGTTCGTCGCCGTTTCTAAATTCGATGGACCGTCATTTATGACGACGGTCGGCTGTCACGCTCTGGTTCGTCGACGAGCACGCGTGCGCCCTTTTCCATCTTTTTCTCGATCGGTGTCCTCAGCTTGTTTGAAACGTCTGCAAACCGTCGCCGACCACCAACTCGTTGTCATCGCCTGTAGCAGTTATCACGGGCAGTAGGTCCGAACATTTATGTCGTTGGGGTTTGACGCAAATCGTATTTTGTTTTAGCTGCATAATATTATGCTTAAAGCGTATGCCATTGGCCAAGAGCTACCCGAATAAAACGAAACGACGTCAAAATTTCTGGTTAGATATACCTACTATCAATTTGAAAATGTACAAAATTATGGTTTATGCTTTTCATCCGTCGCCGCTGTTTATTCTTGAATCGGAGACAGGATTTCTCGTTTTTATAATCGCGGTTACAGAATATTTCTCGCAGTATACCTGTACCTTTACGTCCCTAATCGACAAGAGTGGTTCGGATGAAACTTTACTATAAATAATTTACGTAGTCGAATTGCGTCCGAATTATTTCGGTCTTGTAAGTATTATAAAGCACTATGACGGTTGAGCAGTAACATATTAATAACTAACAAATTTAAATTAGGTTAATTTAATTTTACTAACATAACAAATTATTATCTCGGATAACGCTCTAAAACCTTTACTGCTTCATCAACGACAGATAGTGCGTGTTTGTTTACAAAAAACAAACTATGTTGGTTCAACTGGTCTTAATTTTAAAGAGTTCAATGTATTACCAGTTGACTTTGTTTTCAAAAAAATGGCTATTATGTGGGTGTTTTAACACTTAGATCAATGTGTAGAGAAAAATGAAATTAGTAACAAAAGAGCTTTTCGATCTTTTGATGCTAAAACATCTCTTTGTAAAAAATCAGTTGGTCAAAAATTTGTTGATTATCTGGGTCCTATATATTACAATTCTATGCCTTTCTCTATAAAGAAGAATGTTAATATTAATTACAGATATCATAACGCTAAACGCTAAAAAATTAATTAATGATTGGCTACATGCATCTCTAAATGAAACTTAGGTTAACCCTATTGTATTATATTTTATTTATCTCTTTTTGTATTGTATAATTACGCAATAATAGTGTTTTAATTTTTCCTTTTTAGTTTTTTAAGTTGATATGTATCAATTATAACTCTCTATCTTCGCCACAAGCCTAGCTTACTGAAGATAGATAATTCAAATGTACAATTAATGTAAAACTGTATATTTGTTTATTTTAAATAAAAAAAAAAAAAAATTATTATTATTTTTTATATATAAAATGATAAGTAAAATGGAACTCGAAAGTAATTTGAAATTGAGAACAAAATATTGTTAGTTAATATAATTATTGCAATTAATTATACTTGATATATTATGCAATATTTAAAAATAATAATAAATCAGTATATTTATAATTCAGTTATAACTAGAGAGAAATTGTTGGCTAATCATAGCAATGAACTGAAAACTTTTTTCATCAATGAATGTTTTATGTATTATAACATAATTATTATGATAAGTGATAACACTCGTAAAGATGCTCTATAGCCATCTTTATTTATAAATAAATAACTTATGTTTTTTTCTTCTGATTCATTACTAAGATTTGCGTCTTATATCTGCCGTGATATTGAAATTTCACATATCATTATTTTTGGAGGGGGGCGCAAGTGGGCCGACCGCAAACAAAAAATAACGACCATAATGACAAAATTGAGACTCGTCAAGTGGTTTTATGTACATGTATACCGGAAATCCAGATAAAATCACGTGTCTGAAAAATATGAAACACGGAAAAATATGTTGTATTCCCATTTTGCAGATCTAGGATCACGGCGAAAACATAATAGGGCGGCGTATATCGTAAACCTACGGTAGAAGATTGTTGCACAATCGAGGGTACCTATATTATATATTTAACATATTTTGTATTATCCTTTTGCAGACGATGACGTGTCAATAATAAAATAATATTATAAGCCTATATAATTCTGCACGCATCGTGATACCACGGTATATAGTTATATCGTAATACTATAGAGTTCGTTTATAAATCCACCGCGCAAAATATAAAATGTGTAATATATAGGTGCGTTTATATCGCAATAACATGATGCGTAGAGCCTCACAGCGCGGATCTCGACCCCGACGGGGTTAGGATCCCGAAACGCATCTCAGCCGACACAGTTCACATTATATTATTACATTATTATTATCCTTTTCACGCTCTAACACAATGCGATCGCCGCGGTGTCGTCCTGCAGATGCTATTATATCATATTTATCGCGTAACGCGCGACGTGTAACCGTCGCTGTAGGTTTCTCGTGTATAAGTGCGTATAATATACTTTTTTTCTCACCTGCCCAACCGATAACCCCGAAGACCACAGGCCCTGTGCCTGCGCCCTGCTGGTAATAAGCGTCTAAGGTATTCGGTTTTTCCCGCGCATTTCCTCCCGCAGCATTCGACCGAGAGAGCGGGCCGCGCAATTTTTTCCACAGTCGTTCCCGATTATCGGATAATCCGCTGTGGTATTTTCGGGCGTTTTCGATCCGATTGTTATTTGGGGCTGACTGACGAGACTCCAGACGATAATGTTGCCAGAAATCGATATTGCTAAGTAATATAGAAGTCATCTTTCTAATTGTTTTTATGAGCATTTGAGATCCCGTACTTTTACTAATATTATGTAATACTATATACTATATTATTATGTCAATACATATTAAGTTAATACTATTATGTCCTATATGGACATAGGTATAACCCAAACATATACTGCAAATATTACGATTGCATACGGGTTTAATATACATTTATCATTTCTCAGAAAAAATATAACGGCAAACACTTACGGTGTGATATTATTAAGTGTATTACAATGATATTTTTTTATCAAAGTTAGAAAATTTGAAAACTGTTGCAAATTTTGATTAGTTACACACTAAAACTAAAACAGAATGCAAAGTTTAATCAGTTTTTAACAAATTATAACTAAATGATTTTTTTTCAGTCAGTTGATCCTAACAATCGTTTTAAATTGCGTTCGTTTCATTAATATTATGATGTTATAAATAAGAATTGTTTGTATAATTTTAGTTATTTGACACTTGATGTTTACATATAGTTAGCTTTATTGTGCCTTACATGTGTGTGAGTGGTTTGTATGTTTAGTCTTAAAAACATTTAACTGTTTTCACACATATTTTTTGGGTTTGTAATTTCTGTAAATAAATTGGGTGTTCGTCAATATTGATATAAGGTTCACTTATTGTTGAAAACAAAATTGCGCTTAAACATTTTTCAACAATAGTTTAATCTTACAATGGTCGTCAAAAAAACAAATGGCGTTGCGTACCCAACTTTTTATTTATACTTTCTTTGTATTGGTAATTGATTTCAAAATAATACAGTCTACTATAATACGCATTCTAAAATTAACAAATTAATATAGTAGCATAAAAAAATTGAAATTAATCACCATATAAGTGTAACTGTAAAATGACGAAAATAACAATAATAGCCACAATATTTTTATCATTTGTGTATAGGTTCGTAAAACAATTCATAATTATATAGGTGGGTTCTGTATTTATATAAGAATAGAAAATAGAAATTAATAATATAATAACCAAAGTTCTACTTGTAGGTACACGTATAATTTAATTCTCGTGCGCAAATATTTAATTTAAATTCACGCGAAGGTTATATTTTATAAAATGATTTCTGTCAGGCGATATAATATATATACATAGATGTATGTATATAATTAATACTTGGTACTGACAAATATTATGTATATATATATAGATTTTGGTGAATACAATGATAATGATTCGTGTGTGCAATTGCTTAAAAAATATCTTTAACTGAGATAAAAATATGTTCAACCGTGTGTTCAACTGTTCAAGGCAGTTCAAGGCGAGTAAACCCGTAAAAGAATTCGTGGACAAATAATGAATAATGGGTGCATTGGTCATAGCGAATAAGTCTGTACCTATATCTACGTAGGAATCCCAGATTTTCGTGTTCGTCAGGTTCGAAATAAAAACTTTTGCACATATTTGCTACCAGTAAAGTCATAAATAATAAAATACCACTAGTGTGTATGTCGGTTCTTTGACTTTGGTGTTCCGGACGGATATTATTTTAAAAAAGAGTATAGAAACCTACCTATTGCCAGTATTAGGTACCTATATAGTATAAATTATGTGCAAAAGTACAATATATACACTTTTTAAAATAGTGGATTTGAGGTATAGAGTTATACTTTAGGTACTCGTGACTTAAACTATACCTATGACTTGCAGAACATTAAACAGCGAACGCGTTTTATAGTCCGCGAAAGTGTATAATACCATATAGGTAGGTATATCAGGTTACACTTGTACCATAGCTAAAAAGCTGCTCCAAAATAAATAATTAGTCTTGTGAACTGCACAACAAAATGCAATACAATATAATATATATTAATAAATTATGTATACACTATACATACGTATATAACATATAGTTAATATAGGTAGGTATACATAATGTGGTAGCTAAAAGACTGTTCGATAAAACTTAGCACGTCGAACCCGCTTCACGGCCACACAATATATATTATTATACATTAATTCAGCGGGAGTGATCTATGCAATTTGTGTAGTGTATGCACCTCTATATATACACATATTATAACAGTGCGGGTGGGCGCATCGGTGGTGGCGCGGGGTGAACTTTATTAAAACGTCGTCTTTTGCAATTTCGTATGCAAATGTCGACGATCCGTTTTACATGCGCGTGCTTTGAATACGGTAAAACGAGCGCAAGACACGAACACCGTCTGCAACTGTATATGCGTACCTATATAGTATTGCGTAAGATTGCTGTGTGTTATATACGTACATGTGCACGACGATCGGACGATTGGCGTTTAATTCTGTGTGAAATATTACAAATTAATCGACCGGCAGCCGATGGAGACTTGGTGGAGATTCTTAAATCGGTCATATACATAGGGTGCTGCAACAGGTCAAGTTTGATGATCTCCGCATATACTAGCAATATTAAATAATCGTATCCCAAACTGAAAATTAATAGATTAGAATCATAATTTGTCTCCACTGTCCCGCACGTTTTTCTCGGGAAAATTGTGTACAACAAGCAGTCTGAGGAGGAGGAAAAATATAGATACTTGCATCGCACATCTGCAAGTAAATCATTACAGATTTACGCGTTATTGTGTAGGTACCTAGGCGCTATTGCGATTTGTGTGTGTGTGTGTGTGTGTGTGTGTGTGTGTGTGTGTTTGGGTGTATTCAATATATATATTATTGTCGTTTTCGTCGCACATTATTGCTGCTCGTGCCCCGTTGGTTTTGCTGTTTTCGGTCGGCCGAAGAATATTATATACTTGCTCTGAATGATCGGGCTTACACACAACGGATACACTTATAATACGTACGTACCGATATTTGAAGGTCGTCAACTCGGCATAATACCCGAACACATTATAGCGAACAAATAAACAGCAACACGCGAAATATCGCATGATTGCCTTTGTACACCACGCACACATATGCACAAGTATAGTGTATTTATGTAATGTACGCGAATGTATAAATAGTGTTCGCCATGCAATTTAACCGTAATCGGATCGCTCAAATTAGCATCTGTTTTTTTTCACTCGTCCCAGCTGCCCATCAATTCCCGCCAGCTGCCGCGTCCTGTGTATATCGCCCTGAAATAAAGGAAATAATATATTATATATTATAAAATATGGATCTCTTATACAGATATACAACATATACATAGTATAATAATATATGATAACCATCGTTTCAACTACAATTGTTGTTGTTGTTATTATTATTAAAATTAATTATTTCCGTTATTCGGAGCGACGGACATTCCGAGTATAAAGGCCCGCCGCCGCAAATATATTATAATATTATTTGTATAGTTATCTGGATTTTGCAGCTATTTTTTTTGGACCGTGACCACACCATCGTTATCGCGATTAATTCGCATCGCGTCATTGTATTGTTTCTCATATGACGATGCCACTGTCCGGTTGGTTAACCATAAGTTAACCTATTACCTTATATTCTGTACCTATACGTTAAGATTTGCATAGAATTGTTTTCCACTCCGACCGGCATGTCTCGCGTGTGATGTTTCTCCGACTTTGACCTATCATTCGCACGTTGTCGACATTTACGTCCAAACTCGTGTATATATACTTATTACTTATTACGTTGATATATCATATATATTATATGGGCCATAGTACTGGAATTGCACGACAAAGTTTAAAAGTATTCTTTTTCGTACTTTGACCACTGAAATCGATCATTGATCACAATATTTTCGGTTTTTACTTGACGCATAACATAATGTAAGACTACCTATATTATGTATTTCCATCTCAGAATTTTGACGGAACGTAAATCTAAACGGTATATTCTAATAATTTTACTTAGATGTTTAAATATATGTTTTTGCACCAACTTCATTGATTAGTTGAAAAGTTGGCTGGAGACTAAAATATAATGTATGTATATCAAAACATATTTCGTGACATACCGATAATGAATGTACAATTTAATCACGTATAATAATTATAGGGTTTTTTTATACAGATTGAGGAAAATAGAACTTAGTATTTAAACGCGTTTTCTAAGGATGTTTTTTAAATGATTATTACTTGTTCATACATTTTATAATTCTTTTTATTTCAATGATCATACTTTGTTGGTACATATTTAGTTTGTTTTTAAGGTATATAATAATTCTCTGTTGTAATTTTAATTATAAAATATCGGTGGCCGGACATTGTGTACTATAATATTTATCTATAAAATAATATATTGTCATAGTGCCATGTTATTGTACATATGATACGTATAACTTATCGAAATCGAGAGCTTGGATCATCTTGATAAAATGACGTTAGTACTTATACGCTATAATTTTTAAGGGTACGATGACGAGGGTTGTTCGTGAGGCTCTTTCTGAAAAAATGTTATTATTATGTCAGAAGCGAAAAATAAACAAGGAAATAAATATAGTACGCCATAACGGACGAAACGACATTGTACCTACCCATGTAATATTATATGTGTCAACATGGTCGCCGAGCGTACCTACACATCGGGGGCATTTTCATATGGGGCGGAGGGACACGCGGTGTTTTTGGAAGACGCGTTTGTGCATGATAAACAATAATAAAACATTATTTTATATTGTTATTATTATTATTACATATACGACATACGTACGTCGTAATATTGTATATATAGAAGAAATCGAATTCCTGCGAAAGGTGTACGCCATACGACCACCAACGTGTAGGTACGAGTAGGTAGGTTATATAAGTAACTGGGGTATTGTATGATTTATAATAAATAATAATATGACGTTTACAATATTACGTTATTGTGTGTTATTGTACAAGTAGGATCTATATGGGGTGTGACAATGCCGTGAACTCCTGTGAGAATCGTCGTCGTCCAAAGAGAAAAACAAAGTGTGTAGCTTACTGCGCACAATAACAGCAACTTTTGGCGCAAATTTACGGCTGATTAAAAAAAAAATATTTGTTTATCCTACAGATGAATTCGAAATCCACTCGCATCTGCTAATTAAACTTATTGGCAAACGTTCGCAGTTCATGTTTTCCCGTCGTTTCTGCAGGTTCAAACACTGTACTACGTTAGTTGGCTTTTTTAAATGCATATAATTAATCTAATGGACCACGTTGCTATGAGTCTTTTACCAATAAAAAAAAAATGTATATAATAATATAGTAGTTTCATTTTCAAACTGCAGAAATCCATTTTTAATGACGCATGGAAATCCGAATCCATCTGATGATCCACGATGCAGTCTGTACCTACTGCTCGTGTTCTGGCAAGAATTATAGTCGACTTACTTATCGATTGATATACTATATCGAGTATATCGTGCATCCCCGCAAATGTTTCAATGAAGTTAAAATAATTGATATTTATACGCATACATTCTAGCCAAAAATTATTTCCGTTCGCTCGACTAAATCGAATCGTTAGTAGTATATTATACATAGTTTAGGTTTGTTAGAGAATTTTTCTGTTGACTTTTTTTTTACTAAAGTATACAGCTGTATTGAGGCGAGTATTTTCAGCACAATTTGTATTGAGAAATGTTAACCTCTTACGTAGTTTTTCAGTTTTTATACCAAAAAAAAAAAAAACCTATGCGAATTGACTCGAGAAGCGAAAAACGGGGACGGCTACGCTTATTATATTTTTGTAGAGGTTTGTATTAGTAATTTATTATATAGGTAGTAATTCCATCATTGCAGCCAGCAATGTTTCACGCCAATTGTTGATTAGACGAATGACGAATTTTGGGCGGCTTACGTATCATTATAAATACGTATTGGAACATTTTTATAATAATAATTAAGAATTATAACTGTGTAAAACGTTCACTTTTGTGTACAGCGACTTCCACGGCAATAACATCTGTTCGCGCAATAGCGTTTCTATTCATTTTGTGTATCCACTCGTATAGTTTATAGTAGTCAACACTATATATTATAATACTATTATATACGTTTGGTGTATTGCCTACTTACCTATATTATATTGGACTTATTAACACATCATGGTAAAGTCATTAGAATTCACTCGATTTGCCATCCGTTAGAATTTTTCTTATTTTCCGTGATAATCTATAATAACCTACACGAGGTATACAATCTGAAAATGTTTTGCCATCGACCGCCAAGAGTGCTAGCTTACATAATATTAATACTATATACAAACACATGAACAAATATACCTATATAGAACCAGCTGTCGGTACATGGGTATCCGCAACGATGCAGTTTCGAGTTTGTGTATCATAGAAAAACGGTCGAAACGATAACCTTAGAAAATAAAAACGGTCCCAAAAGACCTAACCTTGAGAAAAGTGTGAAATTTTGTGCCAAAAACTCGTCAACGCGACACACAATGCCGCAGCTGCAGCGTATATATGTATATAAAATATTGTTATTGACGGGCGAAAGGTGGTGCCTCTGTGCATGTTTAATGATAATAATGATAATATTAATAATAATAATAATAATAATAATAATAATAATAAATAATAATATTATAATAATATCGTGCCCGCGGCGTAAGACCTTCGCACCTACTGTTTCGTGTCCATCGTTGCGTGTGCGCTTACATATTACATATTATATATATATGCGTATAGACGGTCTCTCTAAAAACTGTTTTAAATTTTAATGATATTATTAGTGTGACGGGTGAAGAGGAGGGTCATTGAGCCAAATACGTCTCATAGTTGGGTTAGGTTAGGTTAATCGATCGGTACCTATCAGCTATATATACCTACACCTCATCTTTCAGATATATTTTACTGGTATTTATCTATCTTGGTTTTGCAGCTTATATCCCGCGGGATTGTATGATTGTATATAATGCCCGCGGTATGACTATAGAATTGTTTGGGAGGTTTTACTTCTTTTGTTTATTTAAACTTTGTTTTACAACTGTTTTTGACAGGTCAACTATTGGGTTTAAATTTACAAGATCAAAGTATTAATTTAGTAAGTATAAATTATATAAGAAACAAAAATTAAATCACAGACCGTCTTTATTATGATAGTATGTACAATTTATTATTTTTTTGTTATGTGGAAAGAATATTTTGAATGTTGTTGGAAGATTTGAAAAAGGACAATAGGGCGGGACACGTTGTAGTAATAGTTTGGGGCGATATAGAAGATGAGTGTAGGTCAGTAGGTGGTTCCACATATTACGGGGTGATTTTTTAATTTATCACGAGGTCATCGCGTATTTCTCTGTAATTTAAAGATAATATCATTTCAGCTTTCTATTTATAAGACTTTTAGACTTTATCGCCATTTTTTAATATATAAGTTTAGGAAGCGAAATATTTTTCTGAGAATTTTGATGCATAAACCTGCCATAACCTTCGATCTATATTAACAGTCGATGATTTACGAGCATTTAAAGTCACTGCTGCTGCGTGGCGGGGACACCACACATGTTTTTGGCACACCACTATGTGGTCATCACTCCGTTCGTCATATATATATATATATATATATGGGACATGGGTAGATACTCTGCTTAGGTAATTACCAATTATTGAATGTTTGTGAACAAACGGAAATCGAACGTACCTACTTTCAAATCTAAAATAGAAATTATTAGAAAAAAAAAAAATAAGCACCCTATGCACTGGTATTATGGATCTGGGTGTATCCGTATCGAATAATGATGATGATGGGTCCTTTCTCGGTCAGCCGGGAGAGACGGACCCGCGGGGACGGATCTAGAGAGAGAAATTCAAAAGGACGTTGCAGACTTGCGTAATGTCATTATGGAATTGGCGGCGGCGGACGTGGAATTCTCATGGCCATTCCTTAGTACACATGATCGTAGTTTATATTATCACTATCGCGCATTATTTTACAGCCGCCATGATATAATAATATTGTGTGTGCACTTGGCCGGCAGTTGTGCGCGGACCCCTGAGCGCAGTCCGTTGACATAACACCCGGACGCGAGTCACGCGTGTGAGCAATGGGTATTTCTTTCTTTCTTTCCGATTCGTATTCGTCCACACGTCGACCCGGGCGTGCACTATTATTATTTATTATTTATTAATTATTATTACTTCGGGCCGAGACGAGCGTGACCGCCGGCGGATCGCGTGTTTTAATTATTATTGGGAGGATGTCAGCAAAACATAATAATATTATGTTGTCGCTGTCAAACACGTAGGTACCTGGCTGTATTAACTACACAGCGAAATCGCTCTTTTGCATTTCTCATATTTTCATATCCGAACCGACGAATTCGGTTAACCGTGACCTATTATACGAATTACTTAGGAAGTGTTGTGTTAATCTATTATACTCTAAACCGAGGCTTTTTTTCGATGGTTAAATTATTAAAGATACTATAACAATATAACTGATTTATTGTTAGATTCAATTGATTTTATTCCACCATTATTTCACGTTACTTTGAAATCAGTGTCCTTTTATAAAAAAAATTCAAAAAATCGTACGGTGATGGTCGGCTCTGTTTATATTATGTTCTTGGGAAATCTTTTCAACCAAGTTGTTGTACACTATTACACTATTATATGTTATCGTGTTGCCATTTTCTAAGGTGTGATTTTCATGTTTTGGGACGTTACACCATCATGTGTTCAGTGTTACCCCCGTCTTACAGCAAATGTTTAACATAGTACACTTTGAGTTCAGTGTAAAACCAAATATCGTGTGACTGACTTTAAAATTAAATTAATTTTGATCTCAATTGTCAAACTTTCAGGTAAGGATATGATCTAAATGTCGGTATTTTTTTTTATGATATTCAATTTTTAAGTGAATTATACTACGCTCATACCTCGAATAGATAATTTAAATATCGTAAAAACATCAACTTAAGAACGCTGAGTTCGATAATATAGGTTATAGGTATACTCACTCCTAACCATACCGTTAAACTAGAAGCATTGATAGTAGACAATTTTGAATTTATGAAAATGACGCAAAGGAGGCGCACTTGTGTATTCGTGCAGATTAAAGTTATACAGTTTTCTTTCCTGCACTAACCTAATCTACGGACGGCGACGACATCAAATAATAATGTAATAATAATATTATTATTATGTAGGTCATATCCCGGACTGTGTAAAAAGAGTAAAAATCAAAATCAATCTATTGCACAACGGTCTGTTGCGAGTGTTATCGATAGTCGATACGGTCCGTCTTATTATATTTACACGGATCTACTGTACACGTCTATAATACTTATATATGCAATATGGTATACCTACATGTTATGTATATGTATAACGATGGAGTGTATTGCGATTGACGTACGAGCGATTATTCCGCGCGTGCGGTCAAATGTTATCCGGACGTCGTTGTTATCGGAGACGATTTTTTCCTAGTCCTGTGATGCGCGATAAGCCCTCGGATCGATTGTTTTTCCTTGGAGCAAATAAATAAATAATTTCCGGCCGTACCGCAAAGGTGTTCTCGATTTATTCGTTTCCATCACGTTACCCCAATCGTTCGTCAGCCGCGATAATGTAACGAAGATAATTCATGCGTACAAACGTTTTCTCCTCGCATGCTCTATACGTTTGAGGTGCAATTGCTGCAGTTATTGTTTTTATCGCAGACGCATCTGTGCTGATTATTCGACGATAATATAATAATAGTTTTTATTAGAACGAGACCAGTGTTTAATGCACATCGGAAGATTATACAACGGAAAAATATTATATTGCGTACTTAAAATACTTAGTTTAATGGGAGTGCGAAAACTGTGTTGTGCCTGCGTGTGCGCGGTAGCGTTCAGTGAGTTTTTCGCTCCGGTGTCCGGATTAAACGTGATTTATAGTGCTGCAAGAGGTGAGATTTAATCTTATAAGTATACAGTCCATAGAATAGATGAAAAAGAAACGTATAGATATACATACTTGGGACCGGGATCCGGCTGCGAGTTTTGTCGTGAATGCGTAGTAATCGAAAGGATTAAAAACAGTATATACCTATATTATACCTACTTAATTAAAACAATTTTTTTTTAATTTCACATTTAAATCGCCTTTAATATTATATTCGAATATACAGACGCCCAACCGGGGCTCATATAGCCGATATATATCAGAAAATCGGACTTTTCGGTAAATTTCTGCAATGTATTACTGCAGTAATTTATAGGCTACAACTTATAACTTAAAGGCTTCTGCTCAATAGGGATGATAAGAGCTTAAATAGACATAGATACCTGCAGAGACTTTACCAAATCCCCCTAAATAAAGTCTTTATATACTACAAGTATATATTATGTATATTAAACTCAGTGTACATTTATAATTTTTGAAAACAAACTCATTTAAAATTTTGTGTTGGTGATTATTTGATACATACACAGACGATAAGAACTGTTGTTTTTTATCCGTTGAAAATGCGCTAACATTGCAGTATTACAATAGATGTGATTCAACTATTTTATATACTATACTGTATAGGTATATTTATGTATAATAATTAATTATGTACATTAGATATTATATATTTGAAATTTGAATGTGAATAATAATTTGCAGTTGTGGGTCAATTACTACAACAGTTGGGTGATGTTTATTTCAAGGGACAATGTTTATAGGTATTTATGTATTCTATTATGGGTGTCGATATTTGCATATAACTTCGTTTGGAAATATATAAACAGTTAAATTCACGTAAAAAAATTTGCTGCTGGAGTTTCTGTGGTATTGGCTTTTTGATGGGTTTTTCGAGAGGTCTGTTAGCTGCAGATAGGCCCGTCATATAAAAAATATTTTCCTTTGGAAAGCAACCGGCCAGCCACTCGTCTTCTCTGGGTGACGGCGACACTATTGTCGAGTAAAATGACGTTCAGGGTCTGTGAATTCCGTTTCAAACTCCGACCTCGCGAAATTACATAATAATAAGCCCGCCATGCGTATAACAGCCGTATTAAAGGTGTAGTATTATAATATTATATGGGTAGGTGACTCCTACGACAGATGTGTATATATACCTACCTAAAGTATGTAAGTATGTGCGTGCACAACCGAATAACCTTTTTCGTCGTCGGTGTATTATACTGCAACAGCTATCTCCTCGTTAAAATCGTGTTTTAAGGGCGTGTTGAACAATACTATGTGTACGATATACCTATAAGTCCGTATCATACCCATACTTGTATTTATTTATATATATCTTGGATAAGTAGGTACGCGTCAGCGAGATAAGGCGACGTGTCCTTGAAAACGTTATAATGTATATTTGTATTGTATATAGTGATATATATGTTGCACCCGGTGGCTGTGCTCGCTTGACCTTCCGGTCTCCTCCCGTTTAAGGTGATTTTTATTATTTTATTCCTTGATTTCTCTTGGAGATGATGTACGAGAAATCGTGTCAACAACACCGTACGCCGCTGGGTGCTCAATAATAATAATATTATAACAATAATCGTTTTTACCGAAAATGTTTGCTTCGGATGCTCGTCGAGTTCTCTGTAAACAGAACGATATATGTAAACTATTACATCTCGCTACATGTCTTATTGTATATTATGATAAGTGATGGAGAAAACGAAATAAAATCAATAGATGATTTTTAACGTTTTTTCTAATTCTTTATAGCGAAGTACCTACTACCTATATACAGTTATTGTACCTCATTATATTATGCATTTGCCTTATAAATTAATAAGACTTGGTCGGTCCATTGGATAATTGTATTGGAATCACTCGGCTGTTTGTAGTTCAGTAATAATTATTGTATTATTATTACGTATAAAGATTTAAAAAATAATAATTATTCGCTTCAGTTACGATGGTAGAACATTTGTAAAAGCAAACGATAAAAAAAAATCGTTCATTTTTTAACAATGCTTATTATGGTATAATATTATCTATGTAAACAAATAGATCCACGACACAATAAAAACTAAATTCAGTGGCGATGACATCAATAATATACGGTGTAGGGAGCAATTCGTTTTCATCGGATTTTGAGTAAATTTATAATTGCAAGTATCGTTATTCACAATATTTCAAGAATATTATAATTTAATCTGATTTTTGGGAGTCATTGTATTCTTTTTTTCACATTTTTATACCATTTTATAAGTTCTACCCTTTATCTGAACCCGATTTAATCGATAAAGTACCTTTAGATTTTCGAATTGTGTTTTGAATTGTATTCAAATTATTTATTTATTTATGTTTTGATAAATTTCGATGGACTAGCCCCGTCACTTACACTTTACATTTTGGAAATTATTATTTTTGTCTATTGTCTCCGAGTTCGCGGGCTGACTTGAGTGTACCATCTTGGTCAACCTGGTGATACTCGTACCTGTCCATTTTCACGCGATTATACTGAAGTGTGCTTAACCTGCCTATTCGCTTGTATCAAAAATGTAAAATACGAATTTTTAATAGTATTTTTTTTTTTCATCCACAGGCGTCCGTGGTTATATGGAGGAATTGCAGAGACGACGTCCGGTCGGTTAGGTTAGGAGGAATGACCGGATCGTTGCGTCTGAGCGCCCTGCTGTTGCTGTTGCTGTCCCGCTGGGCGTCCGCGGACCTCGAGAAGGGCGAGGACGAGTACGTCCGCAGCTGGGTCATCATCGAGGAACAGCTGGTGCCGCCGTCTAGGGACGAGCCGCTGGCCACCGGCGGCGTGGGCACCGCTGGCGGCGGCGTCGGTGGCGGCGCGGCCGGTCGGCGGATCACGCCAAAGTCGGTGTTCGTCGCCCCATCGTTCAACAAGTGTTCGGACGGTTACCGACCCGACAGCATGGGCCGGTGCGTCAAGGTGGTCAAGATCAACCAGGCGGCCCAGTGGGACTTTCTGATCAAGCAGCTGAACTCCATGTACGGATCTGGTACAGGCGGAGGGGGATTCCCTATGTTGCCGGGCGCCTCGGCGTACCAGCCGGCCACCACCACGACCACCGACTCACCATCGCAGAAGACCGATAGTCCCGGACCGTTCCAACTGAACATACCGTTGGGCGGCGGCATGGTCGGTGACGTGGACTCGTCGTACAACCAGACGATGGACTCCTTGGACGAACTCACTACCGGCACTACAACCACGACAACCAATCCAACTACTACTTCAACTACTACCGTCGCAGCTGCCTCCACGACCGTCGTGGAAGACAAAGACGGCGACACCGCCATTACCGACCACCCCGTTACGACCACAGTCGACGACGATCTGGACGACCGCACTGCCGCGACTGTTACCGCGACCGCTGTCACGACGGATACGGCGGATACCACTAGACCACGACCGTACCGTAACCGCTATCAAACGACGCACGCCGAGGACGTCACCACTGTCACTCCGCCTTCTTACGACTCGACTACCACCGTGACGTACGCGAAAACAAAGTAAGTTAAACTGCAGTTTTCTATTGTAATAACCTACGTTTCTGCGGTATAAATCTGTAAATCTATCTTGTGCCACGTTCCTGCAGGAGTGGCTGTCACTTTTTAGTTGTTTTTAATATTAGATAGTTCAATGTCTGTGATGTACGAACTATTATGTATATCTATTTACGGGTCCCCGAAAGCAGAGGTCAGCAATAGGTTAGGTTAGGTGGAGGAAAAATAAATGAATAACCAAAAATATTTAACTTCAATGCTGATTTTCATTTTTCTTTATGTTCTTTGTCTCTGTGTAGATCCAAAATTATATGCCTAAATATCAGACCAACTGTTGGCGTGGCGACGCTCGCAACGCGCGCTTAACCTCATCTAACGCGCACTTAAAACAAAAACATTTTTTTTTTATATCTGAATATTTTGTTTTAGATTATACCATGTTTATTTTCATTTCCTTCAATAAACTGTCCTTTCAGTTTTCATGCATATTTTCTATACAAAATTATTTTAACGTTTCACATCTGCTAGGAATCCAATGACTACTTAATTCTTTATCGAACTATCTGGATCTAGAAATTATTGGCCCATGGTCTAAGAAATCTAACGAAACCAGTATCAAAACATTGACAACATTTTGTTAAAATAACAAAAATATCTATTACCTATTATAAAATACACCTGCTTCTTGTATAAACCGCCAATCCTGACTCACAGTTTCTAGCTTAGTCGATGTCATCGAGTGGTATATCACAGATTTATAAAAATAGTATTTTATTTCTGTGTGAAAGGAATTGAAATCATACCTACTAATAAAACAATAGTGACAAAAAAAATAACCAATTACAATCAACGAAATCAAATTAAATAAATTTATATAGTAATTATATCTAAAGTATATGGACTAGAGGTTTATACATCAACATTCAAATTTAAAATAAAGTAAAAACTTGCATAGCTGGGAGGGTTTGAGTCGTTTGAGATGGCCCTGAGAGAGCTAAGCCTACCTAATGCCTCCCTCCCTACTTATGCACATGAGACATTTGATTGTAGGTGATTTTTTAAACCTAACCTAACCATTAGAGTATGTACAAAAATGAATTACGACACGACTACCTATAATGTTTGTATTTTATAACAATTATCACCGTGGTGAATAAATCAAAAATCACTCAAGTCGAGTTAGTGTAGGTCACGATTATAGATACAATCTTTAATCGTGGTGTATGTACAACATGCTATTGTATAGACGTGACAAACATCGATTATATTGCTGACCGCTGTTATATTCATATTTTTCTTCGCATTTTTCAATTAGTTTTGAATAGTTTTTGAGTTTTCGAACGTGCGTTTTTTACTATTCTAGACCCATTCTTTTATATTTGATAAAAACGACTAATTAATGAAAAAATGTAGGTAGCCTAACTAATTATATTAGTATGTTCGGATCGAGCGTCCGGTTGATTTTTTTTATCACGTTTTATGCGTTCCGCACGCAAATACTCAAAATTGCTAGCAAATCTCGAAACTATTTTTTTTCTGTGAAAGCGAATATGCCTAATGTTTTTTTCAGCAACTCAATCCAATCACAGCCATATAAATACCCAGTGAAAAAAATGTAAATGATTCACGTTCTCGCGCTTGTAAAACGTTTTATAATCCCACGCTGATATAAATAGAAAACGAAACTTATAAATCCTTCTTTATTATTCAATTAAAACTAAACGTCGAAAACAATTTAATGATTTAAACGCATGTAGAAACATTTTAATTTTAATTTCTCTCGTTTTAGTATCAATACAGTTGAAACTGTCGCGTTAACGAGCAGCTTAACGCTTAAAAAATATACGCGTTTAGCATAATATTTACATATCTGTATGTTAAAAACTTGCAGAATTGTGTCACATATTGTGGCAATGCATATGTATTTGCAATTTTAAAATCTTCAATGTGGTCTTTAAAACTAGTTTTCGTACATATATTATACAGGGTGCACCAACGTGTTTTCCATGCTGTGCTAGGTATACTGGAAAATTAAAAAAACACTATGGCCACGGAGCACCTTATACGCTTAGATAAATTTTGATTATACCAAAATTAGGTGCCTATAGTGTTATTTGACTTTTAAACTAGCTATAGAGAGTTATTAGCTTAGATAATTTATTTGTTACGTTTAGATTACAATGTACATTGTACAATACTGAACACATATAATTGTATCTAGTATGGGTACCACGTTAAGCGAATTAAAATTATGTTAGTTGGAGATGTGCCAATGGCCTAGGTGACAATAGTTTAAAAGAAAAAAGATGGTCTGCAAGAGAAGATGCGTATAAATATCATTGTAGTGTTTCCGTCATCCTTGGCGTGATCAAGTTAAAGTATAGTACTCTAAATTTTATATTATCTTAGGGTATAATAAATTGTATTAATATAATTTATAAATAATAGGTATAGTTGTGTATATTATATATTATTTGTTATGTATTTTTGCATCATATGTGTTTCTAAACAAACTTTGACTTCAATCATCACAGATATGATTCAGAAAACAAATACTATCACGTTGACTTACTATCCTTACTTGTCATCAATTTCAATAGTTGTTTTATTCTGTTTTGATATATTTTATATAGCGCAATGTTGTCCGTGACCCAATAATAACCAAGTGGTTAAAAGGGACACTCTTGCACACGATATTTAACCATTAAATCTGTGTTGCCCTTAACCTTAAGTTTCCTAAGTTTAGGCACTGCCGACATTTTAACACTTTAGTCTTCGACCGCGTACACTATAGTATCACACCTGTCATACATGTGCATTGTGCAGCACGTCTTAATTCCATCATCTATCTTTGTGCCCACAGGTACGTCGACAGTAGTAAAACGACGATCGCCGGGACGGAAGACTCGCCGCAGACCTTCAAGACGACTGTTAGCTCCTTACCCTCGTCTTCGTTTTCGTCACCCGTGGTTACCACTACCGCGGCTGACGTGACGGAGACTGATAATCCGGTAACGGCCTCGACTCCGCCGGAAACCGAAGATGAGGACGTAGTGACCGTACTAGCCGTGGCTGCCGCCGCCGCAGTCAACGGTGACGACGGTAGTGGTAGACCGGTTAGTACCACACGGTTGCCGTACACAACGGGTGGAAGGACCCAGTCGACGGTCACGGACACGGTCACGCCCGAATACTACGACGATCAACCGGAAGAGCCGACGTCGTCACCGGAACCGGATTGTTCGGCTCCGAACGCGTATCTGTATTACACGGTGTGCGCGGGTTTCCGGCAGCAGCAGCAGTTCGAGCAGCTCCAACAACAGCAACAACGGCTCCAGCAACACCAACAGCAGCAACAGTTGTACCAGCAACAGCAGCAACAGTTCTATCACCAACAGCAGCAGTACAACCACATGGCCACCGCACTGGTCAAGCGTCCGGCTGCCGGCGGCGGGGGCGTGCAAGTCCGGTTCCCAGGGGACGAAGACCCGGCTTCGGCGACGATGCAGGCGGACAGCGCGAACCTGATCAGGTTCCCAGGACCAGCCCCGTACAGGACCACCAACAAGATGTACGAGAGCAGCAGGCATCCCACGTGGTGGCCGACGGGTTGGCCGGATCAACAACAACAACAGCAGCAACAACAACAGCAACAGCAGCAGTTTGACGACTCCGTGCAGCAACAGCATCGGCTACAGCATCACCTACCACAGCAGAAACAGGACGTCCGGCTCTGGGAATTCGGGTCTAGACTTCCGAAAACCACGTCGACCACGACGGTTGGCCCTCCGCCCCCGACCCAGTGGTACCACAGGTTCTTCTGAACGAGTGATACCAATACGCCGCCGCGCCTTTCCCATCATCATAATACATATTATTATTTTTATTATCATTTTACGCTAAATATTATAATATAATACACACCCCCACGCCGTTCTATTAATAT
This sequence comes from Myzus persicae, assembly GCF_001856785.1. Classification (NCBI taxonomy): domain Eukaryota; kingdom Metazoa; phylum Arthropoda; class Insecta; order Hemiptera; family Aphididae; genus Myzus; species Myzus persicae. Next base: position 683,559 of record NW_019101246.1, on the reverse strand, counting down.
AATATTTTTATCCTTTTTTAAAAATAAGTTTTTACTCAGTATTTCGGCACTAGTTTATTACTTATTTTATTATTATTATTATTATTGTATTTTTGTTGCCATATTAACGTCTGTAGAATAATATCATATTATTATATTAGTGTTTTGTATTTTATTTCAGTCACATGCGTTTTGTTTATGTTTCGGCTTCAACTGCGTAAATAATTTATAGTTGTTGTAGTAGCTAGTGTAGCGTATAAACTCTTTATATACGATGTATGTATATAATATATAAAATCAATATTACGAGTAACGGAAGAAAAAATTGCCACGCATTAATATTTAATATATCCTGATGCTATAATTTTTAACGTTTTGTCGCAAGACCAATAACATATTTTTAACCGTACTATGATTATTGTTTACTTATTGTTTGTTTGTTTTTTATATATATTTATATTATATAATATTATCATATTATCATGATATAAATGATTTGATGTAAATAATCTTTAAGCGTGTTCCTATTATAAGATCACGGCCTCTAGTTGTGCGAATAGCTGCTGCCGCTCGATGTATTAGTATTTGTAAATAATCAGTTTCACAAAAATGTACAGTACGCAAATGCAATGCAGTGTAATATAATACTCATATACAATTTATATTATTATTACCATACATATTATATATTTAATAATATTGTTATAACATTATCGACCATCATAACCTACGAACCATCGCACGCAACGGGCATAGTACAATCATTAACGCCAGTCATAATAATATTCCGCCTACGCATTGTGCATTTTATATTTTATTATATTATACGCGTCATTCAGATCGAACGAACTATATTATTATAATAATTATTATTGCTGTATCAAATTTATAAACGATGAAACACAAACTTTGTTCTAACGTTAAAAAAAAATCAAGTGACCTGCACTTCCGCCGCGCGACGAGAGCGCAACTCCGCCGAAAGCCGTGTTATGTTATTACTACCCATATATTATAATGTTATAATATTATTACCTATATTATTATATACCTACTTGAAATATTTTTTTTTAATTGATTTTTTCGTTTTTACACACATTTATACGATTTTTTTTTCTATTTATTTATATAAACACTTCAAAATTATTAAATCTAATGTTTCAATGTCATTTTGAAAAAAACACATGTGCAGATGTTGGATTCATATATATATATTTATTACCGTTTAATAATAATAATATTATAATATAATATCGAGAAAAATAATGTATCGTCTCGTTATTGTGTGTATTTTTACGTTTGGATTTATAGAGGAATAATAACAATAAAATGTTTGTGTTTATATTATTATGAGTCGTTTTGTTCTGTTTTTACGATTCCGTCCCTCTCTTCAAAATTATATACCATTTACAGACTTGTGTACCGAAGAATTACCTACTTCCGCTTGCTTTGAGTACAATATCAGCTAACCTGGTAATATTATATTATATTAATAACTATATTAATATAGGGCTCCGCCCGTGAATAAATAAATATAAATATATTGATGTCGGAAGAACGAAAATCAGACCGTTTGCAAGGGGTAACGCATAGGCAACGACAAATACTCTACTTACGAGTTTATAATATTTTTCTGAGCAATGCAAACATTTGAACAAGCGAAAAATACTCATTACCGAAATATAATATTGACGGAATGATTTTCTCCTGTGCCCTAGGGGTCCGCGACCTGTCCGCGTTTCGGACGACACTACAAACATAACATGATAACGCGTATGTTGTCAAATATTTGTTTACGGATAACGGCAGTCGTGCAGACAACGCATGTACGCCAGTGCGCGTGGAACCGACTGAGACCGAACACTATCGTATCGGTGCGACACCTGTACGAAGCCGCCGAATCAGATTCAAAACCAGGTAATTGTTGCAATGATTTTATGATATGTATTTCGATCGACCGAGCTCGGGTGCTTGAAGAAATACGGTTTTTATTGGGTTTTCGAGAAAAAAAATTAATAACGATGTTGGGTATTCCAATAGGTAGGTACTTCGATAAAGCGCGCCGCAACTTAAAACACTTATGCGCGCCCCCTCCCCTTCGAAATTCGATTCATTCTCCGTCAGTGGTTGTATATTATGGGATATAAATACAGTCGAATGTGACACACTTTTTTTTTTAACCTTCTGTGCCCATATATTTCCATCACCACACAGGTAGTGAAAATTGGTAAAAGAACCAAATAATTCTGAGTTCGAGTGCAACGCGATTCCGATGAAATTATCGCAAATAACATGTGCAGTGTACACTCTGCAATTGTAGTATAAGTATGGTCGTGCAAGTTCACAAAAGCTAAAAACTCTCCAAGTTTCTATAAATAAATTTAAGTTTAATTTAAAGGTAAAAGTTACATTACTTGTTGAGTGAAATAAGAAAATTCCTTGATTTATTTAAAAATCGGCTTATTTTAATTTCTAAGCTGTTTATATTTTAAAATCTATATCCGAACTCTAAAACAATTTGATAAAAGTCAACTAACATAAATATGATAGTAGTTAATGATTTGATTATTTAATTAAGGCAATCGCCAACAAAAAAAATAAATAGAACTTAAGGCGATTCAATGGTGGAACCCTACTAACAGACATTATTAATTAATTAGGTTAATTTTATGAATAGTTTTATTTTTTAAGAGGTCATGACATAAACTTTTCTTCAAACAACACACTTGGCTTTTACGCAGTGTTATTGTTGAGAGTTTTGAAATGTATGTGTTTAGGACTCGGGCGAGATTGTAATTTTCCATGGAAGTTTATGTCAAGTTGTATTTACATACGTTATTTTGATTAATATTGCTATACAATAACAGTGCATTCAACATTCCGACAATTCGACAGCATGAGCGTAACTATAAGATTTTATTGTTAAGTATAGGGGTCCTAGAACACTAAAATTCAAAATAACCCATGGGGCTCTTACACCCCCTCCCCCTTAGTTGTATGCCAATGTTTGACAGTCTACAATATAGTATCTATAATAATTATTTTACAAAGTCACAAGTAACTTACCTAACATTACCTTTTTCAACCCATTAATGCCAACCCTTCACCCTATAGTCTACAGAACTTATATGTACTGCAGATCGACGTTTCACTTCTATAATCCCCATTTGGAAGGGCTCTAATATTATAATTTTTAATATTAAACATTTGCAGGAAACGTTCCGGCCGGGTCTCTTCTATCCGTCTATAGGTTGGTTTGAAATGAAACGCTCTCACTACGACTTTGGACGATGGTCAAACAATAATGATAAATTTTGTAAAAATAATAATTAAACAACGAGCCCGAGCGTAAAAATGTATTTTTACGATCCCGAACAGCAGTCGAATTCCACCGTTTGGCCACGATAAACAAGCTCTTAACGCTTGCTCGTTATTATACTGTTTAAGTATGCGACGATTGACATAATAGTCGTAAATTTCCGGATGAGTGCGAAAAAGACTTTGATAAAAAACGAGATCACAAAAGTCATATTTTTTTCTCTCTTATACATGATACACATTATATATATTATATGTTTTCGTTCGTAAATTCAATTTTGTTAAAGCGCACTTCTTGTATTTTTTTATTATTATTTTCAAGTTATTCCGTTGTGCGCCACTTGTGCAGTATTATACTGAATAAGATCAACGAAAGTTATACTCTTCAATATAACAGAACTTGTATTGCCTGTCTTACTATTCTTACAAGAAATTCCTTGCAATCCAACATTCTAATTATACATAACACTACCTTGATTGATTCATTACTAACTAATTACCATACTATATTCGGATCTATGTGTACTTGTTTTTGTAATATTTAAATATATGGCCCTAAAAACGAATAGTTTTATTTCCTAAATTGATGTACAAATTTAAATCATTGCTATAGCGGTAAAATAGAATTGGTCATGCATTAATAAAAACTGTAGTTAAATGTAACCATTATAAATTATAAAGTTAACCTGAAAACTAACTTTTATGAATTTGAATAAGATAGAGCTAAAAATAAATATACCCAGTTAGAATGTTTATTTCGTCCTAACATTCCTAATATTCAGTCTTGTGAAAGATACTTTTTAAATGTATTAAAGTACAGATACAAATGATTGTTTTGAAAAGTATTTAAAATCTTATTGGAGCATAAATACTGATACCTACATTGAACTAATTTGTTTGGGCTTTTTCATGCTTTACATTAATTTTATAATGCACCTTACACTGTTTCATTTGGTGCAACTATAAATTACTCATCTATTTTCTTTGTCAAAGTATTTTAATTTTTGGTTGGGTATATGTCATATAAAAAAATATATATTATTATATTCGTAGTTTTTATATTTATTTTACATTATTGAATTAAAAATATAAAATGTATAAACTAAAGTATTTGTAAATTAGTATTTTATTTTAAATTCAGATACTATTAGAAAGTAATCAAAGTACTTTGTCCAAATACTTTTTCCAAAAGTATTTAAAAAATACGTATTTTAATTTTTAAGTACTTACTCAAAAAGTATTTAAATACTTTTGTTCGAGTTCTTCACAAGACTGCTAATACTCATACAAATTGTTTATTTCACTGCAGGTTTAATGAAGTAGAACCCTTTCGTTGTATACAATTTTTTTAAATTACTAAACAGGTCCTTCTTACAAAGCATATATTTTTTTTAATTAGATGTATTTTGTGCTCTGTATCTCACTTGATACCAGATCATTTTTAACCAACCCATGACCAAAAGATGTTCTTTAAAATTATGCGCATAATTCAATTTAACGAAAATATTTTCAAAAATGTAAGAGTTAATCTAATTTCTTCATTCCAAATCATGGAAATTATAAGTGTACCTACGCGAGTGCAATAAAAATACATTTAATTTTCTCAATTATTGTTATAAGAGTTGAAATGTAATTTTATTACAATATTATACACAAGTCGGCTAAAATCTGCTATATTATCATTCGGAGTAAAATAAATTAAAAATGTTTACTGATTATTTTTTCTACTATTTATTTATTTCCTTACATTAAATATAGTTAAATAAGTAAGTACTTTCAGTAATAATTCATTTTTAAAAAGATTACTATGTAAATACTGTAAAAATGAAATGTAAATAGCTCATGGAATTAAACTATTCAGCGCATGTCTTGATTATAATGAATCGATATTACTTGAGAGGAAATATAGTAGGTATGTAATGTATTCAAATTGTGCAGGATCCCAAGACTAGACTCTGGGTGTGGCGGAGGGTTCGCAGTGTCACACTCAAAGTCGATTTTACTCACGTCTACAATATTACATTAGATCAATAGGTATCTATAAGTACAATATATTATAATTAATGATATACAGAACGGAATAATAATAAGATCATACGATTATTGATCTATATATAGCATAAAGAGATGCGTTTACAAGTCATCGTGTCCTGTAGAGTTGAATAGGTATCATATTCTTTTGAAAATATTTTTATGTCCGTCGACCATATCCGTTCACCGTTGAGGTTTTACGTGCACCGATGTACTCACACCACCGTGGTTAAAATTCGTCAACCACTGTCCATTTGTCGACCACGTTTCCGAACTGTGCAATTTTTCGTTATCGGCCAATATTTGTGCTGTCGTTGTTTCCACGTCCACAGAGCGTCGTCGAACCACTCGTTATCGCGTAGTCGCGAGTGCGTGTTTTAATATTTTAATAATATTAGGGTTGTCGCTCATTGCGAAATGATGGTCTTGTGCGTATAGTATTATTAATTGCGAACGTTTCTCGAGGATTGCATTTACTCGTTGGGAAAGTGTAACAAAATATTATTCACCTGTTCCTCGACGCATCTTACACTAAGCCTTTAAAATCTTTGTTTAGGATTTATTATAGTTTATTAGTTTTATTAGTTCAATAATTTTACTTGAAAACTGGTATTATAATCATTAACCATAGATTGACATACGTCAGTTTTTGATATAACTCAATGAATTATATTAGTGTAGGTATACCTATTATTTAATTTAATTTTTGTAAAACGATAATCGTATTTATTGTAAAATGAAGGAATAAAATAAGTGTATACAATAAAAAGGAACCACAGGTCACCATGATATTATGGTGTTGAAAATTACAAAAATTATGTGACCCATAATTTTAAGTTAGAAACACATTCTTTTTATCCGTTATATAATGCCCTTACGTTTATGCATTGCACTTAATTTTAACACTGCATCTATAATTTAACATAAATGTTTTAATATATACAATGGTTTGCTTTATTTTTTTTCAATTTGTTGTGTCTTCTCATATACATTACAAAATCAGTGGTCTATAGTACCCTAGTGCATAGTCACACAGGTGTGGTAAGTGACATTTTTTTTAATGTTCAAGGGGTAGTGCAGAAATTTGAAAATTCACAATGTTCCATAGAAATACCTACAGCATTTATCCAAACCAAAACGTTATCAAATGGATTAAATATTAACCATACACTTATAAAATTTGTAAATATTGCATAATATTGACTTTAATATATTTATCTCAATTTAACAAAAAATTGTCCCTTACCACACCTGTGCACTAGGACTAAATCATTAACACGATATATTATAAATTATTATAGGGGGACGAGGTGACCGAGTGGTCTGACTCTTCCGCTGCGACGCAGCCGGTCGCGGTTCGATCCTCGGCCACCGGGCGGCATTTTTCTCCGGACAAGTCGCGGTGACCGGAGAGCAAGTGCTGCCATCCCCCACCCCCGGGGCATGGCAGAAACCTACGGGTGCCCCATTCGAAATTCTGCCAAAACAAACACACACGTGTTCCCCCTACCGTTCCAAAAACCTACAAACCATCAATACAAAAACCTACAGTACCTACTAATAGCTAATGGCCACAGTTGCCGGGCTCAGGATCAATTAAAAAAAAAAAAAAATTATTATAGGCTTATTCAATTTTTTTATCATCCTACCTCTATACTCCTGAAATACAACACCGATGTGTTATAATATTTATAGAATAACTCGACTAGACAAAATAGTTAGTCAGACGAACGGAAGCTGAGTGAAATGAGGTTATGCGGTAGTCAATAGTTATACAATAGGTACCTATTTGATAGTTTTCTCATTTTTAAAATGTTTGCCCTAAAATATAGGTTCTCTGTACCTACAATGCTTGAATTTATAGTTTAAACTTAAACAGGACTGAATATAAAATCTCCCCTACCTGGAAGACGCCTATATGTTCATATTTACATTGCTATTACAATATTAATTTTGGTGTTAAAATAATAAAATGTGTCATACGTGTAGTTTTCAATTATTATCTAAACAGTAAACACGTAATATGGGTAATTGAACATAATATTTAAATTTTCACATAATATACATATACCTAATATTGAGTTGTTTCATGAGTGTCAACAAAAATACGCGGGCGTTGTTTCCTATGATGTTATAGAATATAAATACCTAAAAAAGTATAAATTAATATTTTGTACACAGACATTCACCATGGGGTTTTATCATTTATTGCTATCCATAATATAATATGTTCTGGTTGATTGTTGTGTCACTAATTTTTTATCATATTTCATGCATGTTTATTTTTTCCTCCAATAATATTGAAACCCAAATTGAATATTTGTATTTCAGCTATCTATACAGCCCATAAATACTTTTTGAACTAGCATTAACACATACAACATTGTATTCGCTGTGTTTTAAAGCTATTATCAATATTAGGTAGGTTGCTATACATCTACATGAAGTTAAAAAATATTAACTGTGTTTAAGCTGTTGTATGATAGAACTAAATGCCATTAATATGAGTTAGGTAATAGTTATAATAACGTATGACCATTTTATAATCCATTCTCAAACAGTTTAGTGTTGTCCATTTCTGTCTTGGTAAGCTATAATCTACCAGCTGCATGCCAGGGCCGGGTATCAAGTCTCTACCATCCAACTTAGTATGGTTTCAGTTTTCTATATACACAAATAATCCTTAGCATTAAAATTGTCCTGATTCGATGTCGCTGTAGTTAGTCAAGTTGGCTTTTTTGATTTCAACCATATTTGAGGAATTTTATTTAAAATTCCATTCGAGAACAGGATACCGAAGATGTGGACATCTTACGTTTAATTCGAAAACGAAAGATAACACCTCCCTCCTGTAATTGGGGTAACAAAGATTAAAGAATCAAAAATACTTATCTTGAACAATTGCTCAAGGATGAGGAAGTTGCTAGGTAGAATAAAAGGAATAATGGAATTAACAACGGAAGCTCTTGACTGGTTAAAGAACTTAGACACTAAATTATGACTCGTTGTGCAAACATATAAATATTAAAAATTTTTTTTAGGTATTTAAATTTTTAACTGCAATGATGTTTATTTTTATGTTATAAATACTCACACAATAATGATGATAATAATAATAATAATAATTACTTTATAATGTATAAAGTAAAATCTTTTATACTTAAAATGTATTTAATAATTATTTATAACTAAACCATCGTGTTTCTGTGAAATTGTTTTTACATGTTCCTTTAAAGGTTCATTATATACAGCTGTTATTCGAGAGGGATTGAAGAAGGAAACGTTTATAAAAAAGTTATACGTACAATATATATATATATATAATATTGTTAAGATGTATTTAACGGCTCTTTAACGAGATGCTTTTATTTACAAAATATAAGTGTGATTTGTTGTTTTCATAATCACGTTTACAGCAAGGATATATCCGTGTTTTCGATTATGTTTCTTATAATATTTAAACCGTAAGGATAAACAATAATTAGCTTCTAAGGTTATCCTTGTTTATTAACATAAAATTTAATTTCTATGATTTTCTTTAAAATATATTCTAATAACATTAATTGTTAATACCCAACATTTTAGGTACATTATTAAAATACATTAATAAACAAAAATGTACCTGAGAATGTATTAAAATTATAAATTATTTAAGCATTTATCAAACTTGTAATATCATATTATATGTTGAAACATTTCATGCATATTATTTCAAAAAAATATCATAAACTGTAGCTGAGTGCCAGAGCATAGAATATTTTCGATCTAGACTAAGTGGAAAGAAAATGGGTTGAAATATTGAAGCATTTGAAATATAGTGCTGGGAAATGAACATTGAAAATTCCGTTAACCGAAAAAGTTTAAACTGAAAAAGTATACTTAATAATGAACGAACCGAAAACAATATGAGAAGCAATCAATTAAAGGAAGAAAAATATGGATGAATAACGACAATAATGGAAGGAAAAGCTGAGAGGCGTTGACCAAAAACTCCGTCAAGTGAACTCCGTCGTAGTAATTGAATTAAAAAAAAAAAAAAAATACTTTGTTAAGACTTTTTCAATTATTTTAATTTCAAATATTTGAAACTGGAGTGTTAGGTAAATTTTAAAAGAAACATGTTATATACGTTTTAACAAAATACATTTTCCTTAAAAATAATGATTTAATAAGTATTTGTTAAGAATAGAAAAAATTCCAAAACGATATCTATATTATCATTATGGTGTCATATCATATCCCCCGCGGTCACTCTTCCCCCTGATACTTCTGTACAGGTAATATTATGTGTGTCACATTTGACAGTAATATTAAATTCGGTTAGTATGATGTATTATATTATTACTCTAATCCGATTGCCCGTATATCCGGTGGTTTTGAATACCCCTATATTATGATATGAAATACAAATAATGTAGCCATATAGGTAGATATACTCTTAGTATTTCTATCGTGTGTGCTTGCTGCGTGTGAAAGAACAGGTGGTAACGACGATAGTGATGTAGATAATATGGACGAAACCGTTTACAAAACAATAATATTATGTTAGCAAGACATATATTATTACACTTGCGCGGATATTATTTCCCTATATTATGTGTCTATGCCGGTTAGGAGTAGGTGTACTTAGTGAGTGCCTAACTATCTACCTATTTCAAAAGCACTGAAGCAGCTGCTGCAAACCGGCGGAAAGACGCTTTATGCTCGGTTTTTCGTATCGGTCTGACTCCGGGTGTTACACGGCCACACGGATGGACCATATTAAGTTCAATACGTCACGGTGTTTACTGTTAAGCGTAATCGTAATATTAATACAGCTAAATTATTGTCATCGTAATTTTTATTATACGTCGCGGTACTCGCGATGACCTTTGCGTTCGTGTCCGGTATATCGATTTCCGCGCAACTGGTAACACTGCGCTTCGCTGTCCCAGTGACGTCACCCGTACACGCTACCGCGGTAGCGGCGGTCGGTAACGAGTTTCGGGGTGCCGGTGTGTGTGCGTGCGTGCGCGCGCATCCACCCCCGCGACAGGGATGATGAAAAGCGGACACGGGGTTTTCCGCCCACGGCGGACCCCGCTTTTCCACTTATTGTTCATTCAAAAACCGACCGCGGCTGGTTTGGCTTTGGCGCGTATTGTGTCTCAGTCGCGCGTACCGTGCACACTCACGCCACCTCACGTCGTCGTCGTCGCTGCTCCACTGTCGTTGCCAGTACACGGAAATCATCGCAATCTGTGTAAGTATAATATTGCTACTACTACACTTATAATGCACAAATAACGTTCAAATTATTATTGTAGAACTTTAGTTTGTTAACACTTTTTGACCATACGTGGACACTCTAATAATTAGCCCTATCGGTTAGAATATATATTTTGTAAGTTATCTGGTCTTGAACCCCAATTTTATCCTTGTTCAAAAAAACAAAAATCAAGTCTTAATTGAAAACCGGGTTTGAGACTAAGACAATTCAAAAAATTAAATCCCATGTACACCTCGTGCAGTGCTACGTTTGTGGCGTATTACAATTTATGTTTTGATCTAGAAGACATTTTTCCTCCACGATTATAACCCAATAGTAGGCAGTACCTACTACAAAAAAAGTACCTAGAAATGTCGGTTATGATTCGTTTTCCGTATATTATCATGTTATTAGAATAGCTACAATACTATTGTACTATTATGGTTTTAAGCGTTGGATGTCATAATATTATGTTTTGAACATATTTTCGTATAAATATAATATTATCATATCATATAGTAAACATATATGATTCGATCTATTAGATTTCTCAAAGTAGTCTGAATTAGAACAAATATCAAGTGTACAGTATAAAAATTTCAAAAATATTGTCTTAAACCCGCAACATAGTTAAACTTAAAGCTGTGTGTGTTTTTATTATTATCAAAGATATCAGTGGAATCTAAGGCCATTTGATGAAAACATTAATTTTGGACTAAGATTGGGTTACATTATTAATTGTATAATTTACATAAAAAATAAATTATACAAAAAACATACCTTGCATTACATTATATTTGATTTATGAGGTTTGTTCTTAATATGAAACCGAGAACTTTGAGAATATTGCTCGGTTCCGAGTTTTATATTCTGATAGGTGTTTGGATTTCGTCAATTTCATTTTCTTACGTTTAAAATTTAGCAAAGATGTAAGAGGGAGGCCACAGCAGAAATATGCAGGAAGGATATTTTCTTTTCATTAAGTGTTGATGTATGAAGTGTCCTATTCTGAGGTTTATACATCCTATTTTTAGGCATGTATGTCTTAATACTGAGATGGGTAATAGAGGTCTCGTGGTTTATTTTTGTGTTAACTTCATTATCTTTTCTTGAAAGTTTGAGCCTTTTTTCCAAATTGTGGCGTGTGTTAAATAAATTAATTTTGTTATTCAGTTGTGAATCTTACAAAATACTTAGTTTGTTTTGTTAGAACTTTATATTTATGTTCATCATTGTCTGATAAGTGCTTCTATCACTAACGGGACTACAATAATTATGTTTTAACAAAATATTAGTACTAACATTAATTATAATAAATACTAGTAATTAGTATTTATAATTATAAACACTGGTACTTGTACTAACTATTCTTTACACTCACAACCGATGAAAAGGGTACGAAAACTTTTTTTTAAAACCACCTATAAATGTGATTAAAATTATGTTGAATTATTAATCAGCTTTTTAAATTTATCTTATTGGGCCATTAAAATTGCCTATACAAAACGCCTTGACATACGTGATATTATTTCTTCTTTGACGATAATGTGATAATACTAATGTATTCTTATTGTAAATATCTTTTCTTTTTTTAATAATTAATTGTGTATAAATTAATTTAAGATAACAATAATTATGAAACAATTTTTTTGCTGAAACACAATTCATAAGAATTAAAAAAATTAACAAGCCTTTTACCTATAGTATATTAAAAATAGTTTGAAATTAAAAACATAATTCCGTTTATAAAATTGCAGCCAAATTCTAATCTCCCTTTCAAGGTTTTGAGTTTTTTTCTTGATATCGAAACGATAGTATGGCATAGGAAAATTCCAGTATAATATGTTTACACGCCAGTGTGAAATACTGTGATTTTAATGGCAGCCCATCCTTTCTCATCTACTTTTCCGGTTCGGTTTATTATCGCTAATACCTTGTTGATATACCTATCGTTAAACTTTAGGACTGTCGCTGAGCAAACCGTTTAATTGGCGCTTGTTGGCTTTAACATTTTCTGTGTTTAAAATGGTAGAACCACGACTGACCATTTATATTGCTTTATATAATATTATTATGACCAAACAACTTTAGCAATCCATCGGTGCTCGACATTATTCTTTAAATTTTATAATATGAATTATTATCATATTCGGTTACTTTATTGTTGAAAATATTTCGATCCATTTACAGTAAGTTGTAGTAGGTACTGTGTAGGTATTTATCATTAAAATTTCTTCTGGTGGTATGATAACAAAACGAAAACGATGTAGGTTTGCAGTTTATGACCTATTTTTTCCATCCTGTTTTTGTATAAGTTCATTAAAAGATGACCTCACATTGAAATGCTAGAGCGTAGACACTATTGGACTGTAGGTAATATCTTTCTTTTGGAACGGCGTCTACGTTTTTTTAATTACGCTAAGTTTATTTTTTGCTACGTTATTTTAAAACCACGCATTACTCTACACAGGAGAGACTTTTTCTGAGAGATTAAAAATTGAGTTTGATTATATTTATTTACTCTTAATTTTAAAATTGAGACTAACTTTGATGTATCTCATCTGACGTATTTAAAATGTTGACATCATATTATATTATATAAGTCAATATTTTATCTGCTCCATCGTCATTTTTCAGTCTTATAAAATCTATCTATATACGTGTAAGAAGAAAAGTCCACAGTGAAAATCTATAGTTACAAAGGAATATATAATTTACTTAATGGTTATCATGTTTAATGTTAGGTTATAACTTTTAATTAATCAAGTTATCTATTAATTTAATTCGTATAAAAATATTTTCATATATAATATACATAAAATAATAATTAGTATTAACTCAGACAGTCAGGGATATATGTAAATGTAGCTGATTGTCACATTCACTCATTTTTTTCATTGTTATTATACCTTACAGTTTTTTGCCATTCCTTTTTTTGAGAGATTTGAAACTTAATTATTTTAATAAATAACGAATCTTATATTACAGTAGAACTTTTTCCATACCACCTGAAATGTGTTCAAATAAGATGAAATGTTTTGTGTAGTTTATTATTCTAATTTTAACTCATTAACTTAAGTTATTTTTCTTAATAATAGATACAACTCACATCTATTAAATAATGTTTAAACCTCAAAAACCTGTAAAACCAAGATTAATTTAAATTTATAATACATTAATATCTTTAATTTTAAAAATTGTGCCATAAATACTTATACATTTGAGAACATATAAGTATTTATTAATAACTTATGCCCATAGTAATGTGTTACTAAATTTAGTTCTAATTGTTAGAAGCTGAATTAAATATAACTAATAGGTATTCAGATTTAACACTCACATTAAATTTTAGTCATGCATTGAATATATAGGTGATTGTGTTTGTTATGTTTCAACGTATACTCGAAATATTATTAAATAATAATATATAAGGTCGATTATAACTTGTAAGTGTATTGAATCTTAATTAATTTACATTTTAAAGGTTTCTGCGTGACAATGACTACAAAAACTAATAATAACTTAAATATTAATACTTCACTATAGCTGCAAAGGTTTCAATCAATTTAGTGTTTGGTATATTAAATACTTATAATATATTACTAATTAATATACTAATCAAAATATCAAATTTTAATTATGATTATGTTTAACATGTTATATTTAGAAAAACATTTATATAATCGATAGTTGTACGCATGGTAGTCATGTTTTTGTTAAAAAATATTTATTTTAAAAGTTTTTGTTTAGTTTAGATCACATTTAAAGCCACAGTTACGCATAAATAATTTTACTTAACTATAGAAAAGACAAAAATATTGTTAAAATTGAAAACAATTAAAGGTGTAAATAATATTATGTAACAGGCAATATTTCGAAAATTCCAAATGTTCTTCGCAAGTGTCTTCTTAGCCCTTAGGTTTATAATTTTATTGTTAATTTAAAACAAAGCGTATACAACCACATATTTTGAAATTTCATGAAAAACTGATATCTACTGATCACCATTATTATTAAGTATATCTAACAGGAGCCAAACGTTTGTATTTATAGTTGATATCACGGTTATCTCGATAATCGCGCAGGTTAAAAGTTGATACTTAATGTTCATAGTCATTTTTCAACGATTATTTTTAAATTTTACACAGTGATTAAGTGATGCCACTGTGGAAATTCTGAAAAAAATTAAAATACAACGTTATACCTATTTATTTAAATATATTTATATTTAGTAAAACCAAGTCCGTACCTTTATTTCCACACATTACAGGGAAATGATATTTTGGCCGTTTCTCGGATGATTAATTGTCTAAAGAATAAGTATACCACCGTCTTGGCGTCTTCAGATTTAAGACATCCGCCTTTCTCATAGTTACTCTGTGAGAGCTCACAGTGTACACAGTATACATATTTTACTTCCTATTTACTATTTAGAAATCATCTGCATCCATATAAGTCAAACATGGTCGGTGGACGCCGTATGGAATGACTAATTGCTCTTATTATGTCACCGTCATTTGTTGGTTTAGGTAAAATTTTGCATGCTTGAATGACGTCAATTATGTATTACCTAGGTATATATAAGTACATAAATCACGTTTTGCATGGTAGGTAAGATCGCCGAGCCCTGTGCGAATTTAACTTGAAAAATAAATGAAAATTTCTTCGTAAATTATCGCGCCGTGTCAACGACGACAACGAGTGTCACTTTACACAATTTAAGAGACTTACAATCGCCATTCTCAATAATTAAAATATAAATATCGTTTGAAAAGTAAAAAACGTGTTCACCCGCGCCGTGAACACAATTATTAGTTGTTGGATGTTTTACCTACTATTTAATTGTGTGCACTTTTATGACCTGTGGATGGCAAAATGTTTCAGACATCTACTGAATATTAGTTGCGTACCCAGAATTTTATAACTGGGGGGTCAGCATAGCTCTATAGTATCTACTGACTATGTAAGTACTAGAAAGTGGTTCTCGAATTATTTTAATTATTTTATGTTTTGATAAAAAAAACTAATTTGCCATAAAAATTTACATAAAAACAGTTAACATAAATTATTGTTATAATTTAGTAGTTTTTGTACACCGTTATTAATTATAAGTCGAAATTATAATGAGATAATATTTACTCGGATGTATTATGCCAATAATAATTAGTTAGGTACTTACTTGGGTATATTATATATGCAAATTAATGTACGAAAATATAAATCTCTTAAAAGGACACCACACCCGCATGACGCGTTGTCTCCGTTTAAAAAAAGTATAAACAAAGTTAATTTTAAGTTCATAATAATTCATTTTACTCCAGTGAATACAGAATTTTGAAGCTGTACGTTTTTGGTAAATTTCAAAATGACCATAACTTGTTTCAAAATTTAAATATCAATTAAAGCTTCTATAATGCTCTGGATGTTAACATTAATCTTTAAATTTTATAATAGATCAGTTCACTCTAAATTTACAGAGTAAAACGTGATGATTGTGAACGTACAATTTTCTATGCAATATACTTGTATGAATTTGTAAGACGGAAACAACACATGCGAATTTAGCATTCGCATAATCGAATGTCACACATTCTCACATCCACACCATGCATTAGGTTAGGTTGTATGCACATTTTCGCTGAATAAAATCAATCTTGTTTTTTTAGCTTTAATATTAGAACGATTTGATATATCATCGAATTTAATTTCAAGATCAGCTATGTTTGTACGTTAGTTTTTTACTATATTTAAATTTGTAAGCAAATCATGATCACTTTTAAATTGTAATATTTTACACAGGTTCATAGTTTGTTAAAAATGTAAGTTTAATGTTAACTTATCCTACAGGGCTACACGTAGAGTATAAAACAACATTTTCAAAGTATAATTCTATACATAAATAGATTATCTATATGTATCGGTAAATGGAAAATATTGGTCCCCCGACAATATAAATTATTGGTTCCCGCGAATAAATGAACATAATATGCGGACAATTGACCTTCTCTATAATTTTATGCACGCGCCACGCACAATTGGTCCCTGGCCAATTTTTTTTTTGCTACGTAATAAGTGAATTTCATTGACGTTTTTATGCAGAATAATACATTTAACAGATTTAAATTGACATATCACTAAGCGTCACTAACAAACAAAATGTATCAGCAGTTGAGACGCTTTTTTAAATGGGATAATATAAGTTATGCATTTTGATCGGTTATATTATAACCGTTTTAAAATTTACCATGCATGATGTACATTCTTCGGAGGTAGATTCTACGGTGACTACTCTTCAAATTTAAACATCTTAATTAATACATAATCTTAATTAATAAATAATCTATGAGAAATCAAAATAATTTTTTTAAATTAATAATAATTCTAAGACTTGTTTACGATTATCACCTTCTGGCTTCTAATATATTGACGGTAATAGCTGTGAATAGGTAGGTAATATTGTAATAATACTGAAGTAAATTTTAGTTGATTATTAATTTGGTTATACAACTATTTTATGATGCTTATTTTGGTATATTTTATGGAAAGTGAATTTTAAAATAATTTTTTTTAGGCGGCAAAAGTTTTTATTTATTGCACCTTGTGCTACACATTTTATTCTTCCAGAGATATTTTGTAAATAGAGATTTTCCGTCAATAAAGAAATATTAATGTACTGTATTTTATTTGATAATTATTAAGTATTTTACTCCCAATTATTCTGATTACTCAATTTGTTAGTTAATTTTGTTTTTCTTATGTGAATACCAAATATTTCTCAGTTTCTTATTGATTTGTGAGTATTGGTACAATAGAGTGTTTTAATATCAGTCAGGGAATAATTAAATTGGGATACCAAAATCAGCACAATAAAATAATGTTGTGTTCAATATGCCACAGATAAAAAGTAGGACATTGGTCAACTGTCTTAAATTCGCATGCAGTTACCTATATTTATTTTACCCAAACTCAATGCCTAAGCCCTTGACTACCAATGTTTTGTATTAAACATTGTATTAAAAGTAATAATAGAAATATTTAAGACAAAAAATCACCTCGACGGAGGTAAGCAATAAGCATACAAAATGTCTTTCATTTATCGATAACCATTGAATGAAAATATAGGTAATATCCAACGTTCAAATAAAGATAAACTACCAATCATAATATTATATAAATGTAAGCTACATGTTTTATAAATTATAATAATTATCTTTCTACAATAAAATACTATGTCCACTAAATAAAAATGATCTATAAACAATTATTATTAAAATGCTCATCACTGCACTTTTACTATACTTGTTTAAATAAAAACAGTCTTATGTAGTCATAGATAGAACAGGGTCCATAAATTATTTAATAACTTAATTCTGGGTCAGCTGATTAAAAAAATTCCATCCCTAGTTGAATAGTATACTTATTGAAAGTTTTAATGCATTTTTAAAATGATATCCAATGTTTGTTACCCAACAAATTTTATTATTGTATGTAAAAAAAAATGATTGATTTCAAAATATTGGTTTGTTATGTGACATTTTATCAGAGTTACTGCGGTAGGTGCGATTAGTATTGAAACTGTTGTGAGAATTATCATGCGATTCTATTCATACTTATGTAGAAAAAGAATACTATTATGTTTTCAGTATTACCATTATAACATTATGTTCTTACAACTAAAACAGTAATCAAATGCCAACATTATTACAGTAAAATGTTATATCTGTACAAGGTGATTACAATTTAACGCTACACCAGTTATTCGACTGTAAAATTGTTATTACGACGGTCATAACTTATAACTTATAATAGTTTAAATATTGATACATTAAAAAATGTGATCATATGCATAAAATATAATAGGTATAGTTATATTATGATGTCATTTTTTCATAATTTTATCGACAGTAGTAGTTTGTTTCTTGATACACTGGGTCATACACATTTATTAGACAAAATTTGCTTATTTACATTACACAACATGTCATGCATCGTTATATACACATTTTACTAAAAAGAGTTGGCCAAAAACGTATTAAAAGTTTGGTAATAAAAGCCTTTGACGGTTGGGAAAAAGGTTTTTCCCTAACCTACTGTATAAATAAATACTTTAAGAATTTATAAAACCGCATTCCGTGTAATTTGAGTTTTCTTTTAAATATGAAATTTTTGTTCATCATTATACCTGCAACTGTAATAATTAACGACCACAAAAATACATTATTAATTAGTCTGCGTTACTTTTTTTTGTTTGTCTCTTATGTTACATAGGACACAGCAGAATAAATAGATTTCAATTTAAAGAACTACCTATTCATCGGATGTAAATTGTACAATGCAATACGAATTCGAATTCAATTGACGCGCGTGTCTGCGCCGTACATAGGTAACGGAATAATGTTTATCGGTACAAATTACACTTGGTTATAATAAATATAATATATTATGGGCTATCGCGTACGTGTTGGCGTGTCAGGCATTCATATTTACTATTATTTACCGCAGTGCAGTGTCCCGACCTGAACACGCGTGTGCTTGTATGGTAGACGTGACGTACGCCTTGAACGAAAATATGTACAATATAAATACTTTTATTTCTCTCTCTGTCTCTCTCGGATCAGCTGAACAAATCGAGCGGTCAGCGTTTCCGTCGGACACCCTTCACCGCCGCCGTTACCGTCACACGGCCGGAGTAAATATTTTTTTGTGTACCTATACAAAATATAATATAAATTAGATTGCGTTTTACCTAGGAGGTATTATAGGTACACAAGATAACAAAATAATTCATAACGTCATAAGATATCGGTGTATTAACCTCTCGAAAATTAACCCCGAGGTAACAGCTAACGTACAACTATTGTAGTATATGGTTTATTTATTATTTTATGTCGGTAGTAGAGGGGGGCGGGGGTGGAATAGACAATTTATCACTTACCCGTGCACACCACACTGCTGCAATGGGGTCGAAGACGCTGCACTCCGGTGATGATTTACTTGGTCGACAAAAAAAAATCCATCTAATAACTCACCGCTGCAGTGATGTCTGCCATTATATTATTATTATTGTGTGTGCGTGTTCGAGTGTTCAGCGTGTCTCCGTTTATTATTTTCCCTTGATCAATGACGAATGACGACTATAATATCGAGAAAGCGTCTGTCGGTGAGTCGTCATATTATTTTATTTTCTTCACGTATACCTCTATACGTAGTGCGTGCACCCAAACGACAACGATCGATATGCTTCCGATATGTCTGCGGGGCCAAGGTGATCAATGGTTTGAAAAGCTATGGGTTGGCGTTGATGCCCAAAGAACCCATTATTATGGTGTAGGAGACGTTATGCATTTTTCTCGGTGACGATGTATTACCGAAAATGGATTACACCACTGTGCCGTGTAATATAATATTCTGGTTGAAACGTTCTAATAGTGATGTGTATTTTTTTTTATACATTTATTTTGTCGTAGTATTAGCCAGTATAATATGTAGGTAGTTTCGAAAAATGAGCTTACATTCAATCCCAGTTTACGTTAAAATTTTGATTTACGTTAGGAGGTGGCGCTCATATTTTTGAAATAAAAGTACCCATTGGAAGCATTTTTACACTCCGATGAGTTCATATATTGATCCGACCTACCTGCGATGAATTTCGCTGTTATTTTAGCAGTCTTTTGAAATGTTCATATAAATTACTGAACATTTTCAAAGTTTAATTTCTAATATATCGTTTGTGTTGCAAATTTTAATTTTTTAAACAGAAATCTCTAAGAGTTATACATAATTTTTAAATCAATTAAACCTAAATTAATAATGATAAAAAAGTTTTAATTTCAATTAAATATATTCATTTTTTTTGTCACCAAATATTATATATAATATAGAGTTACTCTACTTGATAGTTTTCACGAGCGTGAGGGTTTTATTTTACTATTTCCAGTAAAACATTTTTACACATATTTTTACTCAGATAAATATGAAACATTTTACAATCCAAAAGAAAATTACTTTATATAATAGTTTTTCGTCGCTATATAAAGTGGTGTAATACACTACATATATTATGTTTTAATATATGTGCCTATTTATTCGGCACTTACGCCGTATACAAAAAAGTAATTATTTTTAACAGAGAACACCAAATTTAAAAATGAGAATGAGTTTTGGGAGACTGATAATGATAAATAACTATATTATACAATTATTTTAGTTTTATTTATAAATTCTGGTAAAAAGAAAACCACCTCTACCACCAAGGTTAATTTAATTTTTCAATGGTTGACAGTAGTTGACATCCATCGTTTGCAGTCTTGTAGATTAAGTAATTTAAGTAATCGTGTAAATGGTACATTTAATTATTTATGCTTAAAGTATATTAGTTCTATTGTTATGAAGAATAAATATTATTTTTCATAAATTAGGTTTCATTTAAATTTCAATATTTGATCAGATAAGAACAAATGAATTATACATGGTCCATATTCTATTTTATACTTCTTAACTCACAATGCTCGCGTATAGAATAATACAATATTTGATATTGTTTCATAAATAATACCTATTGCAAGTTTTTAGATTAAACATTTTCCGAATAAGTTTCGCAAAGGTTATACATTTATTATTAACAATAGTGCTAAACTGAAAACGCGTCTACAAAAATAATAATAATTTTAAACAGGAACAGTAACAGACTTTTCGTAAATTAAACTTAACAATTCCGAGCGCGAGAGATAAGGCGTTTATATTACGCGGCGATAGTCGTAAATTATTATTTGAAACTTCTAACAATTTCCCTTCATCACGTAATCGGCCGACTGCTGTTGTATACCTAAGCAACAAATTATTATTATTACCTATTACTATTATAGTTGCGTTAAACTCATTCTCATTTAAATTTTCAAGCATACCTATTAAGTATTTACAAAGTTAAAATAAGTTATTACGAATTCGATTTTGTTTGGAATTGTAGTTGATTTGAATAATTTATACACTACTAATACTTATAAATGATACTCCATATGAGATTCTGTCGATATAATATAGTCGTTGACACCAAAAAATCTCCCATGTAACAAGTTTAAGATTTTGAGGATTTTTTCCTCGGACTTACAAAAAAAATAAGTTATAATTTGATAAAATATCTACAATATGTTATGTTGCCTATATTCATCGCGCTATCAATGAATATTAATAAATAAAACTTCCTTAGTGTTACCTAGCTACTATATCTAAATCGTAAATAATATTATGATGACAAATGATGACATTGACTATCATTCAAAAAATTTTCTAAGCGACATTAAATTACTCGAATGTAAGCTCGGAAAAAATTTAAATTAACAAAACATTTCAAATTGGTAGAACATTGAGAATATTTATACATTTTTTTCACGAATATTGGATTTTGACTGTCATTGAGTTCAAAATAAGATCTGGTTTAAGTTTGAAATGTTGAAATTTCTTCTGTAAATCATTGACAAATTTTCGAATGGTATCTTGAAAAATCGAATTTTCATCGACGGTAGGCTTTAAGTACTGTTGATACAGGTTAATATTACATTACGAATATTGTACTAAGTAAAGTACTGTACAATAGTGTACTATGCATAAGTATAATACATGTTTACTGTTAAGTTGTTTCGTTTACACAACATATTTGTATATTATTGTAATATAATCAATAAAAAAGTTTTTTTTTCGATTTTTGATGTAAATTGTATAAGACTGTATCGTAGTAACTACTTTTTAAATTACTATGATATTAATAAAGCTTTTAAATATGCGCAAGAAAGTAGAAACTCTGGAAGAGACTTATATGGACAAATAATATTATTAAAAAAATAAAATGGTACGATTGTGCAATTTTTAGTTCAAAAATTGATTAATTATTTTCGTTGATTGCGTTTGATCTGAACCTATCTCGCATTGACGTACATATAAATATAGTAATAGATACTTAGCTTGTACGACCTACCTCTGCAATTTTATCAAACGGATCGTTTTACCACAGTGTAAAAAAAAAACCGACTTACGTCAACTGGCCACTCATGTCTCATAATACCTGCATATATATAGTTTAACTCTGTTCGCAATAATTTCGAGGGGTACAGGACCAGAAATAATATTACACGGGCGGACCATATTTTGATCACGTCGCAAACTCGCTTTTCACAACATGACAGGGCACGTATACCGGTACCGCAGTGTGTAAGGTGGATATAATTTGGGGGGGGGGGACGGTAATGCAGGACACATTTAAATATTGTATAGGACACGTTGGTGTGCGGAGCAGGAAAAATTGCTTTTAAAAATTACTGCAAACACGTTCGCGGAAAATGTATGCTTAGAGTGTATGCGACAGTGTCGCTTTGAGAAATAATAATATGTTTCAGGTTCTAAAATGCGTGTAGGTCACCTACGCCGCATTGGGAATTTTGTGATTGTTTTCTTTCAACTAAATGCGCTTGTGTACCACACCTTTATGGTGCCAAGTACAATATATGAACATGATCAGAAAACTGTCATGGATAAACATTGTCAAAAATTGTCCAACCCAAGAGTGTATGTACGACGCCATGTACCACGTGCATCGCCTTAGCTGGTGATCGATAAAAATGTACCCACGTGCCAAAATTATTCATACAACATTTTGTAAGTTTTGCACGAATTTCAACCAATTTCCCAGGACCAAAGTTAATTAACTTACGATACGTCCACCGAAATCATCACCATTGGTTACCTAACTACTTTAAACGTTTTGGATGTTCAAATTGACGAAGCATCGTTACCGATGCAAATTTATTTTCATTATTAATTTGATCATTTGATGACGTGAGACGTGTTTATTATCCTACCAGCAAATATAAATACATTTAATCATAATGGTAGAGTAACATAATATCAATACAATAATTAATTATAATATACTTTCTGATACACATCAGCTGTTTTGCACACTGCGCAGTATATATAGGGAAGATAGGTGGGAAATGGGGTAGTCTGTTGGAAAAATTAGGTACAGTATTATCTGCAGGTTATACTGTTTAACCTTTTATTCACAATTTTACCGAGTGTTATTATAAAAAGGCGTATCAATACGTCATGTGATATTGAATTATTTGTACATTTAAAAATATTCTTATCATTATAACTAATTTGTTGTTTGCTTTGTACAGTGTTCAAAGCGTTGTAATACTTGGAGCTGAGGAAAACACATTTTATTATTTGAGTGTGTTTTAAAAACAGTTCATTATTACATTTTATATAAACTGTGTTACTTTTCCACTGAATAATTAAATTTAAGTTTTTACAAAAATCTTTTATTTGAAAAGTTAGTTTTGGTAAAAGTTCTCTCTCCCCGTTTTAACCTCTAGCTACTTATAACCAATATGAAATCGGGAATTCCTACACTTATGTCACTTTTCACTTTTCAATATATTGATATTGTATCATCTACAATATACAAGCTCAAAAAATGTATAGATAGTAGGTAGGATAAATAGAACGGTAAGCACCTAGGTACTTCTTTTTTTATAATCTTATGAAAATGTCTCTTGTTACCCAACCCTACGTCAATAATGGAGCAAATCCCAATCAAAAACTATATGTTATAGACAATACTCGTAGATCAATTCTTTGATTTTTTAACTACAGACACGAGTTTTAAGGTTTCTTTTGTTCCTCATCATACTAATACCACCCCTATATTTACGTAGGAAACGTTCATTTTTCAATTTAAAATTTCATCAGAATATTGTGCAATATACCTAGTGAATTCAATTTTATCGAAGTCAAATACCGTAGGTTAAGGTATACGATCAATTATTATTTGTAATATGATATCACCGTTTGTCGAAACTCATGGGTCCTTATACAGATAATGATGACGATCTACGCGTGTTTACATACATCATCCCTCGTTAAATTTATAATCAAATTTCAGAAAGGTTTTCGATATTTAACCGTATTGGGGTACACACGATATAGTCATTGAATCACAAGTATGTTTAAAACCCCGTAAATAATCTACGAACAAATCTCAAACACTTGCAGAAATAATAGTATGCAGTGTTACTTTTTAAAATGCATCGCAATTTTGAAAGATTTTATTATTTTTTCAGATACTCTTCTGTAATAATAGGCATCGCGTTCCGGTGTCTCGGTGTACGCACTCCATAGTGTTCGGGTCATCGAGAAATTTACATAAAACCAACCGTGTCATTGTGTTATGTCGAAACTTTTAATCCGAGTTTCATGCACTTGCGTTTACTACGGTTTATCCCACGCGCGTTCGATGTTAGGACTCTGCGGTATAGACAACTGCAATTGCCGATTATTATGTCATGTGGTTCATTGCTGAATATACGTTGTAAACGACAAAGCGGATTCCTCTTTGGTGTTTACTTCCACGACAGATTGTATGTTATTACTTATTATAAATGGCGATCGAGCATTGTTTGAAATCATCGTTATATATCTTTTATACTAGAGCATGGGTTCAAGGATCCTCTTCTCGGAATTTTTAAATATACTTAAAGGTGTCATTTATTTTTAAAGATTTGTTGTAGTATCTACTTTTTTAACTGCGGAAATAAAAACTTTTGCTTTTCAAACGAGTACCCCATTTTTCTACCGTAAATTATTTGGTGGATAATTTATTTTACTCTGAACATTTTGACTATCCGAATCAAAATTCAAACTAGTGGTTTTTGAGTTATTTAACTTTGTGTACTTAGGATAATTATAGGTCTATGATTATGTGGTTGGTAGATACGAGGGACTATATCGATTTTAGAATTTAAGTGATTAATATTGTTAATCGATTAACATTAATAATTTGTAAAAATGGTCCAAATATAATACATACTTTATCTACTTTAAATTTTTTTATAACCATTTTTAAGGATTGTTATCCTTAATATAAATATTTGAATAACTGAGAGCGGTTCTCGTTTGAAAACTGACACCTGTATTGCCACAGGACACATCTTCGGTCCAGTAGAAAACTATTAAAAATTTAGAAATATGGCCTTTGAGTAGATATATTTAAAAATTCTAAAAATCAGAATTGGAATAAATTTGTTATTAAATAGAAAAAAATAGGGATGAGCTTGATTGTTGGTGGATCACTCTGTGTATACCACACAATCCAATTTGAATTCCCGAAAATCCTAATCTAAGCTCTCTTTTGCGTATCGCATATATTATTATACATGTAGTGTGTCGTTCTTTTGTCATTCGTTCCAAGCTAAGCGGAGGATTATATTGATGACGTAAATCGAACGGTTCACTGCAGGAAAACAAAAAGATAAATAAATTGTAGTTTTGGACGTGCTTCCAGTGTACCTACACGTTTATTTCAACTTGTAATTATGGCAAGAGAAAAGCGCCACCTGATGCTCTAGTATAATATTATATTTATAGACGTATTGTTTATGGTTTACAGTCGCGAGCGAGTTCACATTAATCGTGTGCCTATAGAAAAAATAATAACTATAAAGTATAATCTATAAAAACTAAACCAGGACGAGCAAAAAATATCATATTATTCGTCATCAAAAAATGTTAAAATATACGTATGACAATCGACCACTATGTAGAAGCAGCGCTATGCCTCAGCCATAAAGCCGGTTAGCATAATATGTTCAGCACAGAGGGTTCTTGGAAATACGCACTTAGATAGGTTTTAAATTGCAAATACGAATAAAATAACGATATAGCTATAGGCGTTCAAATAAAACACAGATATTACCTACCCATAAAATGTTGTACATGTTATATTTTTTAACGCTGTAAGTATAACGTTTATTTTGATACTGCTGTAGACGGTTTACACGCGTTAAAAATACAATACATGCCGTATCAACAGCGGGAGCTATGTAAGTCATATCAGAAAATAAAAACGACAGCTAGAAGTATAAAATGTTGACTTACACCATTGTGAAAATAATGTAATGAATAATGATACGCATAATATTGTATAACTCTGAACGAATAATATAATATTTGATTTAAGGGGCTTCGTTATATTATTATACTAGAGGGGCGAAATAAAAATACACTTGTCCTTACTTCCAGCAGGCTGCTACCACGTCATGTATACTCGATTTTACAACGCAATATTTTATTATATTGACTAATGAGTGTACAATTGGAAACGCGATTTATTTTGGGATACACAATGAGCAACAAGGTTCGGTACCTACTGCAGAAGATACTTTCTGTTCAATAAAAATAATTGTGTATTGACAGAAATTGTAATTTGTAAACGTTCATTATTATTAACTTTCTCATAAAGTCATAGATTCGATTTAATTATATTATGTACAATTATCTAACTGAATTTCCAAAATAATTGGACAACGATATACTTACAGAACAAGAATACATTTTAACAAAATATTAAAAAATCAAACTTTTTTAACAATATTCCTAGCAAATATTCAAGTTTTAATTAATAATAATTATTTATAAGTTTAAATGTGTTAGTTAGTATTCGTTAGACGTTGATAGATAATTGTTAATTGTGTTAATTCAAATAGCCAAATTAGGTAGTTACTTATTATATGTATTAAAGATACATTTTTCATAATATAATCAATCCCTTCCTAGAAGAATTAATTTATTTTCATGCTGATAATATCATGTAATATGTTAGCTTTGATAAAAATAATTGTGAGCGGAGTACAGTTTATCGTAGGAATTTGTATGATATTTTTAAATTGTAGTTACATTTTCCTCTTTCAAGCTGAATTAGCCCATTCACTCAAGTCCTGTGAAATTCTAACACTTATTAGTTATTGAATTTTTTATGTACAGATTGAAAATATTCTTTTGAATAAAAAAAAAAATTACATTTAAAAAAAGTTAATTTGTTAATACGTTGATTTAGGTCCATTGCCTTAGAATCGACCACCAAAGTAACAGCCAAGTTTTGAATTATGAAATGGTACCAAGAGCTATTTGAAATCAATTTTACAAAGGATAAGGTTGGAGAGGTTTTGGAGTACGAGAGTAAAAATTTCCTAATCTAACTATATAAACTTGAAATTTACTTTCTTTGTAACAACTAATCTCAGAAACTTCTCATCCGATTATCTTGATTTTTTTTTAAATTATAGAGTACATCACGGAGTAGGTTTTAAGGTTATTTCAATCCCTCTATAGGTAGCAAAAGGGTAGATTACAGGTATATTTTTTTGAGTTTACAAAAAAAAAAATATTTTTGCTTATTTAAATGGTTGCCGTAGGTATAAGGTATTGCCTACTATAATATTATAATATTAGAAGACAATTACTACTAGAAATATGGTATTATTATTATAATAATATATTAAATATATATTTAAAAAAAAACAAATCCTCGGCAAGGACAACGTCGTATATAACAGCTATATTATTATATAGTTGCTAAAAGTTATTTTATATTAATTATTATTTTCCTTAAATTTTTTTATTTGAAAACAATTTCATAGTTGGTTTTTTCTATATTATATAAACACAATTGTTTTAAAATTATATTTAATGAATGTACTGTTTTTCTATTTGATAAGAATAATAATGTCTAGTGTAGTAGTCATTGATAATTTTTTTTTAAATTTGCTATTGCACGAGCACCAAATACTTGCAACTAGTATCAACTATCAAGTACTTGCAATTAGTATCAAGTACCAAATACTCGTCAATGGTAATTCCAATTCAATGACGATATCACTTCTACTTACAATATCGATAAAATGAAAATTCTTCTCGTACAAGTTCAATGATAATTCCACTGACAATTTTAATGAAAATTTCACTGTCAATTATATTTCCCCTGACAATGAAAATTTGTGTGACAATTCCAGAAATAAAATTACACTGTCAAGTTCAATGATAATTCCATTAACAATAGTCAATGGATAATGACAATAGCCATTAGTCAATATCGCAATTATTATTCTTATCGAATAGAAAAACAGTCCATTTATAAATTATATTATTAAAACAATTGTTCCTATTTAATATAATATAGAAATATTTACTTTCGCAAACTGAAGAGCCCCTTAATCTTTGTAAAGTTGATTTCAGAGAGTTCTCTATGCCATCTCATAGTCAAAAAATCGATAGTATAAAATACGTAATCGCAGTGAAATGGTTACACCAGTATCACTAAGGGGAAATTGAATTCCCCAAGTTTGAGGAGGTGTTCAAATATTTAAATTAGGATTACAAATTGTTACCAATGAAATAGCAGTCGACAGAATAATTTTGACTTCGATATTTACTTTGCTGGTACTTGGATAACTGGGTTGATTTAAATTATAATCTGTTTTCAATACCACGTTGAATAAATAAAATATATAAAAACAATTTTTGGTAGGTACTTCTATTATCATTATATTGTTATTCTTCTATTTTTTTTCTTATGTAATTATAATTTTATTAAGATACTAAAAATTCAATTTATTTTTTAACTGCTCTCAAGTTTCAATTTTCAAATTATTCATACTTAATATTATATTGATATTATGTATTTGATGAAAATGTATCAGTTAATCAAAAAATTAAAGTAAATACATTTGAGTATTGTCGTATTGATAAGCTTTTATGTGAATCAAATAATACTATCCAATTTGTATGAATTTCAGCATCGAATCTTTAGAAAAAATGCGTTTTATATATTTATTGTATTTTTATTCGTTACGTCATTCCAGTAACATTCCATTTTTCATATTTTGATTAATACAAATATATGTATGTTTATTTAATAATAATTCATCCATGCTGATTGTAGTATTTTTTAATAATAATATTCAAAATAAGACTTATGTAGGAATAATTTTCCCGAGGTTTTTTTATGGAAACGAATAAAATTTTTAGAATATTTTATAAAACGCACTGAATATAAAATAATGATTTTTATGGTCTCTCGTAGGAATTTTATTTGGAATTTAATCGGAATGAAAATCATAAAAATATAACTCTGATTATACTCAGTTTTAATTTATACGCTTAGGTTATCTCCTTCTATTATTTTCAAAACTTCTTAATATCTATTATCGACTATCGTCACACTCAATTAATTTTTATTATATTGATTTTTGTATGCATGAGTGTCAGATTTAGGCAAGTATGATTATATGTTTATGATATAATATATGGATTGTACAAGTTTAATCCGATTTATTACACATAATTATTCATTTTAAAGAAACATAATATTATATATACAAGCAAAGTATGTCTACATGTGCTGTAATTTTTTTTTCAACTCAGTCGTTTTATTTATGTATATTTTTAGTGTTATTAACTGATTGTTATTCATTATTTTTAGATGAAATATTATTATGTGTAAGGGCAGTTGGCATTTTGGTCACGTACCAATACATAACATAATTTACACATGTATAATATTTCATGTATTAAAATAGGACCACTGTCGAATATTTTTGTACAACCACTATAATATTTCCTTATAATATTTCATTTTTTTTTTTAAACAGGAATGTATATTTCTCAAATAGTTTAATTAAAATGATTTGTTTGCAAAAATATTACTTTGTTTATTCCTTGAGATTTAATATTTTATCGAACATACATTCACCTGTTAACTTGTAACACTTCAACATGAACGATGAATACAATTATAAGACATCATAACTATAGGTTAGTCTCGATTTGTGTATAGTCGAGTACCTACAATAACCGGTCAATGTTAAATCTATTTTTAATCGCATATAGTAAAATGTCCAATAAATGAAACGGTTCTTATTTCCCGTCGTTTTTTCTCGCCTGACAGAAGTTAGACAGCTGGAAATTTCATTAACTTAGTGGATTAGGGTTGAGTGCCAATCAAGATGCCAACTAAGACTTACAGTACAGTATATACGATTCGCGTATAATAGTTAGTAAATCAATAAAAAATCGTTTAAATTGATTTTCCTTCATTACTTATTATAATCGGATATCGATTTTATCAAAATAATATCTAAAACTTGCAATAACGCTATATCATAATTCAATATTTAGAAGTAGTTATATTCGTATTCAATAACGATGTATTATAATTACAGTAAAAAATACTAATTACAACTAATTAACATCAGTTTGCACAACATATAATGAACAATATTATGTCAACTGTATCATAATTTTTATATTATCTCGAGAACAATTTGTGGTAGTGGTACGAATATGCATACTTTATTTTCTAAAATTATAAATG
Organism: Myzus persicae; assembly: GCF_001856785.1. Classification (NCBI taxonomy): domain Eukaryota; kingdom Metazoa; phylum Arthropoda; class Insecta; order Hemiptera; family Aphididae; genus Myzus; species Myzus persicae. Next base: position 652,783 of record NW_019101246.1, on the reverse strand, counting down.
CGCATTATTCATTCAACACAGCTACCTCTGATTTTAATTTTTCACCTGGTGGGCGTACTAATAATTAATAAAACGAAAAGGTTTCCTATACCTATAGGGTTAAACTAAATGTTAGTTTATTATTATTCTTGTTACCTTTTAATTAATTTTTAATGACCTAAACCTTATTGCATTCGTAGTATGTGTAATTGCAGGTTTGGTTCTATCCTAATGTTCACATACGATAGATATTATAAAATATACCTACTTATCTATCATTAATTCACAGATATTTTTATGAAACATTGATCACAATTTGATTTAATTGATCTTTTCGCTTCAACAATGAGGATTATTAGGGTTATACTAATAATATAGTATGTCGAGCTTACATTTTTCTTTATTTGCAATAATTATTTCTATATTTTAATAATTACTATTATAAGTTTTTAATTATCTTATTGATTCAAAGGCTTACAGACTGCAGGAGTATGAAATATGTCCGCACAATATAGCACATTGTACACATTATAAAAAAGTAATCGAGGCAAAAGTTGTCTGAAAACCCATCACTTATCACTACATTATAGCATTTTTTTTTTTGCTATATACATTCATCATAGTCCTTTTCAAATATTTCTGTATTTTCAGACTACCTATACCCACGTAAAATCTCAACAAGTCGATTTCGTATTATTTAAAAGCTGGGCAATAATAATTTGGCAATATTAATAATATTATCGAGTGTAATATTAAATTGTAATTTATTTTGATTTTTATGCATCTACCTACATATTTTAAATTATAAAAGCGATATTTTAAATGCTTTTAATTGTAATCAAATGTAAATTTTAATTGACATTAAACCCATTTAATACCCTTTAGCTGGTTTTATCATATGCATGCATAATGTTATTCCAGACCTTTTCTGTTTTGCTTTTATCATAGCCATTAATTATTAAACGGAATTTAAACATGTTAATAATACAAGTGAGATTTCGCAACTTGCTGTAAAAATAAGAAATAAAATCTAGTGCCAAAATAGTGCATGAACATTAAACATAGAATAAAACATAAAGTATTAGTGCTTGTCAGTACATAGCAGTATGTTCAATATCAACATCGAACCCATCAAAAATAATGGTAATTCGTATAAACTTAATAATAGTTTTTTTAGGAATTTGCAACGGTCGATGGTGAAATTTAAATTTTCAATAAAATTTAATACATAGTTAAAATAAGGATATACCTAATATCGGTTTGATAACGTTATTTTTCCATTGAAATTGTTGACGGTTGATCTTATGAGTTCGGTATGTAGTCGTTTATTATTCACAACATAAAAACACAATATACTGTTCGTATTGTTTAATTGTTCGTTAAATTCAATATAGTTTATTACCTTTAGGTAGTTTTATAACGTTTCTAACAGAACAACATAAGTACGCGAAGGTATTAATAGTGTATTATTGGAATAATAATGAAACAAAAAATTGTTTCTTTGATAGAGAAGTATACATTTTTAATTTAAAAATACATTTTGTGCATACATATCAATAATCATATCAATTGAGTTGGGATTTATTTAAAACACTCTCAAGGTTTTTATTTTAATGTAGGTTATCCGTATAATCTTACATAAAATCAACGAGTGGTTTTAAAAACTCGACTCAGTAGTAAAGTGGTTTGTACTCGAATGCGGAGAAAAATCCAATTTTACATTTCAAATCGTTTTTATTTCGTGTGTGGAGTGCGTATTCATTGACATTATTTAGTCGAGGAAAATAATTTCTGGCTGAAAAATGATACCTATTGTTGTCTGTCAGAATTTTTGAAAATCTCTTACTGAATAAAAATACACGTATAGGTTCCTATAAACATTCTGTACTTGTATATTTTTATATTAAGCCCGTCGTCGGTTCTTTCGTTTTTTTACGTCAATCAAAATTATATTAATATGATGAATGGAGTATGTTTAGTTCTTTAATGAGTGATTTTTATGACGCAGTAATCGGAAAACGAAAAAGGCGAAAATTATTAAAACACTTATTAAAGCGTTGGTATTTATGCGAAGTTTAAATGCATAATTAGCACTAGAATGCATTTATAATTATAATGTATTATAATATTTAAAATATTATGAAAATAATAATAAATTGTGTATTGCTAATTACAACTAAAATAAATACGAAAACAGTAAGTCGCATCAAGCAATTAAATCATATTGATTTTAATTAAACTGTTTTATTAATAATATTTTAAATGGATATGTTAACATTAAAATTAAAAAGTTGTAAAATAACAATATATATCATAATTTATAATACTATATACCTATACTATATAGGTAATAGGTAATATATGTCTGTTAAGTTTGGTAGTTTGTATGAACTTTGTTTGGTATGGAATCCGTTGTCTATATTATGTTCTAGTGAAGTTTTACAAGCTAGAGAACAAAAGTGCGATATTCACGAATGCGTTCGTACTCGTATTCAACGTTTACTCAGTGGATTTCAATTATTAATTGTACAGGGGCTACAATACAATTAGGTATCACATAATCATATTATGCAAGTTGATTTACTAATTATGCCCATTCCCATTTTTCAAATTCTGAGTTTTAGAATTTTGAAATAAATTAAAATACCATAATTTAATTTTTGTACTGCTTAAGGAGTGCCCAATGGCGATACAAACTTATATTTTTCATACGAAAACCCCCTTTTTTTACTGTAAAGTCTAAATTATTTAGTGGATGATCTTTTTGAAAACTTCGATACCTTTAATTCAAAATTTCTTATAGTTTCTTATAGTTATTAATACTAAATTTGTTTAAATTTGTAACCATTTATTTTGATTTCTAAAAAAAAAAAAATATGTTTTCCTCATAGTCCCTATATAGTGCCCATATCTTCCAAAGTGTTCCAAACCCATTCCCATGTCCTTAGTGCACTAAGCTAAATAATTCAAAAACTACTAGTTTGAATTTAGATTCTGATACTTCATAATTTTAAGAAAAATTATCTGCTAAATAATTTATTGTTCAAAAAGTAGGCTGGGTCATTTTAAAAACAGATATATTCGTACCTCCACAAGACACTTCTTAAATAGTACTAAAAATCTCAAGTTTTGGTAAAAATATATGGCGTGAGATTTAATAATTTGAAAATCAGATTTTGAATAACTACATAGCTTAAGGGGAAACAATATGGTGACTCACTCTGTATATACTATGAAGTGACCTCGTGACATTTAATCAGAAACCATTGAATATTTGCTTTCGTGCTGATCTGAACAAACTGCAGTTGCCTCTGATTGCACGTTTCAGTAAAAAAGTGCAAACACTGGTACGATTTGTGAGAGGGATTAAAGTTTGACGATTTCGTGTAAAAGCAATACATCCCGTCAACAATCATCATAATTGGTCGTGTGTTTACTTACTACTTTGATTCCATAGTTCAAATTTATATAAATATGTTGTATGCGTACTACAGAAGAACAAAGAACAGGAGCACTTTGTTGGGCACTCCTGATTTAGTGCTTCACTTATATTCATGATATTTTCAGTAGGTACTCCAGTGGTTGATTGTATATTATGTTCTCGAATGATATGTTGTTCACGATATTTTATAGGAAATAGGTACAAACGGTATTTTTTTTTTGTCAATGTAAGACGTTGTTGTTCTCAAAACCATCGATTCTCGTTAAGAATTTATACTAACGACAATAATTGCGTCCAACAGAAGCTTAGTGAAGCTCGTACTTAAATAAATCCACTAGTTCTTGGAAAGAGTTTTTATAACTTTTTATATAAATAGGCCATCTTCGTATACATATATCTCGGTTAGTAGAAGTCAATATCGACAACATACGTATGAGTGGTAAATATATTTCTTTCGTATTTCCTCATTCTATACGTATCATGATTATTGTCTATATAATAAGTGATATTGAATTACTTGGAATTCCATGTGAATCGCTAGTTGACCGTCCTTAATCTGCCCCCGATGGTTTAAATAAATCTAAGTTAATAACGTCTGACTGGTATTTCAAATTTAACGTTTGTCATTTAATAATTGAATAAGGTGCAATTATATTTCATTATAAAGAATTAAATAATATTAATTTTGTTTTTATATGATAATATTATTATACTCTATCAATATTGAAATATTGAAGCGAAAACCATGGACAATAATGCTGCTGGGACTTAGATATATGTATTGATGTATACAATAATATACTACGTTGACATTAGGAACACATCATAGCATACGTTGCACAGGAAGATAATAACATACAAAATGTATTTTCAAAGCAATTCAAAAAATCGCTATTCTTCAAAAAACGTATTCATAACATTTTATGCTCGTAATACAACTCGTCTTATTACAACCACATCATATAAGTATACAATTCACTATAATTTTGTATTAGATAGTGTATATTATATAATATACACTAGACAGGGTAATTCACTGAGCATGTTCATCCCTTTTTTATCCTTCAATATTGCATCTGATAAAATTCTGGTTTTTGGAATTTTTAAAAACACTAAAGTACCATGTTGGCATGTTGTCTTAGGAATACTTCTACTTTTTATACCATTAAGAAATATGCTAAGCCGATATAAATTTATATTTTTCTAATGAGAATAATCATTGTTTGTGTAAGTTGTACATACCTTTGTTTTTAAATGTCAATATACCGAACCTTATAAATTCTTACTACAGGTTCACAATAATAAGCTAAGAAGATAAGTAGTACAGGGCCTAAGATGATTTAAATATTTATTTAGATCTGTCGCAATCTACTTGAAAACATTTATTCTTGATTTCGTTTAATGAAGTAAAATAAATACTAGATTCAATATTTCATCATATATTATACAGGTATTTTTTAAAATTATTTTTAAGAACTGTATTTAATAGTTATCCTAAATAGTGTATAATAACTTGGAAATTATTAGGTAGTTTGAATTTTGATTTAGGTACATTAACATTTTCAAAAAATTAACGTGTTCGACATTTTACAGTAAAAAATATTATTTGTTTTCATTTTAAAATAAGATTTTTGTATAGCCACGGGACACTGCTAAAACGGCATAAAAATCTTAATAATTAAAAATATTGTTCTCGACTGTACTTGAACATTTTTAAAACGACTGAACGAATTCATTATTAAAGGAGAAAAATGGGGGTGACAGTGCTTGATGCACAACCCCCTTGTACAGTACAGTTTACGAAATAAAAAGAAAACGTGATGTTTGAAGTCGCTTATTATATATACCGTCAACAAATACTCTCATCTAGTCTCGTCGAAACTATCTATACGACATTAACAGTATTACTTTTTCGGCCATTGCTATACATATATGTAATACGTTTTTATATATTATTTTTTTTGTCCATACAGCAGAGTTACATTGATATCCAAGAACACGTATGATGTGTCGTTACACTCTATTGCTGTCAGCCGGAGTCTTAGCGATCCTGTTGGCAAACCGCGGTGAAAAATGTTTTGTCCAGGGCTTACCGATATCCGAAACTTACGGTGAGTTATTTTGCTTTTATCCTTTTCTTTATAATATTTTTCCCGCATAGATGGTTTTGTCTGAATAGTTTTTGACGACAAACTTATCCATTAAATTATCCTCCATCAACCGTCGCAAGTTTGTAACGACTTTTATAAATTACATTATATATATTTTTAAATTTATTAATTTAATTGTGTCAATACACCAGGTATTTTTACAATTTTAGGTACAGTATACGATTTACGATTTATATGATTATAATATTATACTTTCAAAGATTTACGAAATTACAATGAATTTTACAATGAATTATTTTGGTTAGCTTATAAGTCTAAGTCAGAATCTGAGAATGAAGTGTCATCTTTGGGTTCTTGTAGGATATCCTGTGGTAGCCGAGGTGTAAGTCTTATATTGGTGGATCTTCTGCCGATTTTGTAGTGGAGTGCTCCGTCAACTTTGGGAAGTTTTTCTTTGACATTTTTAAATTGTTGTGTTAGCCAAATTACATTATATATAGTTATAACAACAGAATAATCTTTCCGCAGTCGTTGCAAAATGATCGTTCCCTATTTATACGTACAACTATTATAGGTACCATTTCTAACCGACATAATGATGACCTAATTAAAATGTCTACATTTATGACTGGCTTAACAAAATTATTTATCATCGTCACTTGAAACTAAAACTATAATAATAGGTATATGATTAATTAAAATAAGGAATTCTCCTAAATCACTTATTATAAACTTATTTTAATGTGAATCCCGGGTCGTCACGATATTGCATTGCACAACAGTTAACTGCTTACAAACGTGTCATATACACTATAATATAATACAATATATATGTTATATATTTTAGATTCATACAACAACGTCATTATTCACTTTCGTGTGTTGGTATTGAATAAATAATAATTAAAGCGCTGTAATTTGGTTTGTTTACTAGGTCAATTATTTGTATGAAATTGAAAATCAAGTAATATAATAATTTATTACATTCTTACTGAATGTCATTGGTTTGTGGACTTTTTTTATTTTAATAATTCATTTCTAATAATGTGCCACGATTGATATGTTTTTAGGTCAACCCTAGATCTCACATTTTGTTCTGCTTTTTTAATATTATCTATTTGGTTATTTGCTAAGCAAATATATTTTAGCAATGATTACAATTGAAAGTACCTACATTACACGAAACACTATTTGTTACTAAAATTACACATATTTCAGTAAAAAAACCTCAAACTTATAGTATTTAGTAACCTAAAAAAACAAAACAAATTAGAACAATGGTCTGTTTGAACGTGAGTTTTGGGTGGTATGATGTAGCATTATACCGAAATTGTACTTTTATTATAATGGTTTTCACTCTTTTTTACATCTAAGCCTCAAATTAAAATATTTTGTACATACCGGATTTAAGTGAACCCATTTAATCGTTATTTTGTTTTACTTTTTCGATATATTATTATACATTTTGATACCATACAACACAATTTAGTACTTATTTTTTTCATTTCTTTCATGTATCTATTTCAGCAAGTCCCCTTACTAAAAAAAAATTTGATTGACACTAATGTAATATGCATATTGCATTTACACTACCTAATAGATCTCTTTTAAAATCTAGAACAAAAATATTGTATAACAAATAAGTAAAAAGTATGTCAGCTGACACTATCTGAATACTAGTTATCGCTCTAATAAGCAGCTGCTATCTTTTAATTTTAAAATTTAACTTGCAGTTTAGAATTTAATTTTTATAACAGTTTGAATAATATACCAAAAGCTCTTGTAACATATTCGTGAGTCACACTTAAAGTTTTGAGTTTTTACTCTATTGTAGAGTTCGTATTGTAAAACATTTGAGACTTTTGCAATTACACGAACTCTATTCTTCAAGAAATAGCGTATTTTAAGCGTTAATAGTGTTGTATTGTAGTTTTGTTTCGAGATGTTTATATAATTGTATAAATAACATTTTATTGTATATTTTATGCAGTATCAAAACGAAATTCTTTCATGCGTACCTAAATTGTTCGACTATAGAACAAATGTTTTTTTTAAATTTCCTATAGTTTATCTTAAAAAACTGCAGGTCATGTTCGTTATTATTCTTAACCATATTTATGACGCTCCTCAATACCTCATAGGTATATAAAATAAAAATGTTATCAAAAGAATCCCTCAGTTCTTAGCGTTTGCGTTTATCAGAATTTAGCGATTGACATTTTCAGTTTTAGACATGTGCCCAACCAAACCGGGATAAACAAAAATGCAAAGCTATAAGCGAAATTATAATTACGTGTTTAGATTATGTTTTATTTATGTGACCATAACCGTAATATTGATTTTGAGCCAGACTCGTAACCGTGTCTTGAAAAATCTTAGAAAATAGTTAGGAAAACGAAAGTCCTCTTAACAAAGTAAATATTAGGAAAGTCGAAACCAGATTTTAAAATTATTATTTTAAATAAAGTATTATATATTATGAATTATACAATTTGAAGTAATTTTTTTTTTCATTTACGTTGCTTTTACAGTGCCCATCGACTCTTGATAATGCAGTACTTATATAGATTGTCATATTATTACTAAAAAATGTTCTGCTGCGTCATTTTATTAATAAATTAATACTGTTGAAGGTACCTATAAAATTGATGTTTAATTATAATTGCCGCTTGTAAACTGTCCGATTTTTTGTGAACTTGAATTATTATAAATTTTGTTGCTTTGCCTAAACCTACTAGGTTGTATTTCAAATGTATCATCAGGCCTCAACATGCAACTTTTGAATCACACCCACGTAATAAAAAAAATGGCGATGTCTTTTGCATCACTGCTTAATTTAAAATGAAAGTGAGAATCGAGGTCAACTTATCTTATGATAAAACACAAAAAAAAAAAAAACAAAAAATGTACCATACTTAATGAGCTTTCGAAGATTGTTCTTATTGTTATATAATGGGCTTAAGTTTTCAACTTAACATATTACATAGTATAATACTATTGACTCGTAAAATTAAGCGAGGTGAAATATAATTTCCACTTCTCGTTCTATGCCTCTGTTGACATTTGATATTTGACAAAAGACTTAATTCCAACATTTTTATGTATCTATATATATTGCATACTATATAGATACCCGATAAATGAGATAATACTTTAATAAATTAATTTTGAACGAACAATTAGATGATATATTTCTCCACCCACCACTTATAACTGTCAATTTGAAATGTTCGATGGGAATTCATCGATTTCAAGATAATGAAGTGTATAAAATATATTAAATACAAATGCACGAAGTATTCAATAAGGTCTGCAATTGGTGGAAGTAATACTATCGTGGTTCCTGCCTCAGTTGTGATACCACACGATACAAAAAAGGTCTAACAGTGTTACGCATTTTAAACACATATTATATTATCGAGAGAATAATGTTACTATGGTAACCCAAAACTCTTCAGAAAAATACGTAACGACGTTTCCTTAAAAATAGGATATTCTTTTCGATACATTATTATTTTACGATCGTCGTATACAATTTCACCCAAAACTTGTAACACATTTTGTGTTGGTATTTTTTACCCTTAAATTATACTCTAAACGGCATTTCAAACTGACAAAAAGATTTTTTTTTTTGTTCGTTTTGTCAATTATTTTGGACCTAACCGCATACACATCATTCAGTATAGTATAGTATATTATAATTATATACATATAATATTATAAGGTCTCAGTATAGTCAGTATATATCGGCTCCATTTATCATTTTATAGACTTTCTATGAGTCTGACTATTATTGTCATCAAATCTACTCGCGTATCAATCGTAAATGGGACACGTGGTTTGATAAAATTTACAAAACAAAATAATACGTATTCTGGTCATATCATATATGCCTATATAGTTTTTTTAACCTATCTTAATAATTTTATTAATTCGCCTTTACACTTAACGAGTATCATTACAAGACTGTACATCAATAAAATGTTGTACAATTTACTGGTAATGCGGATCACAGATAAACACGACTGTCGAAAATTCACAGTATCGATAAAGTATCTTTGTTATTACAACAAGTTATTTTTCTTTATAAAAACTATTCAAGTATTATTTGTTTCGTTATGTGTATGTACCTACAGATTACAGAGCAAACTGCGTACTACTAAATTTCCTCTTTCGTTCCGTGAAAATATATCCATATTTTGTAATTACGTGAAGTATAAAAAATGTAGTTCCGTTTCGTGAACTGGATGAACTTTCCATCCATTTCACAAAACGGATAAGAACAAGAAATTGATGTGACATATATATTACATACTGATCACAATATATTATACATATTATAGTAATGGGTTAAATTTTCAAAATGTTTTTGAACCTTTCCTACCATTTTAATTTACTGTGGTAGCATTAGTAGGTGCCTACTATAATTGATTGCTGTATATTACTTAAGTTGCGTTTGACTGTACCGGTGACCGAGTACCAATAGACATTACATTCAAAATTCTTTTGATCAAATAATCCACGAAAAAGAAATACTGTCTGAAACTTTGAAAGATCAAAACAGTAAAAATACTTTTTATTTTTTTATTAATCATAATAACATTGGCTACTAGGCCATAAGTTCTAATTTACATAGTTATTATGTAACGAATAAAAAAAAAAAAATTATTAAATAATAATAATAATAAAGGAAATTTAAGCTATCCCTTGCGAGTAAGAAATCCATATGTTATGCAGATAGGTAGGATATCGAATAATAATTCTACAAACCCTGAATATTATCTGATTTAATATTCCGTTTAATTCACTGTACGTACAATGGTACGTATAGAAACTGTTGTCGTGTAAGACATACAAACGCATCGTAAGTCTTGTAAGTTATAAGACATGAATTAATGTATAATATATCAATGAATGAAAAATAATATTTTCCACACAGGAAAACATTTGTTGTTGCTGAAGTCTTTACCTAATACAAAAAAATAATCTATTTTTTTTTTTTTAAATAAATTTAAAAAATATTTTTTTCTTAAGTAGAAGCGTATAATATTTGATATTATTATCTGGCACATTTAATTCATTTTAACTGTCGCACTTGTCATAGTTCAATTTAAAGTTTTAGATCATTATTCATACGTTTGACCAGTTTCTCTCCAGTTTATGTGGCTCAAAAAAACCCAAAATTTAAAACCACACTGATAATATCTAATATCTAAATATAATCTAATATCTTACAATATTTATTATAATGACACATTCTTTGTGAATTTTTCAATGTTGTGGCCAGCATAATGTAACAAAATTATGCAGATATATATAGCCCGATCTAAGAAAAGGTCGAGAATGATGACTGTTTTATACCTACTGTACATCGAATAGGTATTGGAAAAGGAAAAATAAATGAAATAAAACACTGACCGTACGTTTTAAGACATAAATTATTTTGGTTAAATATTTTTTACTCATAACGACGCAAAGCTCTGACATGAAAAAAACGGAAAAACTGTCGTCACTGAAAAAATAATATGACAATACATATTTGTTCTTCGATCCATCGATATTCGCTGTACGCCGTATTTCACACACACTGAAGACCGATGCACTTATATGCCAATAAGAATGTCGAGGTCAAGTACTTTTATAAGCTTCTGCTCTTCCGTTCTATTAAGTATTATGTACTCCGATTACTGAGCATAATATAGTATTGCATTTGTTGGTTTTTTGTTTTGAACCCTGTCGAGCGTTATTCTGTTTATTGTAATCGTGAAAAATTTCAAATATATACTTAAAATATCATACATGTCGATTGTTGAGTATTTATGTAACTTGCCGATTAAAAGGTAGGTAGCTTTTATTTTAAATTATCTATGCAAGCAAATTGTATAGTACCGAGAGAACAATTACCAACGATTGATCGATACGTGTTTAAAGACTTGGTTGATTTTTGTGAATCGAATTAGTTACATTTTTCTCTTTATTCATCACATATCCATACGTACGTATGGCGTTTCGTTTTGATTAAAAGTGCTAAATCTCTCCAAAGTTTAATCAAATATTTTTTTGCAATAACGACCCGTTTACTTTTCTTTTAAAAAAATGCATTTTCAACGGTATTTATCTTACAGTTTATTGCAACGCCCGAGACCAGAGGTACTAAGTATGTACGGTGAAAAATGTTTGATCAAAATAATGTACATTTCCTATAAGTGGCTTAATATAATATAAATTATTAAAACATATAAAAAAGGTAACTCATTCAAAAAAGATATTAAATAAAAGTATTAACGCTTTACATAAATTACGTAACATATAAAATAAATGAGTTTCGATTTTAATATACTGTGCATGGTTTCGTTGTTCAATGAGACGGTATAATAATATACGAAATGTCGATGACAAGAGCCAACGACAATTACTTATCAGACGGTGAAGTCTTTGTACTTTGTTGTGGTTTTGACGTCTTGTCAAAAAAACATATTACGGTTTTCACGTAGGAAGTTTAAATCGAATACCTTCTATGTTCCCATAGTCTGTGCTAATAATTATAGTTGTACACTTGAACTGAATATTCTCTCTCTAATCTCTGTGAATTTAAGGTAGGTGTTTAATAATCGTAAAACTTGATTCTGGCTTTTATTCGTTTACCGTTTACGACTATTTAGTATTATACTGACAAATGCTTTTCCTTTTCAAAACACATCGTAGGTAGTTCCACTCGAAGATGGCAGGTCGAAACTCTGCCCAAAGTCTTTCAGAAGCTTACAACACGTCATGTAAACAGTGATCGCAAGGTTAGGTTATAGTAGCTATATGCTTCGTTTATCATATAAATTCTGGAAGAGTTGGAAATTACTGATTAGTCATGTCGATGCGGCTGTGGCGAAGTATTCGACGAGCATTAGTCTTACGCTGGGGTAATCAATAAGTTTAGAACTGTGACTGTGTATCTTCTGAAAAACGCTACGGATGCTCTACTAGCATTATTTGAGTCCTGGCAGTGACGCATCATGGGTAGTAATGGTGTGATGTTGATGATATGGCCCGTAATTAATCCCATATTGATTAATGTTCCACTGATCGATATAATGTGCACGGTGGCAATAATAATAACAATATGCCCAACCTCTGAATGCAGCCTCGAATGAGTCTCAATAACTCGAATCTCGAGGAGAATATAACTTAATTCAACTTTTGTATTTTTCGAGTTATCCCAAACTCAAATTGAAAACACTTCAAGGGGAAAACAATTCGAGACATCGAGATTCGACTGTATTGGAATTAAGCATCTAGCTTGCACATGGGCACACTACAATAAACTAATTACAATAATATAGTTGTAAATTTAAATTACATAATATCTGTATGTTATTTTGGTTTACTAAACATACATGACAAGGTATCAAGACCGCTGGAATAGGAGTGTAACAATACTATATGAGTATTATAATATTATAATAAGCACATAGTGCGTTGACCATACTATATAGGTGCTCTCGAAAAATGTATTTTAATTTAAAGAAACGTCATTAGTGCTCTATTACTTAAAACAAATATATAATTGCTCACTTAAACATTGGAAGATTCATTGTAGAATACATGTTAATTTACTATCCGTTATTAAATTAGATTGCATTGGGTACATTTTGAGTCTAATATTGTTCTTACTCTGATTATTTAGTACATTATATCGATGTGTATACAATGTGCTTACTTGTGACATTATACTGGGATACTAACAATACCACTATAATATAATATGCATTTCGATATATTATTTAAATCAAATTCTGTATGGGTAACTTTTCTTTTATGTTTATGTACATGAAATATTTAAATTAACTTCTTTTTTATGCAATTAATTATTTTGTCTCTTTGTTTAATTTACTAGACAAACACGCGATTAATTAACTAACTCATTTTATTTGCCCATATAGTGACATCATAATAAGACAAAAGTCTCGAAAGATTAATAACTAAAAAAAATGTTAATAATAAATTCTTACACCTTGAAAAAAAATTATAATAAATATCGGTATTGTCGTGATAAATGTTATCATGCCACTAATTAATCATATTATTTTTACGTCAGGTACTCCGTAACTAGCTTTCACTAACACTAAGTATTAATGCAGATTTATGGTTTTTATTATTTTTAACTTATGCAGGTATATAGTATTATATAACTTCTTAATTTAAATTTCATAGATTAAGGTGAAACCGTTTATATTCACATTCAAAGTTTATGGCGAAAAATATTTTTGAGTCTACTCAGTTAATATTATAACATTCGTATATTTAATTTTCATTATTAAATACCATACCTATTGTTTTATTCAACGACTTTTTACATAAAAATTCCGTAATGATTTCCAACTAGATAAAAATTATGCTAGTAAGTATTTTAGCATTGTTTCGTACAAATTTTTACTATACAAAATTGTGTTCATTGTATTGTATAAAGAAAAATAAATTATGACATTATTTTAAGAAAATTATACAATTAGTGTGATATAATATGAAATGATCGCATTCAATTTTGAATGGGTACTAAAATATTACAAAAATTATATATTCAACGTCAACATTAACTGTTTGTATACAAACAATTATATTAAATCATATTTTATTTCTTTAGTTTTCTCAAAACTATTGTTAAGTACTTTGATTTAAATAATTTTTTTCTATTTGTTAAATTGATACTTTGCACACAAAAAATGCCAAGTAAATACATTAAATATTATAAGGATAAAATAATAATAATCAAAATATAGTTCATGTAAAACATTATGAGTACATTTGACGAATTGATTTTTTTCTGAAGTTGTATTATGCAACTTGTATGATTAACTCATTTGGAAACGCACTCTGAAATTCATTGATTGAAAGATGAAGCATGCTCTTTAAATTATTTTGAATTCGTTTTTTGGTTGTCTACTTGTCTGTGTGTTTTTAAGAAAGATTTTGTTGAAATTCCATTCAAAACTTCGAAAAACAACTAAGTTAAAAAATAATAACAACGAAATAGGGTATAACCTACATTATATTATGCAAATATAATACCTATAGTAGCAAGTAGTTTTTGCATGTTGTTAAATCGGTAAATATCCTTATGTATCAATGTCAAATTAATTAACGTATACTTAATAACTTTGGTTAGGCATATTTTCTTTTATATTTGTCTTGATATGAAAAGTGAACGATGATTTTATACTTTCCTCATATAATAACAATTTTTATCATTAGGATATTCAACATTCATTTGGTTACCCACCCATAATAAGTTTTAATTTAATTCATAAATAATTGTTTTTTTAATGATATTTATTAACATTAAATATCATATTGTCATATTGATGAACATTGTCGCATGCAATAGTATTACATTTTCTGAGCATTATTTACCGTCGAACTTGTAACAAGTTATAAACATTTTTTTTATCTTACAATTTTTAAAACACTTATCAATTGCAGAAATTGTGAGAATTGGAGAAGTTAAGCTCTCTCAAGTCTCAATAGTATATTAGTTTATCTTAACTCCCCCCTCCCCGAGAAACCGTATGGAATAATAATTGCAATATTCTGATTTATAAAAAAAATACAAAAATACGAACAAAATATTATTCGAAAATTCCACGAAAAAGTACTAATATAATATGATTACACAGATGAATGTTTTCTTGAAAAAGTGGTAAATAATATGACTGAACAAAAATCATACATTACACAATATTCAATGCACCAGGTTTTCGTAAAGCAATTTATCATTTTTATTTATAGTATAAATATGTGTTATTCTATATAGAGTAATTTTTTTATAACAAGGTTGGTACATATAATAAGGTCGGCTTTGTGCTAATATTACAATTTAATTTCTCAACTAGGTATAATATTATTATATGGGTAGGTACTCAAGTATATTGATTTTAGTATTTTACCTTTGTTATTATTTTTTTTTTATATATTTTTATCTAAGCTTATTCTGAAGAATGGAAATTTCTGAACTTTTAGTGACCGAGAATGCTCTTAACGTTCGAAACGCGTTTTAATAAATATTCATATAATCAAAAAAAGGAGATTGGTTATTCTTATTTACTTTTATTGGGTACCTATTGTGTTTCAATTCTCATTAAGAATATAGTATGTCCTTTGTTTTAAACAATTATGAAAGTTTTTGAATTTTTATTAATTATACGAACCCCAATGTTTTTAAATGTTGGATAATTTATGGTAATTTTAATTGATTTTTGTTGATTGCTTTTTTTTACTGTCCAACATTTTTACATTTTTCCTTCTACGTTTTCAAGTAGTTTTTCTAAGATATCCCAAAGAGCTAATTACTGCACACTTATCGGAATACATTTAGAAACGATTGCAGTATTCTACTATTGATAAAATCTAACCTTTCTGTACTTCCCTTTTTGTTTCAGCAGTATTTTTAATTTATAATCTAAAAACAAATATTATTCTTTTATGATTTATGACTGTTAACATCAACTGTCATTGAATCGATTTATTTATTTCCTGCAGAAATTTAATAATCCATACTGAATTTTATATTTATACGTTTTTGAGCCATTTACATTATCTGATATCAGATTATGTTTGTAAAATATTCAACAGTTCTTTACAAATAAAAATACAGATTATGCATAATATGTCATTTTGGAAATGATCTACAATTTACCGATCTATATCAATGTGCGCGTTGTCAAACTTATACTAGTTTATTTAAATGTCTACACATAACACACGATCTAACTAATTATTAGGACACAAAGTACTAACATAATATATAATTATATAAAATAATGTATACATAATAATAGCATACTTCGTGGTGTAACTTCATATACATTTAAAGTGCAGAAGCAGAAGCAGAAAAATTAACATAATAACAACACAGTTATAATATAAATTTCAATGTGACATATTCGTAATTATGATATTATATTAGTACGTACATTTTATTTTCGATTGGTTATAAATTAAATAGGTTATACTACAGCATACTAAAATTTTCTAGTTACATAAAATGTTGGTTTACACAAACAACATTTTACGGAACTAAAATTCATTCTATACGACCATGCATATCCTTTGTGACTGTTATTTTTTTAGCTCTTCTGTAGTTGACGATAATGGTGGTAAAGTGGACAGTAGTAAACAGTATCTTTTAACACTTCGTAATTCGTTTGGATGAATCGACTCAAATTAATGTTGTCTATTTGGGCGAATAGTTATATCGTATATACCATTTGGGCGAGTGTTTATTCCACTAAAAACACTCTTTAGGCCAAATAGTATTAATAGGCTAGCTTTTAATTACGTCAAATCAATCTATATACTGCAGAGTAATGAACATATTATTGTCACTAGAACAAATTTAAAATTATAGAATAAAATCACATTTATAATTAGGTATTAATAAACTCTTGCTTTAAAAATATATCGGTATAGAACTATATATGATAAAACTGTAACGTCATTAAAATTAAAAGCGCATACTGCTCACGCAGGTAAAAATAATTTCACTCACCCAATCAACCGGCTCCCAGATTAACCGCATATCCCCAAAATTATGTGGTCACATTGGGTGGGATCGTGTGAGCCTGGAAGCCAGACGCAAGACATCGGACGATTTAATTGAAATAACCCAATAATGGTGTCAGTACTTGTTGCGAATGCGTCTATCAACATCGCATGGAAATATATCTTGACTACGCTACCCTTATATACGAGTGTAATGCGTACGTCATTATCTTTGAGTAATTTACGCGAACCCCATATTATATAATTTACATGGTTTCGGCTATTTCGGGGTTCAACGTTTGTGGTGCTGTGAAAAGAGTGAAATGCGTTTCAAAAGTTTTCCTCTACAATATCATCGTCATTATTTAGTAGCATAGTCTACCATCGTTTGCAGGATGTAGGAGTAGGTCGCGTGGGTTTCGGGAAACCGATGACGAAGGGTCCGTGGCCCCCACGTGATGCGTGGGATTCTGCCTTTGGTGAACGGCGATTAAACCTCAAGCCGACTGGGGTAAAACGTGGTATTACGTGGTTGCCGCGGTTAGTGATAATAATAAGAGGATAAAACTCCACTCCGCGGGCCAAAAACACCCCCGCGGTTTTGCTTCGGCGAAATCCACACGGATCCTCGTGATGAATTTTATCTAGAATATTATTGTTATGTAACCCGTCATTATCATCATGACTATTATTATATTCTTGCGTGAGACGTGCTTACGGCACATGACAGGTAAATTATAATATTTATAATGTTTTTTATGAGTCGAAAACGAACAGGAAATCGTTTTTGAAAAACGATAATTCTCGGTTCAATTGATTTTATTGTACGCTAAGCGAAGAAATAATTTAAATCACAAAAGCCACCGTTCGTGCGTGGGCTCGAATCGACGACGCCAGTTGTATTTCATTATGCGCATATATTTTTTTCGAAGGGACTTTAATATTATTGTTAAAGAGTCTATAGTTGACTTTCAGCGTTGAGTTTTAAATTCGTTAGCATTTGTTTTCGGTTTCAAATAACGGATTTTGATTTTGACGTACTTTCCAAGCACTTTTAAAACCAAAACCTATCTTTATATGTGTAAAGACTAAAGTGAATTTATATTATTATCCGAGTGGTACCAATTCAAACGACGACTACTGACTACCAATATAATACTTGTGTTTTAAATTTCCTGATGATTTTCGCCATCATTATTCATTTGCGTTTTGATTTGATTTGGGTTGTTTTAAAAAAATAGTATAAACATATATACGGAGTGTAACAAGAATATCTGAAGAAAGAAATGACTTTGAGACTAATCAACATTTTTAAATTGTTAATAAATAAATAAAAATTTATATAATTTATCGAATCACATACTATGTATAACATTCTTTATTCTTATTTTATTTTTTAATACTGAAAATAAAAATTCGAAATTGCCAATAATTTGTAAATCTGGTGTTCAGAAGAATTTTAAATATAAAAATATTCATTTGAGTCTTGTAGATTATTTTGCATGATTTTTTTAAATGTTAAAATTGTTTGAAGTTAAATTCATTAGTTTGAAAAGCAGAAAATTTTAAGATTTTAATAGTACTTATTCTGAAATTTTCTTAAAATATTTTGAAAAAGTATATACTTTTTGAATTTAAAATAATTTTTACCACTAGATCAACATTACTTAACGAAAATAAAGAGCTTTCAAAAAACTGTAAAAAAAAAGCTACAAGACTTCAATAAATGTTTTTAAAATCAAAATTTTCCTAAACTCATTTGTCAAGTCTTTCTGTTACACCCTAAAGCTAACTATCACACGTTTTGCACAGAAATATAAAATTCTAATGTTTGCTGTAGAAATAAAGAAACATCATTCTTTATTCTTGAGATAAAGATTGAAAATAATCATTTCCTTTGAAGATAAGAAAAATATTAAATATGATTTATAACTAGTTATTGAGCTTTTTATTGCTCTTATGCAAGAAAAAGTAATTTTAAATTATTTTAAAATCTTTTAACTTTATAGCGTAATAATGCCATTTTAATATTATCTTTAAAATATATTGTTGAAAAAATAGATTTTAATCAATTGTATGTAATAATTTAACTTAACCACGCCCAAGAAAATGTAATATTGATATTAACTTTATATTACCTAATTATTCACAAGTTATTAAAATTATTTATAATTATATACATTATTTACACATTAGTTTTCTCAACTTAAAATCTATTTCATAATATATAGGTACATTAAATTATTCAGTACCCACTATCCAATAATTATCGATAAATGCATAATACATAATAATTCATAGTGTATGGAGCTGTCTTATGTAAGTATCAATTAAAATACTACTGAAATACTTATGTTTTCATTCAAAAATGTTTACAATAGAAATCTCTTACAAATGGTCTTTGTTAAGAACAACAATACTATAGAAAGTAAAAGTCGATACGAAGTTTTGTTTCGAAATGGTTCACAAAACTTTCTTTGTGAAAAAAAAATAAGTGTGTATATTATTATAACATAATTATAATTTTTTATAAATTATGATTTATTTGTTTTAATGCCGCACCCAAGAGTAATGTAATATAATGAAGAGCGTAATTATCTATTAGTAAATTTTTGCAAATGCATACCGTATTTAGATGATTTAGACTTTTGAGTATCATCTCTTAGTATTAAATATTTTCATAATGAGAGAAAAATAATATGTTTATCTATACATATTGTGTAGGTAATATCAAAAAAAAAGGCTGAAAAGTAATACAATATTAAAAGTAGTCATAAAAATGTATATTTATTAAGGAGCAAAATTATCTTAATAACTAATAAGGATTAAGAATTATTTTTAATCATTACAATTCCTTAAACATTTTTGATTTGTATTACGAAATGTTATCGAGAACATTAGAATAAGACATAGTTAAATACAATTCGAATATTGGCCACATCTGCATGGGATAGTGGAATGTTATGTGGAAATTTTAAAATAATATCAAACGAAATAATTCAAAAATATATTTCAGGTTAAATCTCAATTAAAAACGCACTGACCTATATTTCTTCAGTCTCAGTAGTCGGTGGTTTTTTTGAAAAAATTGAAAAAAATTAAGGAAACCAAAAATTACATTTTAAAAGTGTTATTCAAAACTTTATTTTCAATCTTTTAAGGTGCTTCGTGAAACTTATAAAGCTGAAAATATTATTCCCAGAAATAAATATGTAAAGAATAATATTGATTAAACCAATATTTATTCAGAATTTAAAACATATCATAAATATGGAAACAAGAATTAAGTTTATAGAAACATTAATACAATTCGTAAAATATACAATATTAAATTCAGTAAGTTTAAAATATAAAAATGTTTTAATGATTTCAAAAGTTCAAAATGTGTATTTTGTTCCTTGAAAGTATTTTTTATTTAACTTAACCACTTATTATAGTACTGAGCATTTATCTGATGGAAATCTTAAAAATGAAGTCGGTTGTATTCGAGCCGACATTTTTGTCTTTTCTAGCTATTAATTATGAGAACTGTTTTTGTATTATTTATAAAATCAATATGTATTATCATCACGCAAAATGTTTGTTCATCACAAATATTGTTTTTTGTAGTGTAGGTATACCTACTTATTTATGTAGTTAAATCGTTATGTTCAATAGCATGTCGACTTAATGATACTAATAATATTATTAACAACACATTATTTTTGTGATAACGTTCAAAAAACTAAAGACGGCACTGTCCATAGGCAATTTCAGTTCACTTCGATTGAGTGGAGTATTTAATTATTATTATTGTAACACAAAGCCATTTTACGACTTACCCATGTTAATAATATTGCATTGTGTAGGTGTAGAACATTTTTTTACGGTGTGTTCAAATGAAAAAAAAATACTCCTATTTCAGTTACAGATTCACCGATAAAAAATAATGGTCAATCCGTAAAGAATATAATATTATTACACACATTTTACATAGTAGGTATTTTATTAAACATAAAATATTTTTTTCAATAAATTAACGACCAAACTATTATAATAGTTCATAACCGATTGCGGTTATTATTTTAATTTCTGACGCATGAAACGCCTTGTTGTTTGGAATTTAAATCGATTTCGATTTTCCGAGGACCATAGACGGTCTCCACAGATGTGGGTTAATTATTAGCGGTGCGACTTAAAATATTCATTCCGTGTTTGTTGTTTCGCTCACAGCCCGCAGCTGCTGTATATGGCATAATTGCTATCTTTGTATTGTGGCAAAGATTACGTCATACTATTATGTATATTATAATAAGTGTGTAGCTGCAGTATACACAGAAACACGTGTTTATTATTCACTTCAAAACCTTGAGATGGTGCGGACGACTCGAAGCGTTAAGCGGAGCGTTTTAATTGAATATGATATTATTAATTTAATTATTAAACGATGTGTCAAAGTTGAAAAAAATTTTAGCTTGTTCGTCTTACGACGTCAGATTCTGCTCAGAGCCTTGATTGAGGAAGGGGTGTCCCTGTATCTTGATTGAATGGGAGGGGCAAATATTTAACCTAAAAAATATAGGTGATATTATTAAAAATTTCACAATTATTAGTAATTTGATTAATTTTAAATGTTCTATTGTAATTCGCTTAAAAAATTGAAAAAAATTGAAAACAATTTATTCCGAAAATTAGCTAATCTGTAAAAAAATTTAAATGGTCCCGAAGGAATGATTGCTCATTCACACCCTCAAGCACAGTCATGTTGAATTGTATTATAAGGTTTTACATAAAACACTCTTTATTTCAGAAAACATTAACGTTTTTATCGTTTTTGAAAAAATATTTTTACATAATTTTAAGTCATTACATGAAAACATTTTAAGAAAAATTATATTTTTACTATTTTGTTAATTGTCATCAATGTTTACTGTTTTGTTGACAACGTACATTTTTAATTCCATACTCAGAAGCAAAATGTTATTTGCATTATTTTGATATACATAATAAAAATTCGGACAAGTATAGTTTATAAGTCATAAGTATTTTAAGTTTAGATTAGTGGAGAAATGGACAAACATTTTTCAAGGTACCCCTGTAGAACTCCACTCCTGTTTCGAAACTTTGAATACGTATGAATCATAAACTACCTGCAGTCCAAAATTCCATTTTTAAGAACCAAAATACAATCTACTCTGAAAAAATATTTTTTTAAACATAAACAATTTAAAAATGATAACGATAAAAAATAGGAAAAGATAAATTTTTTTAGAAAAAATGTTGTTTTGTAATGACTTACGGTTGTGTTAAAAAAATATTTTCAACAACTTTTATAGTCAGGTACTGAAGGAATGCGTGTCTTACATTAAGTCCTGGATTACGCGTTATTATAATATCCACATTTTGCTATTTTATTTTATTTTTACGTTCATGACAATATGTATGTTCAAATAACATTTTTCTAAGATAACAGTTCAATTATTATCTGAGCCATTTGTTTTGGATTGTTCCCTATAAAGGTGGCCATGCGAATAGCATAGTAAAATGTATTTAAAAACATGATCAATATACAAAAACATTTGTCTCTGCTGTTCGGCGCTCTTTTATGTCATCGGCGTCGGAGCAGCTCTCAAATCAAATAATATGGACATTGTGCCGGAAATACGTTTTATATGCGTTTTTATTGTTCATTCGTGTACTTTAATTTTGTTTGTGAGAAGAGTCCAAAGGTTGTTGCTTTTCCACAAAATATAAAATAATACATTTGCAGTTGTATGGAGTCGTTGTTTCGTTATAATATATGTTTAGTGCATACTCGTTTGTGTATACAGATACGGTAAATGTGACGGCACTAAAAAAGAGATAGTAATGGGGTTTTACAAAAATAAATGGTTCCCGTGGGTTTCGTCTAAATTCCAGTTTGTATATGTATAATCATAATGTATATACCGTACATATGTATTATGTATAAGTATAACAATGGTAAATTACATTTTTTTTTCTCCAAACCGCGACCTTACTTAACCCACTCGAAATAGAATTGCCGAAATCCCGGATTGTACTGGTTATCGGAAGAAAAATTTAATGGGAGCAAGCAATACTGTCTTTAAACTAAACTTGTCAAAAACTACTCGGGTTCGTGCGTGCCAGAGACTTAAAAATTTGAGAATGACATTTTTACAGGTAATTATAAAAAACAAAATTAATTAAAATCCATTTCGTTAAAAATAACCACAAAAACATATTATCCCGTGTGAACGAAATTCACTACATTTTTGAAGTTTTTCAAATCGCTGCTATTATATTGGTCATCATATTATGGTAAGCTCGTTATGAATGTCGTCTACCTTTATTAGTTGTTGACATATATTTTTTTTCCCCGGATGGTTATAATTATTATTACGTCGATTGCTCAGTGACATTAAAATAATTGTTTACATAACGTACCTAACTATTTTACATATTACGTAAGACACAATTCATTGAGTTTAATTAAAATTGATATTACATTTTTCGTTTTATTATTGGACACAATTTCAACTTAAAAATATTATAAAATACACTTTACATTACACTTTATTATGGACATGCTAAGCTTTCTGTTAAAATTTAATCTCAGTGATTATATAATCACTTATAAAGTTTATTTTGTATTTGTACTAAATTAGCGACCTTTTCTCATAACTAAACTATAATATATTATACCTCATATATTATTATTTATCTTGTTTTTGCGTATAATAGGAGTTCTTAAGCTATTTAACTATTAATATTACGTTGATTATTGTACTATTAGTTGATAAATTATCAAAAATTTGAAACCGGTTTTAATGTACTAGACATATATTATTTGACTAACAAATAATTGTTAGTTATACAACTTACAATAGCATAGGTACAATAACTGGTACTTAAATATATTTATAAATTAAGTAGTATCTGTATAGACATTATATGACACGTTTATTAAAAACAATGTTTTATTGATGACGGACAGAATGATAATTTTTCATATGTTTTAATTTAACGCGTTTAATTTTCTCATCAAACATATGGGAACATATGGGAGTAGTTTCATTAAATAAATGTTATTAATTAATAACTACACTAAAGAGACTTTGTGTTGGGTTGTGTCATATAGGTGCAGCAAAAAAAAAAAAAAATTATAAAATATGTTAATATTAAATTTTTTTCATTTAGCTGTATAAAATGCGCAGTAACAGTAACCTAAATACATACGCCAACTGTAAATGAGCGTTAAAGTAATATCCATACAATTAGATAGTATTTATTCAATTATTTTATTCAATATTGAACGATTTGTAATTATTTCCAATACTCAACACAATTAATATAGTAATTAAGTATATTTATACAAATTGAATATTACAAATACAAAGATAAAATTAATTTAATTGAATAACAGTTTTTAAATTTTATTTTGGGTTTGAAGAAAGTAATTTTAAAAAGCGCTGCAAACTACAGCATGATCATATTTTATTATGTTTATTTTCAATATGGATTAAAAATACTATGAACGACAAAAAAAAAAAAATAGAAAAAAATTCAAGATTATTTAAATTATTAAAAAAATACTTAGAGTATGACTTACTGCCACTAAATTATACATAATTCAAATGTGGCCATATTATTGTTCTAAGAAAAAAAATGTTCCAGTACATAATTTATTTCATTTTTATGCTGCTCAGTTTTCAAAATTCTTGGTATGGCCTCTTTTCAATGCGATGAATAATTCTTAACGTACCTGCTTAACATTTCAAATCGCTGTGCGTGTATACCTATGTGCATAAGAAACAAAACTTTTGTACTGTAACCTTTTTCGTTACTGTTTTCAGTTATTTTAAAATAACAGTCGTTTATAAATGGTCTTCTAAAATATGTGTACACAATCGTCATAATGTATATCAATATACAACACTGTTTATATTATTTTGTGCGGTGTCATCTTGTACTGTTCTCCGAGTCTGACAATTTTCAACTGATACCGTTCTAAAAGTATAGTGTAAATGTTGATTTCGAGACAAATTTATTTTTACGAGTTCTCGAGGGTTTCGTGGGTTATACACAATACCTACAATAATGTACGTTGATCCTTTGTCATTGTAGAACGTACAGGGCACTAGCAGTTCACCATTGCGATCGTGACACGACTTTTTGTGTAGGGTAAACGGATATAATAACATGACGTGTACCTTCCCCTTATGCTAAGCGAAGGGACTGCAAGTCGTGTATTTCGCGGGGTGTGGTATTTTTGTTTACACGAAAATAATATATAAAAACCTACCTTTTTACATTGACGGGTGGATGGATTAACCGTATAGGACCCATAGAAATTGCGACGGCTCGGAATCGGGACAAAGCCACATTGATTATGTGATTTATTATACGCACACACGTCCGTACAATATCATATTATTATAGATGCTCTTCCGATCGATGCGATATCATGCGAGGCCCGGAATCGTGGTGGTACCGGCCGACGGACGGACGAACGAAAAGTATTGGCTTTTTTCGTCCAACTACGAAATTGGCGGAGTTGAAAAATCGATAATATTGTAGGCCGTATACAAATCCACTATCCGAGCACAGAAAACGCAATATTTATGCTATGTATTGATGTGTATAGTGTATGTATATTTAATAAAATATACAGAATGTATTGATGAGCATATCCTTCCCCCATTTTTTAATTTAATAACGAATTAATTTAAATTATGATTTTCGAAATTTTTAAGCATACTTAAACTTCAAACATCATATTTTCAAATTAGTGAGATTTTTCATACTACACTCGAGAAGTGTCCTGTTGTGATACAAACTTCTTTTTTTTTAAACGAGAAACCCCATTTTTACTGTGAATTAATTGGTAGATATTTTTTTCGGAAATGTTGATGTTCCTAATACAACATTTGGATGAGTATTTTTTCTTGTACTTATACATGATTGTACAAAAATATAAAATATATGTAATATTGGATCTAGTATTTATTTCACTTGGACCCTTTCACAGATTATTAATATTGATAGATTAATATTAATTACTATCATTTTTAAATGACCTAAGTCCTCATATCTACTTAATATATTGCCATAGACATATTATCCTTAGACCTTCGTACACAAAATTATATAACTCAAAAACTATTCGTTCGAATTTTGATTTAGATACATCAAAATTCTCAAAAAAAATGTATTTATAATTTAATATTATTATATATATATTTTGCTTTGTGTACTAATTATTATTCGGTCGACGGTGGTATGAAATAAACTATTGAGATATAAACATATCTTAAAATATCATAGAGCATTATGTATAAGGTATTTACACTCGTGTTAAAAGCGGCTCATCATTACTTCCTAGATCTATTATATAATGAGGAGTAGAAGTGTTCACACAGATCCTCCTCTGCTGTCGGTTCAAACGAAAAAAAAAAAAAGATCTATTATATAATAAGATGTATAAATGTATTTCAGTATTCCAATTATTCCCTACTACATGCCATACTGGACGTAGTTATCATACTAGTGAGGTTTTTTCTTTCGGCACAGTAATTGGATAAGTACTGCAGGAGGGTAGCCAGGATTTTTTGAAGGTGCGTGTTTTAATTTAATATTTGAATACAACTAGGGGTAGGTGACTGTTTATGCATCTAATGTATTTTTGGTTTATACGGCCAAGAAGGGAAGGTTGGTGATTTAATACCCAAAACGCGCCCGGGCAAGTACATTATGTTATTCGACCAGACTAAAGTTGAACGAAATATTCTTCTACCAGAAAGTCCAAAGTTAGTATAATCTTTCCGAACTTCAAAGCAATTAAATGCGATTGCTGAGAGATGCCAAATGCGTAGAACAATACCCTGTAAATTCGTGAGATTTCATTTTCCTCTTACACGATTTTTGCCTTATTAAATTATTGTGTTATATTGTGTTTATATAATATTGTGAATCTCGAAAAATCGTATTTGTGGTCCGATCTTATCATTTCACTCTTACCAAAACTTTTATTTTTACCATTAAAATATGAATACATCCTTCAAAAATAAAAATAAATGTCGAAACTTGGTAAAGCTGTACTTATGATAGATTAAATAATTTTACCTATACAAATTAAATATATGTTTCTATATTCATTCGTGAAAAAAGTTTTTTCAAACAAAAACCCTCTTACAAAATATATAACTTTCAAAACTTTGTTTTACTTTAATAACAACCAATATTGAAAAATAGTTAAGGTTTATAAGTATATTCATTTGAAACATACTATAGTAAAGAAAGGTGAACAGAATATTGAA
This sequence comes from Myzus persicae, assembly GCF_001856785.1. NCBI lineage: Eukaryota > Metazoa > Arthropoda > Insecta > Hemiptera > Aphididae > Myzus > Myzus persicae. Next base: position 625,424 of record NW_019101246.1, on the reverse strand, counting down.
CTAATGTTGTCACTTTATTTAACACCGCAGAAGTCATTGAATACAAATTTTTTGATTTTTGATTTTAAAACGCTCAAATATACATAAAGCTTTAATGAAATAACAATCGATTTACTCAACGTGTCATAACAACTTAAAGACCCATTCATTGCATAAATTCTAATTTAAATTCACTCAAAATTCCTACCGTCATCCACTGGTTGAAACTTCCCAGTCCACACAATTCCCGGCAATCATCCAAGACGTCTCAAACAGCCAAATGTTAATTGTTTATGCTAGATGATTAACAATATAATACTAATTAGTAATTACCAATTAAAAGTTGAATAAACTTTAAAAAAAAAATAATTGAAAAATCAATCAATAATAGTGACATTAAGGGAAGCTTCTCTTCTAAAATATTATTTATAAAATGTTTTTTATGTATTAAGGATCCAAGAATAGTCAAAATAATTCTAAAATTGTATTTAAATACTGAATTCTAAATACATATGTTTGAAAAAAAAGAAGATTGATAATAGTACTAATTATAAATATTTGATGTATGATAACATCAATAACATTGCTAATTTCAAAAAAAAAAAAAATGTGATAACACGGTGTATAGGTTACACAGATCATCTATACATTAAGGACCACCCTAAGGTTACACCTTATACAATTATGTAATATAATATTTACCTTCATAATAAGTTCTAAAAAGTCATAAGCTGTAACCGTCGGGCTTTGACAATGGTTTCATACTGCAAAACTACGTAGTTTTTAAATGTTTTCCTTAAATACGCAGGTATACATAATATGTAGATACACGTCATAATGACAGGGCCTTTATTTGCGTGTAACGAGTCACGCTGTGTGTAATAGAAAACTTGTTAAGGGTAGTACTAAATTATAATACTGAAGACGTGGTCTTACACTTTCACCACGAGTGCAACAACCACAACTGCGACGGAAACATGACCAGCATAAAATAATGATAAACTGATGACATTATTCGTAATATTAATTAGTGAAATAAATATGTAAGGTATGTTATGTAGTATGCGCGATGTGCACGTATCGATTAGTTTATTATTAAATATATTGAATAAATCGAGTAAAAATATTATTAATAAATATGAGATACGAAATGCTTTAGAATAAAGTTATTCGCCTATATCGGGCTGTATGTATAAATACAAGATGGGTGTATTATTGTATCCCATACATTAATTGTGCCCTATACACGTTTCAAGACGTATAGAGTACATAGACTTTATTGTGTTATAATATAATATATATCTCGTGTAAAATATAAAAAAAAAACCAATTGCCTATATGTTCATGTAACATAATATTTATAATTTGTTTGCGTTATTTTGTACACGTTAACCCAATTTTGTAATAATTCATCTTCTCCTTCTTCTTCATCAAGTTCATAATACTCTTTAAGAGTTTTCACTGCCACCACTAATTGTAATAATTCATAATAATATATTCTTGTCTCTGGTATAGTCACTACGTCCGTTACATTTGCATTTTAACTATACTCTTGCAAACCCTTAGAAGTCGACCTCACGAAATTTGTCCATATACGAGAATTATGATGCAGTCGTGCGCTTTCACATTACAAATTATAATAAATTATTTACAATACGAAACAAAAACGTATGGTCAATACGAGGATAATAAGAAATTTAATCACTACAATATAACCACCCAAAGACCACTTCTTCGAATTGAAAACCTGATACGAATCCTCAATGTTTCGGTAGTTTGTATGGTATGTTAAATATTTTGTTAGTATAGGAACAACTAACACCAGTAAAACCAAAAACCCAAATCCATTAGAGTAGGATTTACCTAAAGCTGTAAGGGTGGACAATTAGTTTCTAAGGGTACTGAAAGACTTCGAAAAAAACATTTCGAGGTCCAAAAAAAACCTTTTTTTGTTTTGTTTTGTTTTTAGTTATTTTGGGTCTACACAGAGACAAGTAATATAGAAATAATCAATGATTAATCAAAACATTTTCTTTTTCTTGTAGACTCTTTATAACGTATTAAAATTAAGTAGGTACCATATAAGAATTTCAATCATATTGTAATTTCAAGTCGTAGTTGCTGCAAAAAATCGATTGTACAACTGAACGAGTTATTTAATATTAATTTTAATGAGATTCAAACATATAAATTATTATGTAAAGACGAGTTATTAGTTATTTTCCATAAAATATGGTAATATTGAAAACGATTGAAACGATGTCTGAAATACCCACGCGATATTCCATGGAAGTCCCCAAGGAGTTACTCCGTAGTATTATATAAGGATCGATAAAAAAAAAACTCTCCGTGAAACAAACCCATATATGATCGTTAGATCGATTATACGAGCTCCGTTGGTGAGCGGAAGAGGAATCCTATCGTTCGCATGACGTAGGTAGAAGATACTGTACAACCCTTACGGTAGTCGGCCTCAAGCCATTTTCATCCAAAATTGATATTAAAATGGATAACATTTTTTCCCCTCTTTCGCACTTTCTCCCCAACTATTACACATTGCATTATTTTGCTTGTCTCAAAAACTCCTTTTTTTCCAATGTTTATAAAGTAAGTTAAATTGCTTAGATATTTTTAAATTACTATTACAAACGGTAGGCATTATAGTCACTTGTCCACTCGTTAATCATTTTAGTTGCCTTTGCATGCCATCTATTTACTTATTTTTTTTATAAGGCAAAATGAAATATTTCAATAATCATTATTAAAACACATAATACATAAATTTGTATTTATCATAATTAACAAATATATATAATACTGCATACAATAATATAATCGAACCAACAAATACATTTAATAATATCAACAATTAATTATTTAATTATAGTATTGTAGATGCTATATGAAACGATCGGTTTTACAATATTGCTATTGTGTGTATTTTTTAGACATTTTTTTTCTGTTTGATCTTTTTAAAATAGTAGAAAAAATGTAAATGCTTTAATATTATACGTCGGAGAAAGCTGAATTTATTTTTTATGAGCCTTTTAATTTCAAATTTTGACAAAATTTTGACCCATCACCAATACGAAAAGTATGTACTACTGCTACAGTGTTACAGCTCTTTGATACACAATAATAATATATTTTCGAATTCATTACACAATGTTTGCATCACGAATTTACGACCCACCTGCACACAATGTCGTGCATCTTATCCTATCGTCATCTCATATAGGTAGAAGCCATGTTAGGTATATTGTACACCATATATAATATATAAATCATTGCTCGTAAAATTGTGAGCTAAGAATTGATTGAATTTGAAATGCACACCTCAAGCAAAATTCGTGTTTATTTTTTAAATTTGTATTATATGTGAACTTCATGTTACGTCTACTGTATTCTTAAACATAATATAAGAAATACCTTCAATATATGACATATAAGTTACTGAATAGTATAAAAAATAAATAATATGATTTATGAACCCGTTTCAATTCAAATTTCAAATTCTTAAACAATATACCTACATATTGTTAATACGAAAAAAAAAAAAATAATAATAATAATAAACTACACTGTTTCATTTTATCAATGTGTTGATGAATGTAGTTTCTTAATACAGAGAATAGCACTTCAATAAATTATGTGCTTTTCACTTTTTTTTATTTTTAATACAAGTGTATTTTTGAAAATACACTTCTACTAAAAAATACTAAGTCTATTGTATTATTCACTTTATTATATTCTTACGAAAATACTGAAAACACTATAGAAGATAAGCCCAAAACCTGAAAATATGCAAAAGTTAAAAAATGTAATTCCATATATTTAGTCACGTAGTATCTCAGAATATATTTCTATATCTTTGCTCAGCATTAAACATGGCTTAGCAAGATTTATATGCAAATGCACGAAATTACGAGTCCTGAATTAATAACACTACCCTGACCTATACAAAAAAACAACCTAAACGTTTTAGTGTTTGTCCTAAAAAGTCCTATTTTTGCAATATATTTTTGATTGTAGTCGTTTTTAAAATTTCAAACTTTCTTATTGTAGAGGTTGTGTTCTATACAGTGATATAATAATATAATATTGATTATTATTGTGTAATCAGTTTCGCAAAGATAAATATATAACTTCCAAAACTTTAATGCTATATATTTGGACCTATAGAACAGTATTGCAACCACCGTAAAAAAACATATTGTAGTTAAAAAATGGTGTAACCGAAACAACAAAATTATAGGCGGAAACTAATTTGTCATCAATGGCACATTTTGTGAGTATGATTTTCATAAATAATAATAATATTTAATTTTGAATAGAATAGTCGTACTTTTGTAGCAGGTTTCGTCAGCAATTAATACAATATCGCAAAATAGAATAATTTTTCTACATTTTTTCAAATCTACCCCTTACTCACCAAGCCCATTTTACAACCACAAACTATCATGATCCACTAGTTATTAGAAGATACACAATTAGTTTTATTACTTTTTTCATTGTCTATGTAGGTACTAAATTCGAGCACTAAACGTAAAATTTCAAATCAAAAGAAAAATACACTTTATTCGACAAATTATGTTTTTGCTTTTCAATGAATAATTACTGTCGATGACTTTCCAGATACTAAATTCAATACTCTTTTCATAATCGGCCCCACAATTCTGCGCAAATACAAAAGTGTGGTTACATTGATGTCACTTTATAATATTTTATATTTCGCTTGCATGTACCGTTCAAGTTGTTATTGGTCGCGGTTGGTGTGAAGTGTGTTGTGGCACTCACGAAATTCGATTAAAATATTGTTTGGGCCGTTTTTACCCCTCCCTGCTGTTGATGGAATTTTCTGGTTTCATATATTATTATTACTATATTATAGTCGAACGATGTGTGTGGTCATAATGCTTATTGACGAAACGACACGTATTCCGTGATAGACTCGGTGTAATTGTTAGGTGACTTTTCGATTCTCGGTTGCTATACAAATTGAAATGAAAAATACAATTTTTTTGAGCAATATGTATTTATCTATAAATTTAAGTATAGCTACTAATTTTTCGAACAATGCCATATAACATAGTTGTATAGTTTATATTTTAAGTGTGAAAAATTATATATTTTAGATAAAGGTTGCCATATTTTTGATGTATAGACGTATGGTATTTTATCGACACGCTTATTCGGAATCAGCCTTTTCGTGATTTTATGATTCGAAGTTTTATCTTTAATATAATATTATAATATATATAACCAGCTATCATTAATAACATTGAATTATTGAACTTTAAATCTAAAGTAATACAATGTTCTCTATCTAAAATACCAGCAATATTTTGTTTGGTTATTTTCTTGATATTGTAAGTTGTACATTTAACAACTATCTACAGAATTAAAACACATTTATTGTTATTATATTATATTTCAAGTAGAATTAAAAATTAATTAATACATTGTCACAATATTTTATTTGAGTTTACGAGAGATTCTCAGCTCTATGATTGTGTTTCGGCTTTAATTTACGCTTGTGTAAGTGAGTTAAATTATTGCAATTTGTCAAATGTCCTACATAATATTAATACGTATCATTTCCTGATTAGGTTCACCGTTCTTGTGAAAATACGTTCAAAACATTGTTTCCAAAACTCATACTAACACATCTACAACAATATAATATAATATTATCTAATAAGGACAATTAGTTTATAGGTACATACGGATTACAGAGTGATTCACTAAGCATGTTCAGAGTACCTTTTTTTCTTTTCAATAATAAAGCTATTCAAAATCTGAATTTTTTTATAAACTTAATAATTATATTTTCTCATCTTGAGATTTTTCGTACAAGATACTTAAGGAGTGTCCTGTGGTGATACAAACTTCTGTGTTTCAAAATAATGACAACTCCACTTCCATCAAAATGTGAACAAATATTTTTTTGAATGATATAATATTGTGTATGGAAGATTTGAAGGTTATGGTGGTTTGAACATTTTAGTGGTTAATATAAATCTATCAACTTTAACCATTTATAAAAATAGTTCAATTATTATATGTAATATAAGTATATTACGATATTCAATATAACAATTATTTTATATTTTTGTAAAAAAAAAATTCAGGGCTATCCTTAGTATAATAAAAACATTTTAAAAACTGAGAAACTACTCGTTCGAATTTTAAGTTAGGCCGGTACTTAAATATTTTCAAACAAATGTTCACTAAATATTTTACAATAAAAAATATTCTAATGGTAATAACTTGTGTAGTTGATGCTTAACCAATAGAGAAAAAAAAGAGAAAAGGGTTTTTTTCATTTGAAAAAACATAAGCTTGTATCGCCACATGATACTATTTTAATTAGTATTCAGCACTCAAATATATACAAGAATTTGAAAAAATGATATTTGTGTGCATTTAAAAGTTCTAAAAACCGGAATCAGGAAAAATTATTGGTGAGCACCTGGGCCTGCTCGGTTAATCACCTTGTATATAACAAAACATCATAGACTACGTCGTTTGATTGTTTTGCAGGGTTCTAATATTATTTTTACATTCGATCCCTTATCGTGTACTGCTTGAGTGACTTTATCCAGTGTTATAATATTATTTGATATTTGCTAGCCATGTCCCCTGCGTCCCTTAGCAGAGTCTGGCCGATCGTGTATAGCGCATATAATCAGAGCAAAAATTTTCTACTCGGACTGCCGCAGTTAAGTTTAATTGAATTCGTAATCAAACGTAGTGGACTAGAAAATAGAAGCCTTTTAATTCAATCGACTTCCAGTAACCACGTGGGCGTATGCACCAACACCGTATACATATAGTATATATAGGATAGCAGCACAATATGAGTTTTTCACTTGCGACGATAATAAAAAAAAAATATATAACATCACGTCTTACGTCATTGCGACTTTTATCAAACGGGACCGGAACTCATTTTTCAGATAGAAACTACCACCAGGAGTCTTACCTATATACATTATACACCTACGCCACTAATGTGTATACGCTTCTCTTTAATCTACTTCTTTTGTTAACTCAATCTATTACGAAAAAAAAACAACTTTTACACTTTCCTTATTCTCTTTTGATTAGATATTGACTCAAATATAAAAACCTTATATTTCATGTACCTATATTTGAGTTTATCCAATAATTTTGTATAAAGCCGGACTGTTAGAGACCATACGCACTGCAGAGTTAATTTAGTTTTTAATTTTATATAGATGATGTAATCATTCAAAATTAATGTTCGACTTAATGACTTTCGAAAACGACATTATGAGTATTAACTTTTATTATCCCATCGGTCATCGCCAAACGTATAGTTCACTGTTAAAATAATAAAAAACGTAGAGAGTTGAATACTTAAATATTAATTATATCACACTGCTGTGTGCAAAAATATTTAAGCATAAAATACTTTTTTAATTGGATCGGACAAAGTCATTCCCTCAATTGAAAAATAAGGATTTATTACACTTAAAATATAATATTAAATTTAGACTTTTAAAGTACCTATTGCAAAAGATGTTTTCGTGTAACGCTTAGTTATAACTTTTCCGACTTTCGACCATTGTTTCATAATGATACAACAAAAAAACTATGCTTTAAAGTCTGAAATGCAGCCAAATAACAACGAATAATCGTTCTAAAATTTGATTCTGCACAGTATACACGAGTACCACGATTCCTTATTCCTCAAATGTTTACAAAGCGATAATTTATTTTTCACTTTCTTAAAATGCACCTGTAAAATATAGACGTAAGTATACCTTGTGCAGTTGTCTGGTCTGTTTTGGTTTTGTACGCTAGGACATAGTCGTCAAAAGTTTTTTTTACGCAGTAGAAATTCGTGTTTTATTTTCACGCGTAACGGCCAGTCGGTGGGTATGTAATTATTTTTGTGTGTCCAGTCCGTTTAAATTCATCCTTGGAAAACACCGTAGACTCTGGCGTGCGCATAAATGTAAGTATATAGTTGTGTGTACAAAATAGGGGTTTAGGCACGCAGAATATTGTGACGTAGTACAAAAGTAATTTCATCTGTATAGGTACTGTCAGCTATATAACATAGCACATATTTAGAAGCACAGTCGGCACCTATATAGCTGCACAAGGTGGTATTTGAGTCGATATACTTTGTGGTGGTGTGCAAATGCACCTATATAACGTGTTACTTACGTATATATATATATATGTGTGTTCCTACCGCTTTACAACTTACAAGACCGTTAAAAGGATTTATGAGTATATTTTCTAAAGTTAAAATCCCGCTTACGTATATATGGATACGAAATACAATATGGTTTACGGTTTCCTACAAAAGTCGATATCGGTGAGAATGCGAGGTGCTACACAAACATTGTTATTGTTAATTCCCAATCACGCCGTACATAATATTATCATAATGTCGATTCACCATCAGCTGTTTAAACTATAATAATTTGTGTGCACTTCGTTTAGGAGAGGACGCGGTGGTGTTACAACTATCTATAATTTATTTATAGATTATTTATATTATTATTCAATAATTGAATGCTTGAATGCACGAATGCATGATTGAATAATTTGCATTCATTCGTGTCAAGTTTAAAAAGCGTATAATATTATATTGTTTCACATTGTATTATGGGTACCGGTACCTATTTTTTTCCGCATATCTACACTGCAGTATAATAATCGAATTTTGTGAATATAAATTGCTTTTATTATTACTTATTATAATATTATAGGTACTAAGGATAGCGCATTACTGTGCAAGAACTGACGAATGTTATATGATAAATAAATACTTATATGGAATAACTTGTGTTCAATAAATTAGTTTAAAAATACATACATGTATGATATATTTGTTTGAACAAAATGTATTACACATTGATATATTTTTATAGTATATAGCACGTTTATATGCAATCGTTAATGGTTGAGTTAATTCGGGAGTTAAGTAAATATAAACCATAGGAAAAAGATAAAAAGCTGTTCTAACTGAGGGAAGTAATTATTTAATACCATTGATGAAATCGAATTTATGCATTAAAGTTATAATATTTTCTTCGAATTATTGGGCTGGCTGCAGGTATCTGTTCACATGGATTTAGTGTAGACTCTATGTGAGTAGCTTTTTTAGTTTTATGTAAAACCATTGTTCCTCTAAAAGTATATTTCAGGCCATTTTCAATATCGAGCCAGACAATGATAATATATTCTATACGTCATTTCTTAAAAATAGAATCATACATTAACACTCGTCCATTTTGCACTTGTCAAAATTACTTTTGGCTTTTTGTTTAAATAAATACATAAAATCTGGTGACTGCATTCAAAATAATAGGTTTGTCAGGTTATTATAATATTATACAAAATATTATATGTCATATGTGTTATTGGTGTGTACGCAAATAGTGCATTATTATAATAATTATTTATAGATGACAAATAATTTCAACAGCTTTTCGAACAAAGTGAAATATCTTTATTTATAGCAAACTTGTTTTAGACTTCCCTAAAATAACATTAAATATTATAAAGTGCAAAAATTACAAAGACACTTTGTGCGCATTCTGTACTTCAATACTAATTACACGCCAGCGTGATTACGAATAAAATACGATACTCTTCACTGTAGTCGGTCGTCGTCAACACCATATGATCATTTTTAACGACGTATATTGTATATATATGACCGCCGAGCAGTAGACCTCCTTGGATATTTATATAGTTTCTCCGATAGAACACTTTTCAACCAACTGTGAAACCAATAGCCTACATGAGGGGTGTCTAACCTTTTGTACGGCGAGCCGAATATTTGTTTTGGGAGGGGTGGAAATGTAATGAAATTGAAAAGAGAGCAGAATCGTTTTATTATTAAATATTTTTTTAATATTATTGTACAAAGAAAACAAAATTATTTTACTGATTTCCTCACAATAACTCGGGACTCTGTTGTACCGCCCTTCAAAAATATGAACCAGGAAGACATTTATATTTTACAAGCCTATTTACATTTTTAAAATGTATTATGATATTTATTGGTCAACTTTAACAATAATTGGTCAACAATTTATTAGGTATAATATGTAGCTATATAATGTATAATATTATTGGTGAACTTAGATAGTATTGTACATTTTTGTAATAATACAATTAAGAACAAAACAAATTAATACATCATTATACAATGAAACTTAATTGAATTTAACATCTAAATCAATAAAGAAAGTAATATAACTAAAAAAAGCCTAATTATTATGTTTGATGAGGTACACCAATCTGAATTATATTTTGAACTGAATGAAGTATTAAGTAAGAATGCGTATTACTACTTCATCCATAATGTTTTATACCAATATGTTAGCTATGTACCAATAACTACCAATATGTATATCTATATTTAAATTCATCAACATGATAACATCCAAGCATCCGTGTTTATCCAGTGAAAATTTTTTTTTGTGACCTTAATATATCTGTGTATAATATGGTTAGTATAACTCGGAGTTTAATATCTTTCGGATTGAGATGAACTTGTTCAAAAAGCTAGACGGCCCAAAAGTTGGAGACCATATTGGCATAGGCGGTCCTACGGGTGCAGCCTCTGCAGCCTGTGCTGCACCTGACATTACAACCACCACTTTATTTTATTGGTTGAAATCATATAACTATTCATAATTCATAAGGTAGATATTTTATAGTTTATATCTTTGTTATTTCACGATATATTGTTCTGATCATGAACTTAGTTGTTACTTTGTTAGTTTCAGTGTTGGATAGTAACGTAACGAAGAATACAAATTACTATTGTAGTAGCCAGTAACGCTGTAGTAATTTTATTATATATTATTTAAATTTATGCAATTGTAACTATATTTCTTATAAAAGTAATTTCTTTGGAGCAACGTGTTATTTTCCACGTTATTAAAATAAGTTATGAATGTAGAGTCCATGACATAGACTAAGGGTTAAGATATTCGAGAAAAATTAAAAATCGGTAAAATGTATTTACCATTCTGAAAATTTTAGATAATAATGATGAATATTATAAAATATGCAGGCATTTTACGTATTTTATTCATGTGTATTACATCCATCCATTATCAATATAGTGTACCTACATAATTAATGTATTACATATACTACTATACAATTTACATATAATAATTAATAGTATACCTACTTCTTATTACATTCGGCATTCGTTATAGACTGAATTTGTCGTTAAATTTTGAAAAAGTAACAATTCATTACGCATTACTTTTTGAATGAAAAAGTAACATAACGTGATAAAAATAATGTCGGGAAACGCGAATTATGTAATTTAAATAAAAATATTTAATGTAATAAGTAGCCAAGTAGGTAACGTAATTAGTTTCTTATCGAAAGTAATTTACCTAACACTGGATAGTTGTTAGCTCGTAGATCTGATGATCAAGCCAGAATTAAAGGGAGGAAGACCCTAGGCTAACAGTGGTATCACAGAATAACCTAACCTGGTGGTATTTATAGTCACGCGCGATCACATCTATAATTATCATAATATGAAGAAAAACCAAGTTCGGAGGAAAGGAAATTACTATTTTACTAGTTTCAAAAATTATATGTAATAGTCTAAAGTAAATTATGGTTCATCGATACTCAGTAAATCTAACTTCGTACACATTCCCATTTCCCAATACCCCTAACATTTAGAAATTAACCATCTATGCTGCACGGCTGCACCTGAAGTAAAATCCTGGGACCGCCTATGCATATTGGCCTATGTAAATATATTAAAAGTGCATATGCAATATACATCTTAATATTATATGTACTATATGTATTAGGTGGCGTTGTGTGAAACGAATAACTACCGTGGTTAGCCTATGTGATTTTGACGAAGAATTTTTTGGTCCATAATAATAATAAATAATAATTTCGCTTTTTCGAAATAATGCACTTTACTTAGTACACACTCATGCCTACGTTATACCAACGTTTTAATTATCACATCATCACATGATAAAAAAATCGTCTCACGCGACCTCGTATTGTAAGCATTTAGCATATTGTATGTTGTTAACAATAATTGTATTATTCGCCGCGTCACATCAGCTGCATAGAGTTTCCCTAAAAAAAACTAATAGCGATCCCAAACTACAGGAAATTAAATGAGCAGCCCTTTCTCGGGACGACGTAACACCGACCTAGATTTGTTATAATTTTTTTTTCTTTCGTCGCTTACATATTATTATTATTTAATAAGATCACGTGCCCGGATCGTGTTGGTGGCTGCGATTTAATACATTCTGTATGAATGATTGCTTTAACTTAGTTTACTGTATAGATTGTATAATATATGATTTGATATGTCGTCTACGGTCTTGGTTTCCTATTTAGAAATTATTAACGGCAAAATCGTAAGTTTATAATTATTACTTTTAATTTTACATAAGAGATTATTTTGATTTTGAATTTCCTAAATCAATTATTTTTATTTAGATATAATAATGATAATAATAACAATAGATATATCCGTTAAATTTAAAGTAAACTTGATTACGAAACTTTGGTACGTGATCATACTTAGTAAAAAGCTGCGTTTTTAAATTATAATATAAAATAATTTTTAAAAATGAGCTCACAAACTAAATACTAGGAGCTTACAAGAGAATATTATCAACTATTAATTAATCAATTACATAGGTAGTTGTATAATAATTGTATGTATTTTAATCGGGACGTATTTTGACAATCACTAATGATATTCACATTAATTAAATGGAATACTTGTAATATTGTTTGTTCTATTAAAATGCATGCTCGAGTTCTCAGTAACTAAACGAGTAAATTAAAAAAAAAACTGTTTAATGTTTTAATTTATACCAAATTATGTAATTCGTCGTTAATTATAGTGTATTGATTTACGTCTATGCTTAATGATGCACTTGAGGACTTGACGTTGACGTGTTTATGTTTAACACAATTAACGCTTTTGTCAGACAAACGACATACATGTTGAATACCATGTCTTTTTTATTTATGCAGTTGATTGCAGTTAGGTTCCTTGTTATTAACAAAATCGTTGTTATTAATTAATTTTATTAAAACTGGTGCCGAGTTTATTGACAATTATAAGACACTAAAAAACACTATTAGCCATTTTTTTCTATTAAAAAATAGACTCTATACCTTTATCGCCTTTTCAAAAAAGTGTTTTTTTATTCTATTCAAACATTTCCACTTCGAAAGATATTATTCGTTATTGTAGGCATGTATATGGTATTGAATGTATTAGATGGTTGTGTATAATTACCCACCAAAAATACCCTCTCATTAAGCTACTAAAAAACAATTTTTATTTTTTGTAAATGAGAATTTTAGTCTTTGTTCTGTGATCACAATGAAAATATGTATCCAAATAAATGTTCGATGACGCTCTTCACTTTATTACTTTTTGTATCATCACGATTAGTAATGGAAATCTTTTCCTCCACTCATTTACAGAGGGAAAAATACATTTTCCAATAGGTAGTGCACACAATATCCGTTCCAATTCAATTTTTCTATTACATTTTTTCCGAGTTCCACTTTTCTTATAAAAGTTATGAAATAACTTTGTGTTTAAATTCCGTCGGAGGCAGACAAATATACAACGGACGAATGAGTTTGATAAACGTAATAATTCTGATTTCTTTACCATGAAAAGTTAGATAAGTTAAGTACTTACCATTCACATCTTTAAATGTAATCTTGATTAACGATAAATTCAAAAACCATTTTCGTAAATCTGTTGTTAAGAAAATAGGTATTATATTTATTTTGTTTACCTATGATAATATGATAGAAATCGATTTGTATTTTTAAGAGATTGAATTTTTTTTTACATTTTGTAGCTTAGTTTTAACAAAACACTTTCATAAATGACAATATTTAATATATTTACGGGACAAACTCATAATAAAATAAACAAAGGCACATTTTATTTTAATTTTAAAAAATGAGTCCATTAAATAAACGCTTGAATCTTATTATTTTGTGTTATAATTTAGCTCTTTCAGCCATTATATAATGGGCTATTAAATATTAAACTGTTCTAAAAACAACAACGATAGCATATGCTGAAAAGATTTTGTATATAATTTAGTATGCGCATCGCCGACCTTTCGTATAATATTGCGACACCCTTGTGCACTATAAAGTCGAGGCAATTTATTTCTCATTTATTTTAACAACTAGGTACTATCCGTTTTATTTTGTACTTGTACGTAAAAATGTAACACGATTTTCGCTTGTCAATGCAGATGTCCACCGTTGTAATTGTTTGACGTTCAGATGACTGTTTTTATCTTCAAACAAGACCAGATCGATTTCAGATGTCTACTTCCTATGACCATTACGATAGTCAGTAAAAATATCCACGGATAAATTTTAAAGTAATAACTATAATGTCCACTGCAGGTATAAAAAATATAGACGGAAGAAAATATGGTGGAACACAAGAATTGCCGACCGAAAAAATTACTACAATTATTATTGAACAGCAATTTAATATACCTATATTTTGTTGAATAGTAGCATTCATTAAAATGAATAATCTCAAGTCACCCATAAGTTTTTTTTACATTGAAGGAATTTATTATTTAATAATATGGCTTTATGTTTTAAGAAAATTCATATCTATATACGTATAGACTATAGACGGTGAAAGTGTAGAATATATATATATATATATATAAATATATGAATTTCAGCATTTATCAGCGTCAAGATCAAATATTGTTGTAATATTATCGTTATTATAAACGACATAATTTACCATGCTGATTTTTAAGACACTTTGATTCAATGTAGATATAACCTATAAAACGTCTGCACGATTATTAGACTGTCGTGACTTATACATGGCAGTATACTCACACTTTTCAAGTTGTGTTTCAAATGTTTAATTTAAATATGGCTAAAATAATGTTGTCGAATAAAAATAAAAATAAATTATTATCGATGGTCACATCATATACGAATATTATTCGTTATAATATTAAATTTTAAATTCGTTGTCGTTGCTTGCAACGTGTTGTACTTATCTGTGAGGCAATCTTAAAAACTAACATTGACTACGTATTAAAATGGTTTTGTTTATTTTGTTTTTCATTATAAGTCGCGTCATTACATCATATATTTTACATAACGCGTATTAACATAAAATAAGACAACTCTTCTGTTTATAAATCTTATTGACCCATATATAAATATCAAATATAGCTAAAGTACCGATGTTCTATCCATGTTATCAGATAATATTTCTACGAATTATCGTTAATTACAAGTTTACAACCTTTACTCTAAGAATTCCGAGGATAAGTGTTTTTTTTTTAGAATTTTAAATCATCAATACAAGGAAAACATCGTAAAAATTACATAAATCTTTTATAACTCGCAAATGTAAGATTCAATTAGGTGCACAATATGTTTTTATTCGCTCCGGGGCTTATGGATTCAATTATTATTTAATTTTATTGTACCTATAAAGTATGAACCATGAATAATTTAAAATATTAACTGGTTGAATTATAGGAGACGCAATCAAATATTAAAATAAAACTGTATAATATCATATAACGACTACAATTTGTCACATAAAAAAATATAATTTAAATAACTATTATGTTTGTATGCAATTCAAAAATATTATAGACTAATTATTATTAGTTACTCATAAAGTGTTTAAATCCTAGTTCAGCGATTAACCAACATGGTTCGGATTTCTAAACAGTTTTCAATGTATGGGCACTTTTTGAAACTCGAAACCTTCGCATGCACTCAAAGTTGCGCAATGATATATCGAGAACAATTAAATTATTAAATTATTAGTATGTATTATATATTAAACTAAATAATATAAGATTCTGGTAAGAAAATAGCGAAATAAAAAGACATTTTTCTTAAAACACAATATTTATATATTTTTTGCATAATACGATTTATTATATTATATATTACACGCTTGTACGTCTGTGACGATTATAATATATAACCGCACATAAGACGGAGATGAAGTAATAAAAGAATAAAATATAGTATAATTATATAATATAATGTCATCGCCATCGACAACAATTCGCAATGACGAGATCATGGTAACATATCATTATTATGTATATTATACTTTATAGGTAAACGGACAGGAGAGCAGTAGAAGAACATTAATATACCCAATAACAGAAGTATAGTGTTGGCTTTTGGAAACCGCCTTTTAAACCATAAACATTGTTACAATGTTTATGCTTTAAACGTGTGGCAGATAATCATTTCGAGGGGTAGGTATAATGTATATTAGGTATAGGTATAAAATTGAGGATAAACCGGGCCGGGGTGGTCACTGCGTGCTCACCGTCTTACTGGTATTTTGGTTCAGGAGTGCTGGGCAGAGAAGCGAGGTATCTGAGTGACTCTTGGATCTCGAATGGGATTGCTGGTGGAGTGGGCAAGTGAGCGCCGTACGGCTGGTAACCGTTCTCGTCGGCGACGTAGCCGGTTTGGATGGTCTGGCCGTCTGGGGCCACGTAAGACACTGCTCCTTGGACAACTGAAACGGGTCCTTCTGGGCCAGCCTTCAAGTACCTGACTTCTTCTTGTTTGATTCCGTTATCGGTTTGGAAGCTGAAACGAATAAATAATGTGGTTAGGAACATGAAGTGTGCGGTTTTTTTAAATATTAAAATTATGATTATAATAATGATAAGGGTTTAAACGAAAAATTGTCTACTAATACGGTCCATAGTTGGCTGATGACTTTAAACATTGAAATCACTTGACAAATTCTACGTCCTATTACTTATGAGTAAACCATCCGATATGCGGTCTGACTTATGAGTAATGCAGTGATACGTTGTACAGAAAGCCACCGAATTAATTTGGGGTTTTGAGTTTTTTTTAATTTACAAACTGTTATTACGTTGTAAACGTCAGCTGCAATATTGATCCACCTACGAGAGATTTCGTTCGACATGTTCCCGCCGAGGGGAGAGGCTATACTCGACGAGATCGATAAGTGCGTATGTGCGAGACTAGCTTTCTTAAAAAATTCACCCAGAGTGTACGCAGTTTTTTAAGAAATTAATTTTGCGCATACTTGTTCTTCAATGATCCGTCGGCGCTGGGTGCTGAATCTTGGACCAAGATGACGGCTCTGGATTCCGGGCTCTGTCCAGCGGGGTAGGCGCTGACTGCGACGGCAGCTAACAGCAATGACGATACGACAAATGTGACCTGTGCAAAAGTGCGATACGAGTGAGCACGGTTATCCCGTCGGTACGGAAAAAAAATCGACTCTCTCGAAACTTCAAGCGACTCTTACCTGCATGTTGAAGGAGTTTTTGTTCTTCGTTTGTGTATGTCTGTAGTACTCGCTCTTCGGAGTGCGATGTGTTTGTGATTATGATTGTGGATACGTCTAGTATTTATATACGCACGAGCGAGAGTGAGTGTGAGTGTGAATCTTCACGCTGCACGAAGACACACACGGGGGATACCAGTTTTGTGTTTAGCATAATAATGGAGGCGGTGTCGTCCAGACAGAAAGGTCGCAGCCACATTACATTAATATTATTATTTAGGTATTATTATGTCAGCGTGTTACGAAAGCGGTCCGACGACATTTGTTGCGGCCAAACACGTTTTGTAGATCTTCGCCGAAATCGAAATCATAATCATTAATCATCTTCAGTACCTTATATCAGGACACTAGTCGACATAACGATCCGTGCCGAAATTATTTGTCTAAACTCATATAGGTAAACGCCGATCAGAGTAACATATTTCGCCGTGTATACTTCTACGAAATAATATGGGTCTGTATAATTATATGCAATATATTGTGTAAAAGTCGGACGACTTCCAAAAACACAGTTTTTTTAAGAAAAAAAAACAGCTACAAGGATACGCGAAACCGGTATTGGGCAATCACTGGCTCCCTTCGCTAATCTCGTGGCAAGCCGGTCGTAACATTATGATGATATTATTTGTTTGCGTGGTATCTGAAAAATATATATGACAAACGATTACATATTTTGAAGAATAATAAAACACGTGTTTGTGTAATGCCTAATAAATATTATCATCAGGGCCGTTAAATAATGTAATGTTTTTATTCAAATTTATGTAGTTCTTTGTTTCATGAGCTTTATTATTCCTCAATACTCGTAACAATATATAGACAACCATTGTAATAGCCTAAACGTAGATAATCTAAGCTAAATATGAAATAAATATCTTGTCATCATTTTTTATCGTTAACTTGCTGCGCATCAGACGGCGTTGCCCGAGGATAAATCAAATCGATGTGGACAATCCATCTCCGGCGGTGGATAGTAATAATAATAACATATTTTTCTTACATTAAACCAAAAATATCGTAAGCTGAAATAAACGAATGATTTTGTGTTTTATGATTTTCATATCATTATTAATGGATAGGAACCGGGAAAGCCACTCTAAAGCAACTGGTTGAATCTATTTCTGTGAACTTCAAGATAGGTCCAGTAATTTTTGTTTGATTTTCGAGCCTCAGCTATTCACTTTTTATTTTATGTGATATAATAGCTGTTACTCGTGGCTTCTATTTTCAAATACACGTATGACCCACCCATAACCCGAGTATTAATGAGTGTGCAACATTTCGTGGCAATTTGTCAAAAACTGTGAATTTGCATATTAGTCGTTTAGTCATATAAGATATAACCCGGCTAATGATGTATTAATATTAAATATTAATAGATGGATTGATTATAATAGGTAGTCGGTTAAGACAAATTTTGTCTTAGCCGACCATCTATTATAATCAATCCACCTGCTATTTATCGTTTCTGTAAATCTTAAGTTGAAAATTTTCAATTGCTTTTTTTTGTCGAAATCGGTACAGAGTTATGTTCAATATAATACAAACCTAGACCTAGTTCTATAATAGCCGTTACTCGATTTTATATTTATATACAAATAATTATTCTTTAGAATAAGCTTTATATTGACTTAAATGACAACTTATAATACAGTACAGATAATAATATACAATCATAATTACTATTGTATTATTTGTAACCAATGATGGAAACCCTATAAATAAACAAAAACATGTTCGATTTTTGTTAGCCGAAACAAAATTCATGTGTGAGCAGTCTTATAGTGACCCCAAATAAGGGTTGAAATACTACAAAGCTACACACACCCTCAGAGTATCAAGGAATCTATTGAAACAACTTTGATTGAAAACGGTACGGTAGTTGTTGAGTCAATGGAGGACAAACAATGAAACATTGATTTTCATATGTATACATCAGAGTCTGTTATGTTAAGCTACCTTCGGGGACACAACCGCCGTGATCGAATATAAGACCATAAACTAATTCACATATGAACAATTTGAGTTAACAATATATATTTTTAATTTGTATGATATAGTAACCTATACATAGGTTGTCTAAGTGTTATATAGAGTGCATGATTTTTTTTTAAATGTGTTCAATGTTCATATTATCGAAAAGTATTTAGAAAAATAAATTAATTTTTTCGCATAATTTAACGGCATTACAAAACAGTATGTTCAAAAAAAAAAAATTACAATCACTGTTTTCTATCGATATAAAATTGTAAAAACACACATTTTTTTAACATATTGTTTATAATGACTTTAAATACCTATTTTAAATGTGTAAAAAAAAAACGTATATTTCCAAACAAACGTTACGGTTTTTTGAGAAAATGAATTACTTTAGAAGAATCATTTTGTACGCATAAATATTATCTGAAGGTCATACTAAACATGATATTTGTATGCTAGTGAGATAATTGTAAATTTTGATAAGAATATGCTTTTACGTCTGTAAAGGATTTAATTTGAAATAGGTACAAAAATGCGCACAGAATAATTCGGTTTACGCAATTATTTCCTTTCGAAACGTTCAATAAGGCTTAATTCCACCCAGAATTTGATCGAGTCCCTTTGCTAGCGAGAATACGTTTTAATATATATTCTTTTAATTTCAGATATACCAATGGAAAAAAATGGACTTCCACAGGTTCCAACACCACGGGTAAGTTTATAAAACAATAAAGGCAACTTGGTTTGTTTAATAATTTTATTCTATTTTTGGAAAATAATTATACCTCCCGGCTCCCATAAATGTAATAATATGATATGTGAATCAAATACACGTACTGCTGAAATACGATTTGCAGTTTAATATTACAGAGGTAAAATAAACATTTAAATTACATTTTTATAATCCTAAAGTATTATAATTATGTAACCTTGATCGGTGATCGCATAATAAAACAAGGTCCGCACAATGACCGTGTATAATGGACGATGGGTGTAACATCTTCAATATTTTTTTTTGTTTAAGGCATAACGTATTAAATTATTATTATGTTGCCAATTTAGGTTTTAGTTTGCAATTTTTTATACATGTCTTATATACTTAATCAATATATCTGCGAATCGGCAAATTGTTACAATCGACGATAAATGTATATATTATACGACAACCCCGCCTCCACGCCATAACCTATACCAACGATTTAAGGCGGATTTGTATAATAGTACCTACAGGTGTATCAATTAAAAACTACTTTCAAATGCAATTTCATAAATAAACATTTATTATTCATAGCGACCAATCCTATCATCTAACACTAATCCGATGATGTATAATAGCTAGGTGCCTTCGTGTATAAATTGTATAAATAAGGAGCACAAAAAAAAGTTGTATAATCAAGGGCCACGAGTAAATCATATTAAAATAAAATTATTGTATTTCGTTCTCATATAATAAAATTCAAATAAGATTTAGACTTATTTGTACTATAGTAGGTACCGATAACCGAAATAATTACAAATTACAAATAAGCGTATTGAAAAAGATTTTAGTTTCACCAATAGTAACAAATAAAACGTTCTATTATTAAGAAAAAAATATCTAAATATGATTTTTAATTTAAAAATAGGGAAAGTGGGTAACTGCTCTGCTGTATAGTAGGTGTTTAGTGTAATGTATGTCTTAAACATGAATTCAATGATAATAAATACGAAAAACGATTCTGAGCGAAGACTTTCTGTTAGCCAATATTATTTGAGCATAATTAATGATATAAAATAATATGTTGTAATTTATTATACTTTTAGCATTACGATAGGTTGAATTAATTTGTTGGTTCCAGCATAAATTAATATGTAAGAACCTCATATTAAATGTCCAAGATTTAGTTATAATAATTGAGCATTCTATACATTTAAACTACAAAATTGAAAATAATTTTTCAAATTTCCGCGATTTCAGATATTTTAAAAAAAAATTGTGCAGACATATCTTTAATGATATATTTAAATATGTATGATAACTTATGAGAAACTTTCCATTGGATTTTCAATGGTATTGGTCTAGCGAAAAAATTTTTATCTATATTTATAGAAAAAACTAGACATTTCTAGTATCTATAGTTTTATGTTTTTAAATCACAACAAAATTTAAAAATCGATATTAGTAAAAAATAGTTTTGCTTAAAAATTGCCAGTTTTTCCTAATTATTTTTTTGATATTCCCGAATATTTTATGAAGTGCTTACTGAAAATTTTTTATTTTGACATTTCAAAAGTACCAACTTAACTTTCTTACCAGAAAATATATTGAAACTCGATAATCAAATAATATTTTCTACTGTAAATCGTGGACACGTAGACACCGTAGTACATAGGTGCCACACAAAATCACATTGTCGTGAAATCAATATACGTTCCGTTCAGAAACTAAAATATGAACTATAAACAAATATGAATGCTTTCAGTTTTGTTTTATATAGGTAGCTAGAATACTTTTATCCTTTGGAGTTTTTTTCAGTCTTATTTTATAAACAATAAACAAGTTTAGAATAAAAGTTTCTATAATTTTATTCAGATTTACACTTTATAAATAACGTTTTATACGCTTAATAAAAACAAAATCCGCTTTGTAGTAATTATATGATAACAATCTGTTTAAATTTGACGTTCTTTGAATAATTGAACCAATTATTTCATTACACTTGTGATTTGTTCTTGGGAAAATTTAACTTTAAACAGTTCAATTCACCGTCTACACAAAAAAAAACTTTTTAAACTTTTAATTCTGTAAGAGTTTAACAAATTAATATAATAATTGCTTTTGCTTTGTAATAAAATTGAATAATGTATAAAATATGTTGTACTCCGTTATTATCAGAGAGTGCATTTATTTTTTTTTTGAAAATATTTGAAAAGAAATTTGTTAGGTATGCAAGTAACTTTGTTTAAATTTAAAGCCAAAGTTTTGTTGTTTCGTATTTTTTTTTTTTCATTTATTATTTCCATTACATTATTCAAATCTCTTATGATTTCTACAAAACAATAAGCTTAAAATGAATATTTCATGGTAAATAATGTAAATAGTACAATAAAGTAAGTAAAATATTTGTTTGAACTTCAAACAAGTACATCAAATATTAAAATATTTTAATAATGTGCTTAAATTTATCTCGTACTCCTACATAGAGTGTATTATTATTATATACACTGATTTTTGAGAACGATGAGATTGGTGATAGTTGTTCTATAATTTTAGTTGTTTGAACTTCAAAAGACTTAAGTCTTAAAGATAGGTATACAAATTATGAAATCTATTCAGTAAATAAGATTCTCGACAAAAATGACTGAAATTTTAATTCCAAATAGTGATATTTAAATATTATAAAAAAACAAAATAAAAATACATGTGTACGTATAAGCATACAAACGACAAAAGTGAATAATTAAGTTAATATTTAATTTTGTTGGAATTAAATTAATAAAATCTTACTTGACTGGATGGTTATATCGATTGTCGAATAATGCTAACATTCAATAGTAAAGGGATAATAATTTAGAAAAACAATACCTAGTTAACTTTAAAAAACACATTATAATGAAATCTGAATATACAATTATTTTTCACTCAAACAGACAACTCTTATTCCAACAATACGTCCCAACGATTACCTCGATTTGCATTCTGACAAAATATTCAAATTTTTCACAACATATAGGAGGAAACGATCCTAGCACTTTTTCATAATATTGTATTCAGTTGATTAAATAAGTATTTATGTAAAAATTTAAAAAAATTGTTAAATGGTCGGTTGTTACCTATATTCAATCTTCAAATAATTATTTTTCTAGTAGGTACACAAATAATTATTTCTAGATTCTTGAATAGACAAAAATAATTGTTATTTGATCACCCACCGTTATAGTAATTTGATGACTGACAGTGACTATTATATAATGAAAATATGAAATTATAAAGATACATTTATTTTTCATGTTTATACTTGCTTTTTATGCTAAGTAAATAATAAATGGAAAATAATTCATGTAATTAAAATCATCAACATAAAACTTGAAAAAAATAACTAATTTATAATATCATGTCTGAAATATTATACATCAATATAAAATAGAATCATCTTATTGTAAAATCGTATAAATATGACGTCGGAATCAGGCAGTAGCGTAGTTATGGATCCATCTCCCCTAAACTTTTTAGATTCTGAGCGAAGTGATTATATGTATGTATGTTTATATATATATATATTGTAATGATTTTTTGTACTCCTTGTGTGCAGATCCTACTACTTTTTACAATTTTCAACTTTAAAGGTAAATGATAGAAAATGTTACCTAAATTATATATTTAAGAGGACAACATTTAAAACTCTCACAATTTTTGTGACGGGAATGTTTTGTGTTTTCCCATCACCAGTTTCTGAAAAACCCGGGTTTGTCTTTTCATAAAGCCTAAAAAATTAATAAGGGTAAACACTTACAATTTTTAACAATTGTTTGTCTTATAATTTTCTAAGCACAATCCATTTTTTTTTTAAATTTTGACTCATTTTGAGATGTTTATAGACAATTTTCTATACATTTTTTAGAAAAACTTCTTATTCAATATCAATAAAAAAAAAAACGATGGATCATAAGACTTGCAAATGTAATACAAAGTTTCTCATACGTTTTTATAATAATTTTAAAAATATTAAATATACATAGACACAGATTTTTTTATAAGCATTATAGTTGAACTACCAAAATCAAAGTTTTTCCAATCAATTTCTTATTATTAAAATGTCATTTTTTAAATTCTTTCTTGTTGCACATCTAGAGCATTAGATAGACCTCCATACCAAATTTCAATTTCAAATGTTTTGTCATTTTTCAGAAATAGTGATGAGTAAGTTTTATTTAGTTTTTATATAATTTAATATCGATTGTAAAAATGCATTTAAAATGTTCAACATCAATTATTTTAATGTGTATACTAAAAATTATAATCTCTAAATTCTAATAATGTGCTTTATGTTTATGTAAACAACCAACCACTTGGCTTTTATTTAAAAAAATCTCCATCTCCCCTCACCCAGAATTAAATCATAACTAATTCACTGGATTCAACAATAATAATAATAAATATTAATACACCTAAATATAGTATACTGTATATCTAATCCTAATGTATACCTGTTGTATCTCATATTAAAAAATAGTCAGAACTTTTATTTGTTGTGTTCTGTAGATTGTAGAATATCAACTAAATTAATTTTTGGTATTTTAAAAAGCATATACATATACATCTATGAAAGTATGTAATGATGTGTTAAAATAAATTGTTTTATTGTTTACTTCAAATTATTGTAGTAACACTATAATTAGTATAATATAATAAAAGTAGGCAGGTACCAGTATTGGTAATCAATCCAATCTTCAAATCAAAACTTGTAGTTAAGAATCCAAAATACAAATGATAAGAGTATTTAGTTAGCGATATTCAGAAATAACTTACAAACTAACATACAAATGCATATTTTTAATAATTATTAAAAATAAGTATGCAAAATCTCAACGTTTGTTTCTTAAATAAAATCTTATATTATGTTATATTTTTTTATCTCATGCTTTAGAAATATTTTGATATTTTAATTACTGTGAATAATCAGTAATCACAAATACTTAATAGTAAACTAAAATACACAATCGTTAAATTATGATATAATTAATTTTTAATTATTGGGATTATTAATGACACAGTTCCATTACTATTATAATTGTTATTGTTATTTATTATTGTAATTATTATTATTATTATTATTATTATTATTATTATTATTATTATTACGATGGTAAATAATTGTCCATATTATCACTTCACAATAACAACCATATCCAACTTTTTACAATGCGTAAGTTTGCTTACAGTATGAAGGTTTTTATTTTTATTGTTATTCATATATTATACAACATGCTATTATTTCAATAATATACAAATATTGAATTATATAATGTACTTCATATTTTATGAAGAAATAATGGCCAGGTCGTTATATCAAAAGTATAATGATCAACAAGAAAAATATAAAATATAATATTATACTAATTTGATATTATATTTTTTGCAGAATATTGATCGGGATGTTCAAGAGTTGGAAAAATTGAAAGATCCAGGTAATGAAATTAAAAAAGTTTGATGATAAAATCTTCAACTAATTTACTTTTTTGTTAGGAGCGCTGTCTGAATCAATTTCAATGACGAAAACACACGAGTCTTCTTACGTGAATGACAACGGAAAAGAGATAACTAATTCTAAAACAAAACAACAATGTTAGTAATAACTCAAATAACATACATTAGTTTGATATTGGTTATATTCTATGTTATGTATATAAAGCACAACAAGAAAAGGAAAAACAGATGGTTAGGTTTTTGATAAACAATATTGAGTTCGTTAGATGTTTTTGCAAAATAAAATTCATTTGCACCCCAGACATGCATCCGTGATACATGCATAAGATACACTTTAAAGGGTATATGCGATATACATACATATAACTATATAAGGAAATGTTTACGACCCCAGTGGGTACATGGTTTTCGCGAATGGATAATTATAAGCTGAACAACGAGTTAGAAATGTTCAGTATACACTCATTGTTAAATAGGATGTGTTCGTGGTAGACGCACATTTTCGAGGTGTCAGAAATTAAACTGTGAATATTATCCATTTGAAAAGCAAATGAAAAACCGTCCATAAGATACGGCAATAGTATGAAATGATGAGTGTTCCGTAAATGTACATTTTTTATAGATGCCTGTATCGTTGTAAGCATAAATAGATAATATATGCATACAAATGTATATGTTAATGTATTTATTTATGTATTTAAGCCTACACGGGTGCAACAAGTTAGGCTACATTTGAATTTTATTTTTATTTTTTTGATGACGGCTGCTTGTATGACGTTATACAGGGTGGTTCACCTCCGGTTTCTTTCCTTTAACAATGAATTCATTCAAATTATGATTTTTGGAATTTTTAAATATTATCAGACTGCATTAATTATAATTATTTTATTGTAGTACTTTGAGAGTGTCTTGTGGTGATACAAACCTATATTTTTCAAATGAGTGCCTTCTCCCATCTTTTTACTGTACATTTATTAAAATGGATAGTTTTTCTGAAAATTTTGAGGTATCTATACTTCATTCAGAATTTAAATGATTAGTTTCTGAGTTATTCTTATGTTTATATTAAAGATAAAAGTGCTTAAAAATATAAAATATGTGGAGTATTGGATCCAGTATTATTATGTTTATCCTATTTTAACGGATCCTTTATGTTTATGGATTAATATTTATATCTAAAATGTTCAAATGACCATAACCTCCATATCTTCCAAATCTATTAGCAGGTTACACAAAGTTAAATAACTGAAAAACTACTAGTTTGATTTATGTTTACACCAAAAGTTTCAAAAAAATATCCTCTAAATTATATTTAGGAGTAAAAAAGATTGAGAGAGATTTCATTTTAAAAACAGAAGTTAGTATAATCACAGGACACTAGTCCTTAAATAGTACGTAAAATCTCATGGATTTAAAAATACGGTCTGAAATTATATTTAAATATTCCGAAAACCAGATTTTTAATAGCTGTATTATTGGAGGAAAAAAGGAGACGAGTACTATTGTGCCTTGGTGATTCACCCTGTATACAAATAGCTGTTAAGAGGGACACGTATTTTAAAATTACAATAACGGATTGTATTATACTGTGGTACACCGTAGATTGTATTGACACGAGTTTTGTCGGTCGATTTAGTGATTAAAGACGACGAGTTGATGGCCAAACTGGAGCAAAAAATGTCATCGAGACACGATCACGAGACTGGTGGTCGGCCGAATACAAAAGTACAATTGTCGGTGGACATACCGAGCAAGGGCATACACAAACAGACGATGTACGCTTCGGACGGCGAACCGCCGAGGAAACGAGACGGCAAATACAGAGAATACGACAAAAAAAACTACGTAAGAGTCGTGAGAACTGTAAATTTCAGTTAGTTACCCAGTGTAATTACTCTATTCCCAGTCTCTTTCTACACTTCTATAATAATATAAGCATATCAAATTGTCTGGCAAAAATGAGTCAAATATATAGACGTTAGATGACTATTACTTCCAACGAGAACCCTTCGTTTGTCGTTTAACTATTATATCAATGTTCTCTATGGCTCTATGATGTTACATACTCTGTAATTTGTCATATGTAAATATATTTTCAAAGTGTTGTCACGCATGTTTGTTATTAAAATCAAATCAAATGAAAATAACAATAATAATATAGTCTCGTATCGAACAAGTGCGATAACTGCATGTTATTAGTAATGAAAAGAGCACCTGTATCGTATAAGAACCTGTTTTCCAAGACGTTTCGTCGAGTAAATATTATTAATTTGGGCACACTTTCGCAGGACACGCAGTTCCCTCCACCAGTGTCTTCTTATTTCAACGTGGAAGCGACACCCGAGGATATGGCGGAATACATTTTCTTCACAAAGGACTTCAAGTCGGTGACGCAGGCAATAGAGAAATTAATCCAGGATGGAAGGGTCAGTACAACAGTTGTTGCTATTATATTGTATACGTTTTGTTTAACGTTAATATCAAGTCATGTAATAATAATATGTTTCCTAATGAGTTTCAATAATAAAATATTTTTTATGACACGGCGCCATGGATAGGCTATTTAGGTACACCGTTGTCGCATATCCGCTTTCGATAGTTCATAATGAACTGTTATGGTTTGTTGAAAATATAAAATATGCAAAGTACGATACAACCGAAAACGTATACCTAGATAAGATTATAATATTAATGTAGGTATAGCTTATACTGAGATACTAGAAATAATTGCTAGTATATTAACTATTACTATTAGGCTTTGTTAATTCTTCCAAGGAATCGTTTTATTTATGCATAATATGCAATTGTTTATTGTCAAGCAATTGCATAAACATTACAATAAATATACCTATCTTAAATTTAATATTATAATAATGAAAAGTATTAAAAAAAACTAAAATTATCAAATAATTGAGTAGGAAAAATACATTAAAGTTTGCCGAAAGTTGGTTCTACATTGGCAATTTGCATTGCCCTCACAATGGTCAGCCTCTCGATGACATAACTATAGTGGTACATACAGGTACAGCAGAAGAATACGTTTGGTTTAGGAGAAACGGAAGTACAAAATTGTACTTTCTAATAAAAGCCAAGTTGGTTAGAACTCTGCTGTCACATATTGAGACAATTTTAGAAATAAAATAATAGTAAAATAATCAAGCTGAATGTGATTTATTTTTAATAAATGCCCAAAAAAGTACATGAATTTACACTCTAACGTCTAAACGCTCAACAAGATGACTATGATTACTATGATCTACTATGATTTATAAGATATGTAGATTCCGCAATACAGATGCATATTATAAATCAGAGCTTAAGTACTATATGGCATAGTATTACAAAGACTTATTAGGAGCAACTATAGTTCATAATGTATACTAAGCACAAACACGTCTAACATAACCATGAAGTTTTAATGCCTTACAACAAAATGCTTCTATATTATGTGAATAGAAGGTAATTTTGGTATCAAAAACAATGGCTATGTCATTAACCATGTTTCCTGCACAGTGCACGTGTTTCCGTGTTCCACTGATGTAATAATCAAAGTAATAGAAGAACAGGATCAGAAGATTGACATGGAATTGCATTTACAAACGTTGAGATAAAACCTAATGATTTTCGTAGTTGGCCGTACCACACTAACAAAATATCATAAGAACTGCCTAATTAGTTCTGTGAGCTTTAAATTACAATTTTTATCGTAAACATTTATCATTATATATTAAACATTAAAACACGTGAAATAATTAACTTTAAAAAAAAACTATATTGTCCAATATGGATAAAACAAAAATAATTAAATTTAAATTCAAATAATTAATTTACAGACAAGTTTTTCATTCATCTTATATACATTTTTGTAAACAAAATACTTCACCGATAGATGTGCCCTCAATATGTATAATTAACTATTTCCATAAAAGTATATGTGATCATAATAACGTATCTATATTGGAAATACAAATTTAAAGAAAACAATTTGAACTTGCTTCATGTATCTTACTCTTAACCAATAAATTATTCATTTATTATTGTTATTAAAACCAATATGATTTTTTTTCACTTTTATGTTTGACATGCAGGAGAAAAATACCATAAAACAAATAAAATATAAAAAATATAACAACAATATAAACATCCATTTTCTGTGTGGAGGCCAACAGTTACAATGTATTAACGTCACTGGATATATTTTAATCTTGAAAATTTTAAATTTATGTATATTTCAATTGAAACAGTAAATTAAATGAGGCTTAAAATAGTAGTCTGTAATTTAATTGTTTAGCCAACTTGACATTAAAACTCGATCAAATTTGGTAATTTAGTTACGTTTATTTGCAGTATAGTTGTGACGTCTAGTTGCAATTCGATCGATAGAATTTGTATAAAAACGTGTTCAAATATAGTTGTGTCGCTACTCACCCAGATAAGCCCGTTTTAGAAGATTGAAATAAAAATGTACCGTTCTATTGGTTTTAAAATAATTTAGGTTTAAAGAATTAACACTTTCTGGGGTGGTGAAACCCTTGTTGTTTAAAAAAAATACAAATTTCATGTTAAAAGAAATATAATATAAAGAACTGGCAAATACATATTTGAAGATAGTTTTTCACTTAAATACTTAATCCAAAGTTCTCAAGTCATAAATATCATTAGATATTATATTTGTTTGGGCCGAGAACGGAACAATAATAGCCCGTGTGTCCGGTTACCGTTTTAGCTTTGTGCACTGTACTCACACACCGACCAACCTGTGTAACATGACGTGTGTGTGTGTTTGTAGGCTTAAAACTAATGGTAGGAGGGTAACTCAAATAAATGGTAACAATTTTTCTGATACTTAGTTGATTTGTTGTATTATTATACAAATTTAAATCATACACAATATTATGTAAAGTATTAAGTAATATAAATCTATATAACCCTTCTGGCTCAACAAATAATAATAACTAGCTATTTGATCTAATTATAATATAATAATAAGTGATTATCGGCAGCTATTTGAGCTCCTATATAATAATGTGACAAGCTAATCGAGCTGCAGCTTAATAATAATTCTGACCCTTCTGACCCAACAATATAATATTATGTATAGTAAATTAAAACGAACATTTGCCTGTTTGAAACTACTAATTTTAAGATAATAATAATATAAGGTACTCACAATATGTATACGTGGAGACTGGTCAGTCGTTACAATCTCAATAATATTGAAAATAATACTAACACAGTATCTACACTGTATTGTTTAGGAATAACAGTCAAATAATAATAATAAAAAAAAAAACACTGCCGATTTGCGCCTGGCAATATAATAACGCGATATAATAACAATTTATGGTATAATAATTTATCGGCGATTTACGCCTAACAAAATGATAATATAACATGACACTGGTGATTGGTGTCTACGATTCACTTGTAATTTTATGACGATTAGAGCCCCACAATATTACACTACAGTATAATATACAGGGTGCAACAGATAGACCTGATCAAAAAAAAAAAATCCTAAAATTATATTTTGAAAAAAGTTATTACGTTCCAAATGAATTTAATCAAAAAAATATTGATATTTTAAAGAATTTTGAAAAAAAACTACGCTACTTAGATAAATGTTTTTACCGTCAAAATTTTTTTAATAATCAGATTCACAGATTGGCTATTTTGAACTTATCCAAAAAAAAATTTAGTTAAATTAAATTTTTTTTATATTCAATACTAAAATAAAAAAAAAATGTATTTTATACATGTAGCTCAAGTGACTATAAATTATACTAAACTTAAAAAAAAAATTCAAAATATTGACTACAAGAAAAGTTATTGTATTAGTTAGTTCTTTCTGTTACACTCAGTATAGTATACAAAAAAAAACGGCCATTTGCTCACGAAATAATAATTTGCTGTTCCCGTTGACGTAGACCGCGTGGACTGGACATCGCTTGTTCGGCCGAGCTAATCCTAGCGGACCGATCAAGGTGGCGGCCGATTGCGCTTAATTGCGCATCGTACGTAATCTACATAATATTATTATATGATTCGCAATGACGTATAATTAAATATAAACATAAAACAATACAAATATAATTGGTGTGTATGTGTGTGAGAGTGTGTGCCGATCGGCGGTAATTATTATTATTATAATTACTTCATTCCAATGTCTAGGAACTGTTTTGTCTTTAAAAAATTATTTTTTTCAAAAATGTATCATCAATTATCATACATTCGAGTGCCACTTGTTAAATGAATTATAGTCAAAGAAATTAGACGAAATTCTTGTTTGATCGTCGAGAGATCAGAAATATTTCTGCTATCGTAATAATAATATATATTCACTTTTGATATTAAGTGATACGGTTTGCGGTTGTATTAATTCTGTCACAGTTAATCGATAACGGCGAAAAGGGCTTCAATGAACATACTGTTAAATTTAAGTTAATTTATGCATAAAGACGAAATACTCAGTTAAATGAATTTAATAGTTAAAAGCATTATAATATTATATAATGTAATTATTGTTAGATCGTCTGTCGAGTTTTGAACAGACCGAATCCTTTCAACTACAATAGACAATTCAAATATTATTGTCTATTAAATGAGTAATTTAATTTATTGTGCTGAATCCGGTGTGTTGATTATGTATTAATAATCATTAATTAATTATAAGTGAATTCATAAACCGTACGCGTGTTAACACAGAAGAGTATGTTATATTAATTTATTAAATAATATAATATTGATAAGAATAAGAAGGAAAAACGAACTTTTCGTTGTTGAAAATTTCACCTTAAAATATATTAAATGGCTTGGAGGAAAAAAGAACTTATATACACTGGTACTATATGTACTACCTCCAGCGTAATAATACACCGTAAACCATTCATTTTTAAAAATAAAAATTTAATTTAATTTCTCATGAATGAGACGATGAAACATTGCCAGTGCCCAGTGGAAGTAAAAACTTTAATAATATTGCTTTTGAACAAGCGAAAAAAAATATACTTTCGCGAAATCGTGTACATGGGGAGGTATATAGTTCCTACGCTTTTTTCTTCTCATAATCGAATTCGACAGCAGTTTGTTCAGAGACTTTGTGTACACTTTGGGTACACAAAAGCGCGTGCACACACACACACACACACACACACACACACACAATTAAACAGCAGTTTGTTTTTAATTTTAATGAAAAATATAGGTATTAAGAATAAGAACGTATAGAATGTCGTACACGATAAATATTATAACGGTACTACCTACAGTAATACCAATAATTTATACATTTTCATTTTCGTTTTCCCGGCAGATCAACATAAGTCTTAATGCCAGCAAATTAGAATTATTTAACAATACAATGTTATATCTGAACATGTGACTCGCATTTCAAATGACACTTCAATTGACATAAATCTGAAATCCCAAAAGAAATGGAAATTTAATACTCATTAATATTGTTTCCCAAAAGCACAATATAATGCTGTATTCTGAACTGCATCTCAGAAAGTATTTAAAATACTTTTATAGTATCTTAAAATTAAATTTTTTATTTAAATAATTAGTGTAATATTATGCTATTTACTGTTTTGTTGTATATTATAGATTATCATAGATATACTATAGTTATACATTTAAACACATTTTAACATTGGTATTATTTTAAGTATTCCCAATTTTTTAAAACTTAACTAATCCCATATGCAATGTATAAATATTATATTCTTCTATGCGGAATATAAGAATTTATAAAATATTTCCA
This sequence comes from Myzus persicae, assembly GCF_001856785.1. Taxonomy (NCBI): domain Eukaryota; kingdom Metazoa; phylum Arthropoda; class Insecta; order Hemiptera; family Aphididae; genus Myzus; species Myzus persicae. The sequence goes on along the minus strand of NW_019101246.1, from coordinate 592,124 downwards.
ATAATTCAACATTAATATATTTTGATCAAAATTTATTGTATTTTATCGAGTGTATGACGTTTGACACTATCAGTTGATATTTAAGCAATTTCTTGATAATTTAACATAACCCAAATCATACTCTTAATAAACAACTACACAGTCGTAATACACTAATAACCAATAATGAGTATACCAGCGGTAATGTTAGTTCATATTTTGTTCTGCATTTTCAGCTTTCACTACCGGTCGTCACATTGCATTGCACTACGACTGGCATTAAACTTTAGTATTTATCAGCTTTGACCTCGAAGCAAAATATTGTACTGCTGAATAATATTATTTTGGTACGTTCGCCTTATAAGAATCGTATAAATATGACGAACTGCAGATGATCATCATTATCGGTAGGGGCATGGGGTTGTTTTGCACTTCAACGTCAAGTCTAATACCCCGTGTGTAATATACCATTCCGACGACTGACAGCGGGTTTTTTTAAATTTTTTATTTATTGTTTCCATTTATCCCCGTACGCGCAAATTCAAAATATTAGCAATGTCATCGTGATGACGCTCGTCCTGGTTTTTATTTTTGTTGTCGATTTCCAAGCCTGGCATTCCCTAAACGTGGTATTACGTCATTCGCCCTTCGCATGCGAAATTAATAAAAGTACGCCATTCGATATATAGGAAAAAAAAATGTCAGCTACGTCGCGTCAATACTGACGAAGGTTTCTCCGAACAGACAGTTTTACCATCGTCGGTACAACTTCCCGATATATACCTAAGTATTATTATTTATGCAGGAAGTATTGGGCGTAGATGTCACATGCACAGCACTGCTACAACCTACAATATTTCCAAAGCTGGGCCCTGTAAATTGTTGGAAAGTTAAAGTTAAGTTAGAAGTTCCTTTCAAAGTGCAGCATTCTAACTAAACGAGTTGAATTCCACGCTTAAAAATGTAATAATCTAAACTAACGCGTCAAAAACAAATAGTTACTAGTTATTTTTTCTGCAAACATTATTGCAATTTTCTGTAAAACTGTTGAGTATCTACTGAATAATAACCATAATAGTTAATATTGAGTATATTTTGAGATAATAGATTCATTTTTTATAATATTATTTCTCATCAATTATTTATGGTGTATGTATTTCTTGTAATGCATGGTTTAAGCTATGGCTGTAGATATAAATATATAAATATAGTTAGTAGATACCTAATTATCAACTTAATGAACCTATAGGTAATACTTTGAATGTTATGAACAAATGGGTTTTCAAATTTATATTTTGAAACCATAAAAATAACTATCTTCAAGCTTAATTTATTATTTGCAGAGAAATTTCAGGAGCCAACACTTATTCTAACTTGGTTAGTTCCTTTGTAACTTAACTTCAACTATATGAAAAAATTCTAACTTGCCCAGCTTTGAATATTAATTGCAAATCTTCAAGGGTAAAATCAATGCTAAATTAACCTTAATACACTATAGAAAATAATTGTCTAGGGAGTCAAATTGTTCAAATCTGAACCCAATTTTTTTCGTCTATAATCTCAATAAAAGCATCATATATTTTTATTTCGTTAAACGTATCGTTAGTAATAACTAATAAGGCACTTTACAATATTATGAATATTAACGTTATTCTAATTTTCGCTTTTTAACTCCTCTAGAACCAGGGCATTGGGTTGCACATAATATCGTCGCATTTACCGCTGTTATTTCTCCTTAATCCGGAACTGCATGCATATAATAATTGTAGTATTTGTGCGGATAGACGTTAAACGTAATGTCTAATGTGGAAAGAGAGCCCAGTCTGCGCAGTCTATATAATAATATACAATAATAATAATATATAATAATACAATTATATAATGGATAATATTAGCTGGTATATTACTACGGCGGCACTAGTCGAGCAGATATCATGAGCGCAGTTACAAATCCCTCTATAATCACACGAAGTTGAGCTGCAGTTTCCGTTTGTTCCGTCTTCGCAGGGTAATAATAATGATAATATCGTGATACACATAATGATATTAAAATTAAAGTGTACACCGTGATATAATATACTGCAGTTGTTAAAACCCTGTGATTACGTTGCTATATATATACAGTACACACAATATAAATCGCTCCCCGCCAACGCGAAGAGTTTTCAGACACGGCTATTCCGTCATCGTGGTCGTAAAAAAACGAAAGTTATTTATTATAATAATAATATAAAATAAGATATTGGGCTGGGCGTTTCCCGAAACGGTCTCTCTTGTTTTCGGATGCATATATACGCCGAGCGGGAAGCGGGATTGAACGCGGGCAAAAAAAAAAAAAATCACCACAACGCAGCGTTCCGGAAAGTTTGTGAGCTCGAATAATAAAATATACATAGGTATTATAAAATTAGTACACAATAAAGTCGGAGCTACGTAGAGGCACACGGTGCACAGAGCGAGGGGGGGGGGGGGGGTTTCGACGCAATTTTTGTGGTTCCGAAAGCGTTTTAGGGCAGCGCTTAATTATGTCGGACTGGTCTTTATTCAATGTGAGTTATAATTGATTCGTTAAGTCTAACGTATTTGATTGTAGTCGAATAGTATAATACACTCCATAATAATTATTTTTGCATGTTGAATCGTACCATTTAAGGTATCAGTTGCTCACATGCACACTTGGCACGTCTTGCAGTACATAATTCGGAATGAAGTCTTATAAAATATTATTTTTTTCAAATTTGCAATAAAAAAATGTCAGCCCGATGCGAAACTGAATTTATTTTTCACTGACATTTAAATAATTTATTTCAAAACCAGTGTAGTGTTATATACCTATATATATAACCTATGCAACTCAAGAATAATTTTTAATTTATTGAGCCATTTTGACTGCTATAAATATTAACTGATATCAGTTGACCAACCGTATACATAAGCTAATTACGTTTTATTATTTCATTTCCATGGTCGATTGCCCACCACTAATTAACAATCTAACTGAAAAAATACATCAAATTTGTCAATAAAACATCATATTTAAATGATACGAGTATTTTCCTCACATACGCTCACTTTGAAATCTATACAATTATATACAATTGTAAGGGGTTTTCTACGATCGTGCTAACCGAGAAAACTACATATTGGATGGTCGTGCAGTTTTTTTTTTAATTAAAGAGGACATCACAGAGAAGGTTTTAAGCATAAATTTAGTCCAAGAAAGTTAATAAATAATTAGTTATCATTAATTAAAATAAATGTGTAAATTGTATACCTACCTATACCTTTTTTAGTAAAAAATAGTCGGTAGCTGAAAATAAATAACACTCAAACTTGACAAAAAAAAAAAAAACAATTAATTTTATCTGAATATCCAAGTGAATGTGTTATATTAGTTATTGGTAAAAAATAAGTAATAAGAAATAACTAATCGGATTTTCACACATTGCTTACTAAGATTGCTGAGTTGTATTTGCAATCGCTCGTCGACGTATCCACAGTAAAAAAAAAATAAAAAATATTATTCATATAGAGTATACACCTAGCGCGGGGTACGATAATAATAATATAATATCCAACCTGATAATATAGTGCGCTCGCATTATAACAAGCGAATATCATAAATAGATTTAGCATTTTATTTTCAACTGGCAACCAAGTGCCCGGGATCAGCTAGTAATATAGTATATATTGGTACGAGTTTTTTTATTTTCCATAACCATACCTGCTACAGTATAATATAACAATATCATCCACCTAAATGAAAAACAGAAAGTAAAAGTATTATTTAATTGGTGACAGTAATAATAGTTTTCCTTTCCCTATAATTACTAATTGAACCAGAGAATAAAATATACGCCTGTACGGACTGTGTTTTGCGCAAGTGCCAATCGGTGCATTAACCATTTGGTATGCGCTTGATATGATCGTTATAATATACCGGTGTATATAGCTGTCCCAAGTGCCGTATACAGGTTGATCCAACAAGTAAGCTCACCCCCTTTTTTTCTGATGAAGTTTTTCAAAATCTGATTTTTGGAATATTTAAATATACGCTGAAAGAGCGATACAAACTTTTGTTTTTCAAAAGGGAACCCCACTTTTTTTACTGTAAATTATTTAGTAGATAATTTTTTTGAGAATTTCGATGTATTGAAATAAAAAATTTGAACTAGTAGTTTTCTTGTTATTACACATTTCGTGCTACTAAGGATCGTATCGTATTTAAAGATTCAAAAAATCAGATTTTGAAAAACTTCATTATCAAGGAAAAAAAGTCGGCGAGCATACTCGTTGGATCGTCCTGTATACCTACACTTACCGCTATAACCTACTCACGCCTCGGCCGGATTATATAAATCGACGGCCACGCGTATATTGGGCGCGTTTATTGATGACAGCGTTGTTCGGGACACAAGTGTAACATTATATAGTTCACAACGTTATATACGTATACGCGCCGCTATTGCGCCTTTATGTAAAGTGATTGATTTCGATAGATCTCTGGAGGACGCATCCAATTACTGCTTGCACACGGGATTATAGGTCCCAATTTGTGCGTGTTTGTGATGCGGTGTATAATTGCGACCGTGTTGTATTCTGTTTCCCGTGCAATATAATATAGTGGTGTATGTGTGACGCACGTATTATAATAGCGAATTAATTTGTTCAATTAGATATATTATACGCGTCGAGAGTGTATTATACAGAGCGCAATTAATCGCGCCGTATCACGCTGTACTGCAGTAGGTGAATATTTTGTGCGCCGCAGGTCGCAGTGCCGGATCTGAGTTTTGCGGGAGATGCGACTATAAGCTATAATATTGGGAGCGACTTATGAAAGAAAAAAAATTGACATTTGTGTATGTACCTTCGTCAAATGATACCTGAATTAAATATATTTTTCTGGATCAGATAAAAGTAAAGACGCATTTTACAAAATATGAAACACGTCACTTATTAGTCGCTTATGTTCCTCGCCTCACGGCTCATGACGTGTTCATTTTAATCGATTCGCACGAAGTAGAGATACACCTGGGTTCATGACAGTGACTGGAAAAATACGGGTGAAGGACGTTTTTTAAAATTAGCCATTTTATTCAATATTGTTTAGAATTTATTTCCTTACAAAGTTTGGAAAACTTGAATATCAATCTGATTATATAGTTTTAAATTTTAGATTCTAAAACCACCTTTTGCCCAATACTTAAATCCAAACTTTCAAAATTAACAATATACAAATCTTTTTTAAGACCTATGACTCTCAAATTTGGGGTAGGGCCAAACCAACCCAACTACAAACCATCCAAGCATTCCAGTCCATATCCCTCCGTCTCTTAACATCTGCCTCATGGTAGGTAACAAATAATACACTTCGCAAGGACTTAAAAATACAAACTGCTGAACAACTAACTAAACAATACTACACTAAATTTCACAAAAAAATACAACTACACCAAAATCCTCTTATCTCCCACCTATCATCATGTACACTTCCTGAGAACTCCCCCCCCCCCGCCGCCTTAAAAGACACTGGTGTCGTGATCTTCTATGATTCAATATAAAATAAATTTAAAAAAAAAAATCAATTATGTTTAATTTAAATATGAAGTGTTCTATCATTGGATGGCCTACCTTATCCTGTCAATTCTGTCATTATATTATATTGTTTGTTGTACATTATCACATTTACTTATTGTGTTTTTGTTAATACAGATTGTAAATTTTCTAAAGTAAAAAAAAATACACCTTAACCTCGAGACTCTGGTTCATCAACGGTTAATCCGGTTATTTCACTGAACGGTCATTTTCTCGATTAATATAATAATATATGTTTTTGAAAAATATGTTTAAAAGTCATTCTTAATACAACTAAATTATATTAGAACTTTCTACTATTTTAAATGATTTATTTCAACTTGTAATGACTTCAAATTATGTGTGGACAACTTTTCGTTGAAAGATATCGAAAAAAACAATTGTTTATATATAAAATAACCAACCTATGTGGCTGACGGATGTACCTATGTATATTATAATATGCATGACGTGTGAGGTTTATGCTTATGAGTTATATATAATATATACCACACGCTATCAAAGCATAACTTTGAAAAAATCTTGTGCGCGTCTGACTTGACTTTCCACAAGCCTCTACCACAATTTGGTCTTGAAAATAATCTTTGTAGAGTTTAAAAAATATGTTATTTTATTCGTTATCTTCGTCCGAATAATGAGTTTTTCTGTGATTTATAGGACCAACGCAATTCTAATGTGTTTATATTCTATAACACGTGTATAAACTTTACCATATTCGTTTCTCAGAGCTTTCACGGCGTCATTACGTGTTACAGCGATAATAAATAATAACTCGTGTGTAGGTACCTACTATCCGTTTTTCGATGATGGATTTATTATAAAAATAAAAAACTATACGTGATAATCTTTGACTCGTGTAAAATAAATTCACAACGTCCAATTCTCTGTCGGTGTGCATGATATTGTTACGATAACTCTTTTGCTTACAACGTTGTTATTATTTATTATACTTACGCGTAAAAATTCACAGGTGTTATACGAAATTATTCGGATGATTCCGTTGGAGGTTGCTATTATATCATACAGTGTTACTCGCTTGTAAGTGGTGTACGCATGATGGTGAAATTGAGGTCTAATGTGGCCCCCAAATATTGATTGAAATATGTATGGGATGGATAAATCATTATTATTACATCATGTGGGCAGCTGTCATGCGTGAGTTTCATCCGGTGGAGTGACGAACTTAAAACTAATATTATCACAAGCGAGAGCGTTTTTTATCCGATACTCGATAATACCCTTCGCTGAACACTGACCATCGCTCTAAAAATAAAAATCGCTTTAATAAATAGCATTCAGTTACAATAACAGCAGACCGCAATAACCTGCTGCACGTCATTAAACACTATACATACAACCAACCCCCTCCCCAACACCACACGCATTAGAAGCCAGGACTGGGAAGGGGGAGGGGGGTGATCATGTCCCGTCACCCGATGATCATAAATTCACAGTTACAACGACAAGTCCTGCACGTTTTGACAAATAAAAATATTATTACACATCTACAGCAAATAAATTTGAATAACGATGAAAAAAATTAAGAAAACTCTACCCGCACGAGCAGCGTTGCAAATTCCACATCGCATTTATTTATTCATATATCCCAGAACATCATTAAAACCATTTATTTTTTAAAAATTGGATGACATTTTTTGTACTTTATTTATAACCGTAATAATTACGCCCATAGTTCATACCGATAACGACATAAGACTCTTGTTAATACGTCTTAATATTGCTTTATACTGCGGTAAAGGACTCTCTTTGCTCCTTCAAGTGAGTGTTGAGTGTGCGATTACCCATGTTGTGACTACAATTATTATAGTTCACTTAATTTACATGCACATTTCTGTATTATATTTGAACACACACCAAGTAATATAATCTTATTCAAGCAGTTTTATTTTTAACTTTTAATTGTACCACCCATACAAAAGTTGAATAATTAAAAAAACTTTTAGAAAAGTTAGTGCATAAAAGTTCATAAGCGATATTTCCAGTTGGTTTACAATGAAAATAAAATAACTACCCTATCTGAGCATAAGCCCGGTGAATAATAATCAATAACCCACCACGAGCGCCGTTCTGCTAAATAACTAACCGTATTGTTATTATGACTATTATTGGGTTTAAATCATGCCTGCATTACTGTAACAAAAACACATCAATATAATATAGTGAACAATGTTCATGAATAAAATATTATTATTTCGAGAAAAACAATAACAAGCCAACAGAATTCTAATGAAATTATTTAATGAATTCAGTAGTAAATTATTATTACTTTCAGAAATATTATAAAAATTCAATGAGGAAAATATCATAACCTAATTATTATATTATAGTTATATGCAATTACTAAAATATTTTGTTAATAATTAATCAGTCCAAAACCTAATGACTGAATTGGCGAACACAATATTCATCGTATCGTAATTATTATAGACGTGTGTCACAAGTCCGCTTCTAGACAAGAGAGAACCACAATAATTCAAAACAAACCATCAAATAATAAAAAAAATCAATATACATATTATGTTCAAAGTATCAAGGTTCTATAATAATAATAGAAATATTATATAAGAGGATTAATGATGTTTTAAAAATATAATCAAAATATATTTAACCATTCATCGCACATTAAAATTAAAAATGTTAAAACTCAAAATACCTAACGCCTACACATTTTATAAAATTCACCAATAAAATATTTACGTTCTAACTTGTTATAAATTCTAATCATGCTTCAATACTTGATTCCTAAATGCTTAGTCCTATCATTGTATATTGTATATCATCAATATTCAAAATGAAAATATTTACTAAACATATGGGTAGGTACTCTGACTTTCCAATAGTTTAGTAGTTAGAAAGCCTATATAAAAATGATTGTGCTTCTGTAAGTACTCACTAATCTCGGAAGCCACAAAATTCACGGAAGCCGTATTCAGATATTAGGTTCTGTTGGTACTCAAACTAATATTTTGTTTTGGTTAGGTGTCGCGAAAAAATTTTATTAGCAAAAAAATTCTTTACGAGCAATATAATATTTGCCGGATCAGCTATATATCATATAAAATCGCAAATAATTAATAAACTGTTCAACTTAGAGGTATTCGAAATGAATATTCCCGGTTTTATTTAAAAAGATTAAATCAAAACATTAGTTGGACAAACATAATTTATAAATATTACACTCTATGTGTATAATATGCAAAACATTACAAGTCACAAGAAGAAAAAAATAACAAAATCGATGTATCGTTAAAAATAAATGTTAGTTTGTTATACATTTAATCGTTTTTCCGTTTGTCTGTATAGGATACGATATTAAATAATACATATTAAACAATATTATACTCGCAACATTATGTATTCCTATTAAACAATTTCGATTTTCATACATCTGAATTATTGCATTATCGAACTCTACGCGGAAGGTTCCTCAAAATTCGATGCATCCGTAACATATATCATCACGATATTATAAACTTTTAAGTACCTTTAGAAAATAAGTACTTAAACATTTGTTCATTAATGTGTTCATACATATTTTTTCTTGTCTTCAATCTTCTTCCCTTGCTCAAGCCTCGTACTATAGTTATTGTTCTAAAAGTACAGTGTAGTTGTAATTCAGACACTCCTAAAACGAGTTCGCTGAAACACTCATATTATAATTGCTGTTCGAAACAAAGCACAGCCAGATGCATGATAATTTATTAGAAAATATGTATAATATAATTCATTGGCTGTAAGTATAATTTTCACAAAAGTACACGCGTGTAACGTCTTGAAGTTTAATTTTTCATTGTGAAACGTTAATCGCCGCACATCAGTGAATTTGGTCGGGATGGTTTGTAATTTACATACAGTTACTAAATTAACGAAAACGGAGAGAAAACTTTGAAGTTTAACATATTATTATACTCCCGAGAAAGTATATATAGTGTAATATAAGTTATAACACACAATGACCAAAATGCAACGTGAGGAAACATTTCAATTGAAAAGGGCACCTACATGCTATAAAATAATAATAACATCAATAATACATTTTAGGAATATGACTATAGGTATGTCATAATAATACTGTACGCATCAAAATAAATTATTCGTTTTACAATTTAAACTGTAAACGGACATGTTCATAGGCGTATAAGTATAATATTATAAAGGTACATTAATATTTTTTATTATTATTATTTTGTATTTAAGGCATACATGTTGTGATTTTTTCCGGTATTACAATATTTACATTAAATTACGTTTATCCATATATTATACTTGCACATTGATTTACTTAGTTTAAATTCGATGATAGAATTCAGATTCGTTGATGAAACTTAATAGTTTTCTGGATTCATCGGGAGTGGGTGCGAGTACCCATTATATTATGAAGTATCTGGTAATTTCTGTTTGATCTTTATTGCGTTGTACTGGTGGAGTTCCATGTCATGTTGATCTAAAAATATTGTTTATCAACATTATTCCATCAAAATTTGTAATTTTTTTAAATGATCAAAGTATAATAAACACTAGATCCAACATAAAGGTACACACACACTAGATCGGTGGCGGTGAAATTTTCTTTTGTCTTAGCGGTGCCACGCCGCGGTGGCGATAAATTGTGTCCGGACTCATTTTACCGCCACCGCTACCGCTGCAGTGTGTAGCAACCTTTTTATATGTAATGTATGTATATTACAATTTTGTAAAACCATGTTCAAAGACTTTTAATCTTAGTATACACATTTAAATACCTAACTGAAAAACTACTCCTAAAAAAATTTGAAATAGATACATAAAAATTTAAATAAAAATAAAAATATAAAGAATGGCGGGTTTCATTAGAAAAACAGAAATTTGTATAACCATAGGACTCTTTTTAAGTAATAGGAATTAATCCCAATAATTCGAAAATATGGCCTTTGTTAATTAGCGCATGGATTTCAAAAGGGAGAACATCAATAAAATCGTTTTTGAATGAAATAATGCGGGGATGAATATGCTTGGTAAATCGCGCTGTAATTGGTATCATTTTATAATATATGTGTAAGCGATGTACATTGTTATTACTTTAACGCACATATTATTATTATTTTGGTTCATATCAAATTTCCAGGAAACCACATAGTCGTTAAAGATTTATTACTATACTCAATTTTAAATTGTCAGGCAGTTACTATAAATATTACAGTTTTTCAACAACCGATACTACCTAAAAAGCGATTTAGAATTGGTAATGACAAAATCAAATACACCTATACATATTATTATATTAATATACTATTGATTCACAGAGCACAGATCACTTCAAAAATATGCTAAGGTTCACGGTTAGTTGGACATGTCTTATAGTAGTAGTAGTGAAGTCCCACTCAGTTATTTGTAACTGATTAAGACTGCATGACTTTCTGAAGTATCATAATATAGTTGAACAGTATTTGAATCATTTTCACAACGGACAATAATATAATACTATTTATATTTTAAAGTCAGTAAAACGCAATGCGTTTTTTAAATTGTTGTCTGCGTATATTTTTCACTTATGATAGATAATAAGCTTAGAGAAACAATTTAGAATATAAAAAAGACATCTTCAAAGCCTCTTTCGATTTGTTAAGGCGTACCAAGGATTTTTTTCAACACTATATATCATAATATATACCTCCACCCAGAAGTGTTCAAACGAAAAGGATGATAAAAAAAATATACGAAACAAAAACATCGTTGTGTATAAAACCAATAAATTTCCTTTTCACCATAACAATAAATATAGGTATAAAATGCAGATTTGTATACAAAGCAATATATTATTTATAAACAAAAAACTTTAAACCGAACAAAAAATTTAAAACGATAATATGATACCTACTCTTCTTCAAGAAGTAACTCACCTTAACTAATTGGGTTCCATAAACATTGAGTTAAGTCCCAGAGAATGAATGGAGTAGTTGCAAACAGTATATTTGAAAAATGTTTTACTTTTTTAAAATCTCATTAAGTACTACTAATGTAAAATATTGTTAAATGTTTAATATTGTTGTTATTAAAATGGGGAAGTATAAAAGGTTTGCAATTGACTTATTTATCAGCTTTAAAACGGTTAAACACTTTCTCTTATTTTATTACCTTCTTTCGTGGCCTTTCTTAGGAATTACAGGGCCGAAAGTAAATAAAAAATTGCCAACCCTTCAATTGTAGATTACCTAATTCAAGAAAAATAGAAACTTATTAAATGTAGTTCGGAATACAAATTAAAATATAGGTAATTATGCGTTTGTAAGGGTATATAACTATAGTAAATTTATAACAATAAAATAAAAGTTATTTAACCCTTCATAGGGCAAATCTTAGACTCAAAATACTCTATATTATTCTAATGTTTTTTCATATTAAAGTGAATCGAGAAACTATTTAATTTTAGAGTAAAAATTTAATCTCAGGGATTTTTCTAAAGACTCAAGTAGGTTTTTTCAAAATTTTTTTTTAACTGAAAATAAATGGAAGATAAATTCACTCCAATATTAAGAGTGAAATGGATTATTCTAAATCTAAGATTTAACTTTGTTGTGCATGATTAAGAGTTAAGAACAATTACCACATATCCCGTTATGATGACGTATATTAATAAGAATGATTGCAAATGCGATATTCAAAATAACAACACCAACTAATTCAATGGTTGTAATTTTTTGAACGTTGAACGATAATAATTAATCCAAAATATACTTAAATAAATAAATTTAAAAAAATTCCAAGTTGAAAAATATTTTGTGTAGTATATTGCATATTAAGTATGTATAGTATGTCAAAAAGAGGAGAAGCGGGGTAGTAGACCAAGTTCGTCTGCCTTACAGACAGACCTTTATGTTCTTCGGACAACACAAATAAGTAATTGCAATGGAATTAAATAAGAGAATTTCAAACCTTAATATGTAATTGCAAAAAAAAAAAAAATTATGAATAAGCCTTGGTCGATAACTATGCGCCGCGCTTGATTCGACTCCGTTTCATCAATATATGACATATTATACTTCATGTCAATCACGGTATACCACCTTGATACCCTAATATTATAGTAATATACATTTACCACCCTGTCTAACTGTGACGTGATAGTCGTAACTTACAGCTGGACTTCCTGCGATTCGTTTGTTTCAGTTGGATCGCGAATCGGCTTTGGCTTACTTAGACAAGATCGACAGGGAGCTGTACCGACTCGACGCCCGGTACTCCGACCCAAGCGTAGAAGTATCAAACAAAGACATCGTGAGTACATATTATTAAATCGTATACACATTAATAGTAGTGCCCAACCTTTTGCGATTGTAGCGAGGCCCACTTGCTACATATTATATTAATAAAAGGCAATGTGTGTGTGTGTGTGTGTGTGTGTGTGTGTGTGTGATCCATAATATTCGGTATATACGTAATCCAATAATAAACGAGAATATTAAGGCTCACATATATATATATATATATATATATATAACTGTTGGCTCACGAAAAACCAATATATCCTTCTATTCGTTTAGGGTTGGCACTGCAAATTACTGAAAGTAAAATGGCTATCGATAATTGGATAGAATTTCAGACCAAAACCACCCAAATGACTGTGTTAGAAATGTGTGTAGCTTAGTTTTAATGGAGTTTGAGACACGGTACATCCATTAACATTATTTAATTAATTTTCCACAGCCAGTGCAGTGCAGGATCAACAATAATCAATAAATATATATTATCTACCATATAATATCAAAGGAGTACAACGGATGAGCCTCATGCAAATCCACAGTTTTATGATGATTTTCATAAAATTGTCGTCAATAGATTCAATAAGAATCGTAGTAGGGTCTAGGATATTTTTTACTTTTCAACCCATACCCTTTGAATACTTGAATATAGTTAAAACCGTGAAAACCCAATCATTTTAACATAGATATGTTTCTGGGTTGAATACAGCTTTTTTGTCTGACAGATATAGAGGTTTCAGAATTTTTAAAGCCAAAGAAACACGAATCAATAATAAAAGAATACTTATCTATGATTCCTCAATCTTCCTTGCCGATGAAAAATATCGAGTACCATAATGCTATTCTTATTTAAATGTTGTTCCTGTCATTGGTTTCGGAAAATAATAAAGTATATAGGCATTATATCTTTATGATGGAGTACAATTTTAGACCTGTGTTTTATGTTTGGTCAAACTAAAAATCTGTTAACCTTACAAGTTACAAGGAACGTAATTGAATTTTTGTTTTTTCGACATCGCATAACTGAAGGCTTATAAAATAAATGTATTCAAACAGGCTGCGGTCGAATGGATCACTCCGTAATCTGTATGCACGTACACTGTATACATAGGTATTCGAAACGTGCAGAATACACACCGTATAATATTATATACCTTTATATTATTCTCGGAACGTATAATTTATTACATCGGAACTACCCACGTGAAGTAGCTGTAAACATTCGTTTCAAATCGAAACCCATCCCAATCACATTTGTACCCGGCACACCCACGCGATACACACACTCATATATATAATATACAATATATATACATGCATATACATACATCTGGTGCAGTAAAATAATCGAAATTTCTGTTTTTTATCGCCGCAGTGTACGAATAATTCTCAGATTTCACGTGTCCTGCTTACATTACGCGATATTATCGGAATCGATGCACTGCGCAATATTATGACGTACAACAGACCGTGTCGTAATAATCGTGTTCAACGAGCATAGCAGTCATCGCGTGCGTCGTTTAAAAATCGTATTTCAACAGTGACAATAACGCCGCTTACTGCAATATTATTATATTATTTTCTGTCGAAAAGTTTGCCTGTCAGAGAAAAACGAGCCGCTGGAGAAATGTATACCCTATACATATTATACGGGAAATGTTCAAATGTACCTAAGTGTATAATCTTGGCATATTATGCTTATTATGCAAAGCGCATGATCCGACAGTGTTTTAATTAATTTTCATATTAAAGAAGCCGCCAATACACTTCACATATTATGTCCGAGGTAGAAGTGTATTGTATTACCTAGTATTGTACGCGTCATGCCATACTTTGTTTTATGTCTTTTGTTCCATCCATTTCCAACTTTAATTCATCCACTATCATACATAATATACTATGTAGAACATTATTTTTATGAAAACGCCATGTAAGTGACAGAAAAATTACCCTTTAAACAAAATTCATATCATAATATGGGATTTGTTAGGTAAATTATCAGAATAATAAATGTAAATTGTTAAAATGTTAAATTTAATGTATTTTGTTAACCAAAATCATTTACATTTTAACGTTTTTTTTAATAGGAAAACCCAATAAAATTCCAAAAGAACTATGAATCTTCCGATTTCAATGACATTGATGGAACGTTGACCGAACTAAAAGAAATGCAACAGTTACTCCGAGACAAGTATAGCAAAAAAAGCATCGACTTGGATGAGGAAGATTACAACTCAAAACGTACTGACCGTAAAATTGACTTTGTTTTCACTTTTTATGAATAACCTTTTTATATTATTCTTTTCAGGAATTCGAAAAATCTTAGAAGCCAAACTGCGCATGTCTGATTCACAGTATAATCGACTTTTGGAAACGCTGACGGCTCCATCAGATTATACGTATGCCCAAACGATGATGGACGAAATCATTTATCAACTAGCTAAGCTCATGTTCAACCAGGGACTTTTTATCGGTAAGTCTCGTCAGTAGCTACAGATATATATATAATATTCAGGGGAGAGGAGTTACATAAGTTGTTAATCCCAAAGGTTTAATTTTATGTCATTTTTTTATTTTTTAAATTAAAATATCGAAGTTCTATTATCGGACGTAGTTCGGACTGGAGTTTCAATTTTAGAAAGCATACAAATATAGGGTATTTTTGAGCTGACTGACGTGGAAGCAATTAATTTTGCCTTCTTGTTTATGTTAATATTTAATTATTGTGTTACCGTGTTAAATTGTGTTTCACGGTGATCTGGAGGAATAAAACATAGAATTATAGGATGTAAGTCTTAAAATATCAACAAGCACGAGGTTTTGGATCGCAAAAGTATAAAATACTGTACTTAACTCGTAGAGATTATCACCAAACTATTTCCTTCAAAAAGTTAAGTGGAATGATTAAGCAAAAAAAATATCACTGTTATAGATATTTATAAATTTTTAAATCTATTCATATTTTATTCGTTCAGTGGCGTTGGTATTGTATCAACCAAAACCAGTAAAATCATTTAAAAAAAAAATGTTAAAAAATAATATCATAAATTCTTTATATATTGATTGATCGAAGTAAATAATAATATTACAATATATTACATTTTTAATATGTTTAAAATTTTGTATAATGTTATACCATCAAGTCTTAACACGGCGCTATGGGTATGCAATCTAAGGTCATATTAATAAATAATAATTTTAACCATTCTCATTAAAATATGATATATTTATAACAAATAAGTCTTAATAATTTCATAGTAAAGTCTTTATTATACATTGATAACTAGATAATGTTGCTGGCTATGATAGTTTGTATAAGATATTTTTTGTATTAGCTTTAACATAACCATGAAAAATTAAAATACCTCCTAGATTTAAATAAAACAATATAATATCTAGTTAAGAAAAATTTAGTTATTTTTTGTTATTGCAATCAAAGCACAAAATATATATAACTTTCGAGGACGACCGTGAATTATAATAATATTTAACATACTATTAAACCTATTTTACATGCCGAGACCTCAAATTAAAGTATAATGTTGATTGCGAAGAGCAAAAATATACACATAGTTATTTCCATATTGTGTACAAGATGTAAATACTCTACAAACTACTAACCAACTTTATAAACATTGAAAATGTAACATTATACGTGTGGGTTGTAAGTTTGTAAATAGTTGACATTCTAAAATAAATGTCGGTATAAATAGAATGCTTTCCTTTAAAATGAGCCATAGTTAAGACAAGAATACAATTTTCAGATCCACGACATATTTTTCTCTTTGCAAAAGCAAAAATCGATAATTTGGTCCTAATAAAATTATATTACAAAATTAACCGTCATTGATTGATGATATGGTTTGATGTTTTTCGCATTTTAGGCGGGTCGGAAGCTCAAGAATCTTTACAAAAGTTCACGGACTTCTTGGAAACAGAAGCGAGCCGGGGAAGAATTTCTAGAGCCCTTGAGAAAAAGATATTGGGTAAGTCAAAATACATAAACGGGCTGTCAAAGATAAATTGTAATATATATATATATTATATACTAGCCTTTCTGTTATTATAAATTACCCAAGAAGAAATATTGGTAGTTGTTATATGTACCTACCTTATAAGCATGTTCAGAAGGGACCATATAATGTTTGACTTATAAATAATATTATCGGTACTTATATTTGGTTTTCGTTTCAGATTTACTGATAACTTCGCTTTCGGATACATTGACCGAACATCCGGAACTGATGGCCGCCGCCAAAGAAGGTTTTAGCAAATACCTAGATGCCTACCCCAATCCAGGTATAAGATCGTATTGATAATAATATTTGGACTTGAGAACTTATTTAAATTATCATGTTAATCATTTAATGCCACTCGTTACAATTATTATAGATTGTCAGCAACAAAAATAATATTATAACGTATACCAATTTCTAAAATATTATAAAAGAGTTATAATGTAGTTGTTACTTGTTGCGAAGCGATCCAATACAAATGTTTATGGTTTTTCCGTGTACTTTTAGAATCGAACGATATCCACCAGATGAAAAATGACAACTTTTCTGCAAAGACGAGAAGAGACACCGAGACTCCAGCGAGAGGTCAGCAGAATACCGACTTGGAAACGACCGTGGTGAAACGGAGCGTGAAGACGTCTGGTATCGAAGACGACAAAGTCGATAGCGTAGTGGCGAAAAATAAAAAATATATATAAACATATTATTATATTAATCTCAACGTCGTAGACTATTAATTCAAACAAAAAAAAAAAGGAATCTCTCCTCCTGAATAAAAAAATTAGTCTCATAATATTCATCACATTTATATTCTATTATTTGATATAATATTATACATTTGTGTGTGTGCGTGTCTGAGTGTGACGTTCCCGACTACCACTTCCGTACCTATGTACTTCCTCGTCAACCTATATTTCTGTATTGCTGATAATCCCTCTTTTCCGTCGTCTCCCAACACTCAATATCCCGTTTAGGTAAAATTACATTTTTAAATATTATATTATACTTACAAACGACTCTATAAAATATATTATATTAAATGATATCTCTATTTTTTACGTGTAACGCGCGACGAAATCGTGTTGGGTGTGTGCAGTGCTATATTATACATTTTGTGATTTGTGATAATTTAATTATATTACTATATACATAACATTATATTATACCATTTATATAGTGTTTATCATATTTAAATAATTACCTATTATAATAAATATAGATATATGAACACATATATATACTAAATATTTATATGTCATATTATATAAAAAAAACATATTCGTACCATAGACCTATAAACTAGTTTATATTATGTCTATGATTCGTACATACCAGGGGTGGTGAACTTTATAGTATTTGAGTGTCGAAATCAAAAATCTGAGATTTTTTCGTAAGCAGGCTTGTCAGTGTGGAATAATTTATAAATACACACATTAATGATCCAATCAGATATAAGTTGTCAAGCTTAAACTTTACATTGTTCATTATTGCCATTGAGTATAATATTATATTGTACAATTTATACTCAACATTGTATCAAATACATATTAATATGGACACGTCATTTGTATTGATACATTGATTGAAATATAGTTAAGTATTAAGCACTAGAATAAAAAAAAAATTGAAATAGACATGTTTTTTGGATGTATTATTTATAAATTAGTTTTTTATGAAAAATTTCAAATTTTTTGCTGCTTTTTTAAAGCTAATAAATTAATCATAGGATAACAATTAGTAGATTTAAATTAAATACATGCTACACTACTAATATCTGTTTCCCTTCCTTAATGTCAATTTAATTAAACTCATTGTGTAAAATGCTAATTTTTTCATAGAAAAACATTAATTTGGAAGACTTTTTCACTCAATAAAATCAGTGTCGAGTCACATCTTCGGGATAGTAATAAAAATAATGTAGAATTTATTGTGAACGTTAAAAATGAATACCTACGTCAAATCATTTTCAATTAGTACTTCTGTTTTTTTTTTTCATAGAAAGTGAAATAATAATTATAAATTGAAAACGACTATTATCGATTAAACACTTATTTAAAAAAAAACAAATATAATAACTAAAACTAAAAATATAGTTTACTGAGCTAACGGAGTCTACTGATAACACTATTAGCCCCCCCCCCTATTCACACTTACACTCATGCAAGAATAGGAAACACTGGTAAGCGTTTAAACAGAAATATATTCAATTGAGTTTTCACTCAAAATTATCTACATATGCAACGCTGTGACATTAGTTCACCATCCCTGGTATATACTCCAAATACACAACAAATGTAGAGTCAGGGCTGTTTCGAAAAACAAACTTTTTTCCACTCGCCGTTTATTGTTTAAGATTAAAATTATTTAGAAACGGCTGACGATTGTTAATTATATTGTAAGTATAATATAATAATTCGTCAATATTGTTCTCGTTATACCGACTACTGTTGTATTCATAATTGTCGCGATGAGCATGATGTGCATCAACCTAACCGTAAGCCCTTAAATCCTTATGATATTTATATTTATATTTAGACAATTGAAGGGATGTGGTTAAATATTTTATCATATTATAGTAAATACTACTAGCTAATATACATATTATATGTGTGGAAACGATTCTTATATAGTTGAAATATTATATATGTTAGCCCTTTACAATATTTTATAATAGGTACATAATATATATATAATATAATTGTACAACGAAAGGCGTCCGAAAAATAAAACGAACGCAATTTAGCATTATACATAATTAATATCAAATTGTATTACTTTCCAGATTCACGTTGTAGTCAAGGTCCAATTTTACCTTATTATTTAAAATAACATATATTATATTATACAATAATACTCGCGTGTCCTGCGCCTATATAATATTGGTTTTCTGTGAATTAATTAATTATAAAATTATATTATATTATATTATATCACTATCGGTATATGTATTGTGTAATATTTTATTTATCACTATAATATATTATACAGACATGTTTAAATAGAAAACTGTATTATTATTGTGCTACCTATTCAAGATACCTGCAACAATTAGTGCATACTAACTGCAGCAATTTTAAACCATAGAAAAGGGGACTCAATTTGGTGTCGTTACTGAAATTTAAAATTTCTGATTATCTGATACTGAACATGTAGTCATTAGTTTTTAGAGAGCTAAGAGAGAAGTTTTTTTCTAAGAAACTGGTGACCAAACTCCCATTGATAACAATTCGGATTGTACAAAGTATTTATAGACGTTTAAAAATTGTTTAAGCATTTTTTCTATAAACGTCAATAAAACATTTTTCCTCCCTTTAAAAAGCTTGAAAATGTAATACGAGATCCCTCATAAAATGGTATGATAACTAAACAGTTAGAAACAGTTAAAAATTAAACTTACACAGACGCTATATTTTTTATAAGCATTTAATTTTTAAAACTTGACGAAATCTCGAATATTTATATATTATTTTGAAGTTACAAATGTATGAATAATTGAACATCATCCATTACAGTTAGTCACACAAACTCAACCATTTTATTGGATCGCCTGCATAGCTTCTCGTACTTTCTTTTTGACCTTCTAAGAATGAGTGAGATAGTGGATAGATTTTCAATTAGTAGATTTGAATGAGCGCGAAGTTTTGAGTGGAGTTTTATGTAATGGGATTTAGCTAAGTCGTTGAGGGTTGGAATATTGAGGTCTTTGTGGAGGTTTTTGCTGGTTACAACCAAGGGGCAGAGGCTATTAAGCGTAAACATATGGATTGGAAAGATTGCAAGGTTTTGGTGTTTGATGGCGTTGCTGATCCCCATAGTAGGATGCCGTAAAGCCAAGCCGGACTAATTATCGATTTGTATATCGTAAGTTTGTTTGCTAGAAAAAGTTTCCATTTTAATAGGGGTCTCAAGTGATGTAGTCTCGAGTTCACAGATTTACGTTTTTGTTTTAGATACGAGCTCCAGTCAAGGCGTTTGTCAAATATTAACCCTAGGTACTTTACTTTGTCTGATGAAGGAATTACTTTGTTATTAAACGTGACAGGTGGGCAATCAGAATTGCGCAATGAAAAAGTTACATGAGTTGACTTGTTTTCATTGATTTTTATTTTCCGCTGTGTTGTCCATAAGTTAATCACATTTAGGTGACTTTGGATCATCCGACAAGCAGTTCAGGAGTCCTGATATGTTGCTGAAATTAGAGTATCATCGCCATTGGTACGAAAAATTAAAAAAAAAAATATATTAATCTTTCTATGCGCCTCAGTATGACAGGTATAAATACTTAATAGTAAAAAATATTATTGTTGAGAAACAGTAATAATTATAAGTCAATTTCAACATTATTAATGAATTAACATTACTTTCTTAATCCGTCATCATTATATTTTTAAATATTTTTTAAGAGAATTTTTTATTTATTCTTCGTTTTTGTGCATTGATTGGGAAATTATATTATATATATTTCAATATATAGATGTAGTATAATACTTCTACGATTTAGAATACTAAACTGTAACATGTTTAATAGTTATACGTTTTATCTAATCAATAATCATATATTCAATAATAGGTAATAATACCAAATCAATAAGCATCTAACATACAACTGTTTGTGGTAATTTTAGATTTATATTGCTTTTTTGCCTCATTTACCTATAATGGTTTCCTATACTTTCTTAGCATGAATATGAGTTGTTATTTCGTATTCGCTGTTATTGTATCAGTAAGCAGCGGTATAGTGTATTCGTGTTCAATATTTTTAATTTGTATGTAACATTTTTTTTCCGTACATGTGTCTCTAACTTCTTATGCCTATGAACTGTAGTTTTTATCTGGTTAAGTTGGTTGTAGAACGACTAACATACTGCGATGAACCTAAAAAACGAATAACAGTTGTTAAGTTTTTATTTTTTTGTTTCATGTATATAAAACCTGAGTCAGTAACTAGTATGAAAAAAAACGGCGAGTAGGCTGTATAGAACATATAGATGTTTTAAACAGATGTATAATCGTAATACTATGTGACCTAGAAAAATATGACAAAACAAAAATAAGTTTCCAGAAGATTTTTGACTATGTTTATGTATAAAAATGCGTTTTATAGTTTAATAGAAAGAATGACTGATTTGAATTTATATTTTATACCAAATATAATTTCTGCAGAAATTTTAGCTAGTCACAAGCTAAACAATCAGCTGTTTCAGATAATTTACACAGTAAGTTACCATACAATAATTGTTTGAAGCCAGTTAGAGACCAATAGACTATTGAATAGAGACATTGAGTAATTGAAAAGGATCGAAGGAAAATATTTTGATCATTAAACAGTAACGAAACAATCAGTTATAAATCAGGGCGCAACCCGTACAATACGTCACGAGAAAGTCCTGAAAGCTACTCAAATGTGTTGCGTAAAAACCAAGAAGCGAATTTGAAATTTGAGACGTACATTTTCGTATTTCTAGGGACACTATTCCTATGCAGCTCACAACACAATACAACGCTACCACGCAGCCAGTAACTGTCATTATTCTAATATATAATAGTAACTGCATAATATTTTATGATATTTTATTTTAATAATTTTAATTTATCTACTACGGGTATTCATAATGCTTTAATACAAAATACAAATTAACTAAATTTATCACTAGTATTATATAAGTACACATACGTATATTTATTGAATTTGAATAAAGCATTAGTTTAGAAAATATGTAAAATTATGCATGCTAGTAAAAAAATATGTGTAGTAAATAATTCAGGTATGTGTTAAATACCTATACATTATTCCTGTTTATTTTTTTATTATTTCTTAAATTTATATTAGTTCAAGTGTAAAAATAAAAAACAGTGTTCAATAGTATTTTTTTTTTTTTTGGTTGTTTGGTTTTACTAAATAAATACTTTACTTTGAACATTATTTAGGACGAGGTATTCGGTTATAAAAGAGGCCCGGCAAGCATTATTTCTTTAATTTTATTTTATTGTTCAACGGTCACATTATTTTTATTATTAACTTATATTTAATTAAAATGTTTTCTTTTAAGGCTTATTTCGTAACGATTGCACTTAAAGTCACATCATTTTGGGATGTGCAAGCCACTAATGGTTCTAGTGGTGCAAGTAGAAGTGGTGGTTCGAGTTCAATAGCAGATCCTTCACGTCCTAAAGGGGTACTTCCCGAATACGGTGTGTATACGTTTATTAATTACGTCTATATCATATTATGTTATTGAGTATTTGTAAAAAAATTTTAGAATTATTTTTGAAGACTGAAATAAATTTTAATAATTATTGTCCATACATTTTTTAAAGTATTTATTACTGTAGAGACAAATAAAATATCATTCACGCATAAGTTGTTAACATGATGATTCACTTATAGCATGCTGACCAGATTTTTCTTCAATAGTGCAGTTATTTAAAACCTAAATTTCGGGTTATTTAAATAAAATTAAAAACCATATTTTCAATATCTTGAGAAATTTTTCACTGCTTAAAGAATGGAATGTGGAGATACAAACATTTGTTTTTCAAATGGGAAATGCAATTTTTCACCAGTTTTCTTCAAAATTCGAAGTTTGTAATTCAAAATTCGTATGTGTAGTTTTTTGGTTAATTAACTTTGTGTCCCAAGGATAAAAATTAAAATATCCAAAGGGGGTATTTTAATTTTAAAATATTAGTCATTATAATTTATCTTTCTACATTAATAATTTGTAAAAATGACCCAATTATAGTCGATACTAGTTTCAATATTACACCTATTTTACATTCTTGTAAAACCGTTTTTAATTATTTTTATCTAATTCCATCTACCTTTTCAAAAAAATTATCCACTAAATAATTTACAGTTAAAACTAGGGAGTTTTTCATCTGAATAACAGAGGTTTATACCACCACAGGACACTCTTAAATAGTACAGAAAATTCAAGAATTTGCAAAAATCATGTTTG
The DNA here is from genome assembly GCF_001856785.1 of Myzus persicae. Lineage (NCBI taxonomy): Eukaryota > Metazoa > Arthropoda > Insecta > Hemiptera > Aphididae > Myzus > Myzus persicae. The sequence goes on along the minus strand of NW_019101246.1, from coordinate 568,313 downwards.
AGTATATTTAAAAATTCCAGTAATCAGAATTCGAATAAATTTATTACTAAAGGATAATATATTAGTGATCATGCTTGATGAATCAACTTGTATATAGTATTATAATATTGGTATTCAAAATGTTACAATCAACGATTTGTTATAGAATCGATATTTTTTTGATTTTTATGAAATATTTAATCTTCTGTACTTACGCCGAATATGTAAAAACAAATTTTAGTACATCCAGCTGAAGTGTACTAAAAGTTATAACTTTTACAATTATTTTTTTTAGAGCCTATTATTATGTGAAAATTATTATCTTTTGATTTCTATAAATAGAAAACGTGATTTACGTATAATAATGTATTTTTTTTTTAGTTGAACAATTTTGCATAAGTAATATCTTTGACTAATTTTTAGTAGACAAACAGATTTTTTAAATATTTATGATATAAACTATAAAGTACCATTATAAAAACCGTGATGTTCTGTCTTAGTCTAATACATGTACGATTTTAGACGTGTTGCTTGCCAGTCGTACCAATTCATCTAATTAATTGCTAAACATTCATTTTAAAAACTTATTTTAATTTTAGTCATCAAGAATACTTGAGATCAAAGTTCAAATATTTTTGATATTCTAACCCCAAAAGTCTTAAAAACGTTACTTATATTAAAAAGAGTAACTAAACAATTGCCATACTCCAATTTTTGGGGAATTAAAAAAAAAAAACAATGTATCGAAGTTGATCACAAGGAGAATTGATGACAAATTCAAATTTGTTTTCAGAATTCTTATCGCTTCACTATATAAATCGATGAGTTTGGTAAAAGACACGTCTAACATCCTATGTCGCTCTAGTGTTCGACCAAGACTGTCAATCAAGGTATCGAATGATCGTTTCGACCATTTTTGACTGACATTGATTTCAATATAAACGAAGATATTATGTATTTAACAGCATTTCTAGAAAAGTATACTCATTTTATTAGTAAGTTAATTCAAATTAAAGGAAAGTTATTTTATTATAATTACATATTTTTTTTTTTAGAATATGTGACATATAGACATAATTATTATCATTGATTTGTATGTTCTTAAGTGGGCGTTACACTAAAATTTGTTGTCTCATTATTTCTTATGTTACGCATTTGTAAGACCGGAAGAACAATTAATATCGTGTAACGTTCTATTAAAGAGAAATCGAAGCTATTTTAATTTTATATACTTGGGAATTTGAGCATAACACAAAACAATAATTATTAATTTACTTAATATAAGTAATTAATTTTTTTTTTAAATTTTTTAATATTAAAATGTATCATTGAATCCACACAATCCTCTCACTGCTAAAACCAAATTCCTGACTAGACATTTCAATTTTCAACAAACTAAAATATCAATACGTTTGATTGATGTCCATTTTTCGAACACCCACTGTACCCATTGTATATTAGTACAACAATATGCAATCAATGATCCGAATGGTAGATTTTTTATTAAAAAATTACAAAATTTAAGTACTTCTGTTGCCTACTGGTGTATTAAACTTATCGTGTGCAATAAATTACAAAAAAAATAAAACTGGCTTGTGTGAAAACATTCTAGTACAATGGTAATGTTATTAAATTTCAGATGATGAAACAAGAGATAAAGAAATATACCTGGATGAAAATGGTAATTATTCAAGAAAACTTTCATTTTTAAGTATCAAATGTCGTGACTGTACACAATCATCTTAATAAAATTTATCCTAAAATTAAATTTCATATTCTGTATATTTTATACTTCTGCAATGAAACGTCATTCATAATTAATGTTACAAACTCTTAGATTTAATATTAAGAAAAATCTTTAAAATTAAAGCTAGGTTAGAAACTAAAACATTTTAATGATTGCATGTTGAAATACTACAATATTTAATAAAAATCTGCAGTGTTCTATCCAAAATAATTTTATTAATTGAAAACAAAATGTATCTACCAATGTATTATTATAATTTATTTGTTCTCTTTATTTTTAGGATTCATAAACCAGGGTACGGATTTTCATTATTTTTTTGTTAACGAAATGTTGTATTAATTAATTCATACGATTTGCTATAGTGCAGTAACAGTTTACAGATTATTATATTTCAATTGTCTATAATAAGACAATTCGAGAGACTTCGTAGTCCAAACTACTGATCCCGTACTTCCTCGATTTTTTTGTTCCCGCCGTTTTTCTACCAAGAGTCAACCACAAAGTTGAAAATAAAAGTATTTTATAAACTGAAAAAAAATTGTGTGTCAATTTTTATTTATTTGGGCACAGGTAGCAGCTGGCCAGTTTTTTTCATTATTTTTTTTAATAAAACATTGAGTTTTAAGCCAAAAGAGCCGTATATGATTATTATTATATTGTTGAGCCAGTAGGATATATTTATACTTTACGAGTTTCAGCTCAAATAACTGAGTATATTTGTCATTATCATTTTGTTGGGCCGGAAGGGCCATCTTTTTTTATAATTTTTGTATTATTTACAGTTGTATTCTGTACTATTTAAATTTGTATGACTATGCAAGCAACTCAAAGTTACCAGAAACCATGTAACCATTTATTTGATTTACCCTCCTACCATTAGTTTTAAGCCTTCACACACACACACATATATATATATATATACATATACACCTACACGTCCACCACTCACTAGCGCTCTTGAGTTTTGCTCGGCAATCCCTGCCACCTCTCTTCAGTGGTTAATGGTTACACATACATACACACAATGGTCGGTCGGTTGGTAACAAGGTGTAAGTAGTATCGGTGTTTGGGCACTATAATTGTTTGTTCCCGGCCCCATTATACCATAGTTTTTACTGTTTTTAGTCTATAGTTTTATCTCAAATTTAATATAATCTTAATTAAATACTTTTATTGACTAACTATTACTTCTAACTTTTTATAGAATATCCTGGTAAGTTATATGTCCACACACCATAATTTTTCCATATTTTTAGTTTTATTTCGATTATATACAATAAAAAAAATATTTGTTTTTTATTTAGTATTACTGGATTTTTACTCGAGTATGTAATTGTTCTGTTTTTTTTTTTAGTATTGCAAATTTGTCTAGGTATAATTTACTATATTATAACTTCCCGTGATACTTTTCTCCTAGCCTAGGCATTGACGAGTTAATATGTTAACATAATTCAATGAAATTATTTTAAACTTTCATAATATTGAAAAAAAAAACTGAAGATTAGAAACATTAGAGTACACTTCGTCCGTAAAGTCTTCTTTAAGTATAAGTTGTTATTTTCCAAAAGATCTAGTTCAAATTTGAAAATTAAAGTGTTTTATTTTTAATATATATGTATCTATATTTCAATGGAAAATTAGGTCGATTAAATAAGCCAGAGTTTCTTTAACTGTGTTCCGCGGAAACTTGAGTGCTCATTTTCTAACGAAAGATTAGTAGCGGCTAATAGAAAAAAACGAGTGTGTTGCAAGGGACACGTGGATGAAGTGAACATTTTTTTACAGAGGGTATGAAAATAATTTTTTTCACGGTCAATTGACGTTATTTTTGTGATGGAAAAATTAAAAAAAATAAAATAAACAAGGATATGCTTATAAACCAAATTTATTATTATTTATACTAGAAGAAACACGGTGACCGGCAGGTAAAATCTGATCATCTGATTGGGCCCGGTCGAGTACACCACCCCCTAACACTTTTTGATCTCAACAGCAAATCCTATAAATCTATTTTACTCAAAGGCGTCTAAAAAAGTTTCACTTTAAATAAATGCTTTTACTATATAAAAAAATCATTTTCTATATTAAATGGTAATGTGTATAGTCTATAGTCAAGCATTAATTTATTGTTGAAAGCTAAATAAAAACTAAAAGCTAAAATAATATAAAAGAGTAGGGGTTTCGCAATACAAGTGGACATCAAAAAGGGTCACACTGATAAAAAAATTGTATGAACCACTGCTATAAACCATAAATCAAAGTACATACCCCTTGTTTTATATTAAGCACACACAATAATGAAGCTATTTTAAAGCATTAACAGTACTCTAAAATGTGTACTTAGTAGGTATAGGTAAGTGGTAACATATACTATAACAGATAGGTGGTCACAACGAGGCTCGCGAGCCGCACGCGGCTCTTAAATCAATTTCGTGCGGCTCTTGTACCAAACTTAGACTAAAATTATTAAATATAAAATTTCATTAGAACCGTCAGATAGTAGTTTTTATTGCCGTCAATTTCGTTATCATTTCAGTCGTTATTAGGTATAGATTGGCACGGCAGTGGTGGTGACGGAGCTCTTAATATGTGTAGCCAAAAATAATCGCTGTGTGTTTCGTCCACGCCAGAGTTCCTTCATTTGATTTAAAATGAAAAATGTATCTTCATTTTATGAACATTGCTCTACAATGTGGCTCACCTCGAATTAACCTTATAAATTTGCGAAAAAAAGATAAAAAAGATAGGTGTAGTGGCCACCCTGTACTATAAGATAGTCTGTAATATTCTGTATAATCTATACTTATTACAAATACATAAAGTAGCGGAAGATAAAGTCAAAATGTTCTACTACATTGAACTAAACTATACAATTCATACCTATTGACTATTGCTTCTAATTGTTCTATTAATAACTACCCAAGATAAAAAATAATATTTTTTTCAGACTCTTTCAGTAAGTACCTATGTTCTTACTGTCCCATCTTCTTTAATGACTATATTATGACAAATCGATAATTAGTTACAACGCACATCGTATTTGTGGGTGAAACACGATTGCGGACGCTTCACCTTTTTTGCAACACGATTGCGGACGATCATTATAGAACAAAAGGTCTTATGTTGCATCCGAAAAATGACACGACTGCGGTCGAAATTTAATGAAACGTTGCCAAGTTGTGCGACGCGGTCTACCAAGCCCAAATATTATCAATTTTATAAAAGTTCTTAACAACACAGTTAAAAATTGAAAATCAAAAAAAGTAAAAAACAAGTGCTCAATATAATAATATAATATAAACATTTAAAGCTAAAAATTGAAAATCAAAAAAAGTAAAAAGCAAACGCTCAATATAATAATATAATATACACATTTAAAGTCAAGAGCTCAATATAATAATAAATTAATTAAATTTATATTTTTTTCTCCCTGTAATGACAACTAATTTTTTTTAAATATTGTATCACGTTTTGGTGATTTTTGTTATCATTATAGCTCTGAATAGTTAGGTTGATTCTATCTAAATCTTTTTTTGCCACCGATGCCGTCAAAATACTTGCACTACATACTTTATTTGTACATAACCATTTCAAAATTCCATCTTTCCGCAGTCGCCTAAATCCATATTTATTCGTTTTGTGTAGAACTAACTCTTTACCACGTTCTGATCACTCTCAGAATTTCCACATACCCACATTATCGAAGTATTATTTATAAATTGGGCAACATGTGTCCGCAATAATGTAATATTCGGGGGTCCGCTGATAAACTATAATCGTTCGCAATCGTGTCAATAAAAAGGTCGCCCCGATAAGAACCGTCCGCAGTCGTGTATCACCGGTATTTGTAATTGGTTTAAGTTCTTGTTTATTTAAACACAGTCTAGATTTTTAAAACATTTGGATGTTATGCATACAAAAAAAATTCTAATGTGTAATTGAAGCGACATCGATTAATAAGATATAATATCATAGTTTATCGTTTTCAAATGTTTTTATAACTACGCTTTTCTTTTTAATCAACATTATTATTTATTTTTCATTAAATGTTTTATATGTTCACTAGTGAGAAGTGAGCTTACCTTGGTGAATCATAGCATATTATATTGTTTGAAGTGATTAACTATGGACAAGTTACATAACAATTACTTGCATTTTTTACTCTCAGTTACTCCATGATATTGAGAACTTGAAAAGATTTAAGTTCAATACATTTAAAAATCAAATGAATATTCAAGCTTTTTTCGTTTGAGAATTTACAAGCGGTTTCTTGTATAAGAGTCCCTACTCACGAGCTTTTAAACAATCCACCTTGGTTTTGAAAATATAAATAGTATAATTGCTCATGTTATCTCGAGGGATTTTTAACGCTTATCTCAGATAATATGACTTATATAAATGGATAATCTTTAAAACACGAATAACGTGTTACGTTCACATCTTCATAATTTTTCTATATAATAAATGTATAATTTATGTCAATGTATTTCAAAAAAAATATCATTCTAATTATTCTATTTAACTATTTCAAGAGGCAAGATCGAGTTAGACCTTCAGAACAATATTATAATTTTTTCTTGTCTTCATAAATTCGTGATTTGATTCGTTTCTTTTCAACAAATTCTGTTTCTCGTATCCAATATCGTTTTGACTTTTTCACTTGGCTAATGTTTATTTGTTTGATTTGATTTACTGCATTCTGTAAAATAAGAATATGATAAATTAACTTAAATTAACTGTGATGCATTTGGGGTGCGTCAAAAGTGCAATGTTTAGCCAATAAAAAACGCAGAACGCACTGACAACTCATTCTGGACGCACTCGGGACATTAAAATATAAGAATAATTTTAAGAAGTCCTCAGGAAATTCCTAAAAATGAAACATTCATCATTTGTGGCAACATATTTGAGAGTTGTTGAGTTTAATCTCATTAACTGAAAATATGTCCATTAAATTATGGAACAAAAATCTTGGTATGTCCACAATGAGTTGCCAAATTATAAGAATAATCTCCTATTGAATATTTTGAAATCATGATACTTCAAAATGAATTCTAAGTCATCACATATTTTAACTTACATAAGTAACGGTAACATTATATTTTTTTTTTCTAGAGGAAATTTGTACGTAAATATCGTGTTGTCTAGCTAAATTAATAGATTGATGAATTTATTTGTATGAAATTTTAAATTTGTCTTAACAAAATGAATATGATTTTAACCAAAAGTTACTAAATCTAACTATATTCTTAAGTAGAGTTTTAATGTGGATATCTGAACGTACACAAACATACTAGCAACAACCATCCTTCTCGAGGTTTAAAAGAAACCAACTTCCGAAGAAAAACCCGACAGAACATTTCGAATGATTCGATAACATAAACAGAGTTAATTAAACATTTGAGATAATCTAGTGTGGGCAGTGTGGCACATAAGCATTCAAAACACTTTATTCCAGTTAATCCACGATTAACGCCAATCACCGAACATCAACGATCAATCACAGATATTCTCCAATACGTAATGAGACTGCCAAAGAAGGAAAAATCAAAGAGTTTTGACCGACCTTCGGGTGTGACTTTTATAATTCTAATGACCCTTCGTCCAACTCCAGGGGAATACTTAGTGTTACGAATATAGTGAACCCAAGGCCTTGAGCTATTTTCTTTATAATGTTTGGGAAGTTGATTGTAAGCCTAACAACACTACGTCGTAAAAAATTATATTAAGTAACCATAAAATAATTCTCGAAACTCGACAAGCGGAAAAAACCTTAACCGTAAAATGAAATAATGTGTTATGTAATCTCATGAAAAACAAAGAAAAGAAATAATTTTGTAACCGTCTTAGCCTATACTGATGACATACTTCTATTAAGAAACAAACTAGATGAATTTAGAAGCTTAAGAACAAAATAAAAAGATTCCGTTTAATAAAATATGATACTAATGGATAATCATGGAATTGCTACGTCAGACTGGACTTTGGACAAATAATAATGGGGAGGTTTCTTAGGGGTCGCTCAGTTTCTGAATGGCTCATCTTTAAGCTGCTTAGAAGAAATAAGAACAAATCTGAATTCACGTTTGGTACCCACTCACAGCTGGTGACACTGGTCTCCGATTCTTATCAACAGCTAGTACTTTGAAATACCATTGTAATTGCCATAAAATAATAAATTATGGAAAGAAATATATTATTTTGCCATCATAGTGTTCATAAAGTGTTACGTAAATAACTACAGCAATAACTAATAATAATAATTAAAATAATAGTAATTGTACTAATGTACAATAGATAATATTATGTTAGTATTTACGAAGCTACAATGACCAGCTGTTCTCGGTGACGCTATGAGTGATAACTGGTTTTTATGATTAGACGATGAGTGAGAGGGTTGAATAACGGCGACAAAGTGCCACCAACGTCTATAATGTTCACACTCATAAATATGTAGATACCTGATACAGAGACAAAGCCAAGCGTATTCAACGTGATAACGGTTATGATGGACGATGGGCAAGCCTACATCACTGCTGTATGTGGATAACGGTATGTCTAGTAGAAGAGGTCCTGAAGTGAATATTGGCACATACATTTTATTGAAGTGTCTAGACCCAATGACACTGACACTGTCCATTCGGTCCGGTAATTATATGTGTCCATTGAAGATGAGTGTGTGTTAGCTGCAGTTATAACAATAATTTATGCGGCACGAGCATATGTGTCTTATTGTGTAGAAAACTAGTGTAAGAACTAAGTCCAATGGGCAATAAGAGCTTGTATGTTTATGATAAAAAAGTGAGAAATTAATCTCCTGAAAAAATTTATATTTTTAAATAAGATCTTTTGGTTTAAGAAGTATAAGATTTTTATTACTTATGAATATTAATGGTCTTATAATTATTTTCCAGGTAGAGGTATGAACATCCACCGGAATTTTTATTTCATTGATCTTTACAGCTTATTTTTGTTTGAAAATGTCTGAGTAAATTTACATAAGCAATATTTCCTTTCTCAAAATTGATTTTTAATCAATTTTAAATCATAGAAAATGAACATTTCAAACCTAGACGTTAAAAACGCTATGAATTATGGCCGAGTATGACCTTTCTCGAATGTAAATGTTATTAGGCCAGCTACATTGTGTGAAGCTATAATTCTAATTTTTCGTTACTCGGTTTTTCATTACGATTCCGGTAAAATTTTCAGTTTGGTATGATAAGTATAAGTACAAACATTATCCTTACCTAACCCGATCTCACCTATACAAAATTATAGTTTTTAACATTATGTCCCTCAAACATGTTTTGATTCTACAAAATTAGTGACGTATTTGAGCATAAGGCCTTAAAATAATAAGATCATTTATTTATTTTTTTAATTGTGGAGTAGTTGTGATAGTTGTGGCTTACAAAGTAGTAAAAAGTTAGCTAAGAATGTAATATTTTAAATAATTTATTAATAAACTATGTTCTTACTATACAAATAAGATCAAAATCAGATTTATTTTTATTTCTAAAAATAACAATTAAATTTCAAAGTTGGTCTCCTACTGAACATTTTGTAAATGTATTGAGAAATTTTCGAATAAATATCTAGATTTGCTTCTTAATCATAACATATCATAAATAATTTATAATTACTATACTTATAAATTACTACCTACTGGGTATTTTCTTTCTAGCTGAGAATTATAACGGTCCTGGTATGTTGTTAAATTTTTAGTAATTATTTTATTTTAGTAGTAGGTTCTATAATATTAGGTGAATCTCACTTTTACAATTAGTTCAAAACTCCAATGTTAATCTTAATATTATATTAAATATAGTTTTAGTAGTTTGGGGAATTAAATTTTTGAAGTACCTATATTTTCAGTTATAATTGTTCTTAAAAAACTGTTGCCTACTATTTAGTATTTACTAATTGTAAACTTTCAATTGTTATCCTAATAATCGCGTGTTTGCATTTTTTATTTAAATCTAAAATTTTATGGCAGTACCGTATTCTGAATATTATGTAATTGATAACTTTAATTTTTATTTCATTCCGGGTAAGGGTGGTACGTAATCAGTTTTATTTTGAAAGAGATTGTTGTCTCAAGATCTTTATTGTTATAAAGATTTCCATTAAAGAATGTAAGAATTTTCTTATGATATTTTTTCTATTTATTAACTGTAAATTAAACATATTCACCTTTTGTAACATGTTGACTATGGGTTGTTAAAAAATAAAACCAACCAACATTATGACCAACCGTTGATATTATATTAATTTACATTTTCATAATTATTGTTTTGGATTTAACAGTAGAAGAAAGTACGTATATATTATATTTTATTTCATTTCATTTTGTGTTAAATGTATTTATAACCATTGATTTGTATATTTCACACCACACTATTTCTTAAAATATGCATTTAAATACTCTTATGGTCATCTATTTGATAATTTCTATTAGATCTAGTATGGTGCAACGGTCAAAATTCCAAATCAGATTTGGTGCATCAAATAATTTAAATGCATGCTAATGATGTGTTAAATATTGGGGTAGCAATATATTTTGTATAATGGCAGAGATACTAGTATTACTCAATGCCATTAAACAGTTAACTGAAAATTTAAAAAAAAAAAAGTTTTGTTTGTAACAAAGTTACTTAATTGTATGACATATTATAGTACCTAGTTATACCAAAAACAATATTAACCTGTTTATTTTTACAGAGATAGGAGGAGCATACATACAATTTCTCATAAGAAGTACGTTAAATAATTGTATAATACAATTAATTACCTAGCTGACTAGTGGAACTAATGTAATTATTTAGCGAAAATTACAAGTATTCTGTCGTACAACTTTTCGTTGTCGGTTTTTTTCAAAAACTTTTTTGGTGTTTTTTGAAATATTTAGACGGCTTTTCGTCTTTTCGACCTTTTTGCTCTATTCGCAGAGTTTGTTCCTTTAAAACTCGAGGATAAGCTGTTTGTACTCAAATTTGGATCAAATACATAACAAACCGATTGTCTTCGAATCAACCCAGACTTCGTCAATTGTGTTTTTTTTTATTGATTGCAACAAATATTGCTTAATATTATTATACATATTGCTAATAGATATGTCAATGTTTTATTATACAAAAGCATAATATTGACATCTCAGTGATAATTTTGTAATTATTTACACTAAGAATAATGGTCGGATCATTAATTTTCTCTAACAAAATTCCATTCAAACAGGATATAAATACATGAGTGAGTACAATACGTATATAATTGTTGTAGGAAAAAATGGTATTCGTACACACGCCGAATACATACAATAATATCCGATTTAAGGTTTTATGACTCATAATTCATTCGAATTTAATTGGTTAAACAATGTATAATACTTTATTCGTCACTGAATGGAAATGGTTTAAAATAATTTAAATGCTCAAATTTTGAGATAAAAAAAATATTTGAATATTTTATGTTAGGTTATACGTCAAATAAGCGAGATTGTATAAGCGTCAACGTATTCTGTCGATTACAGTACGTCCCATAATTCAGGTTGGGTTAGGATGACGTGGTCGCCCGTAACTTTTGTTTTTTATCAATTTTTTTGCATGATTTTTTAAAGTTCTAATACTGATTATATCTCCATTATATTACCATATTGTATGTTTGTATTATGTATTTTTAATACATTATTTCGTGTTTTCTATGATATATAGATATGATTTTTTTTTAATGACTAGTGACCATACCAACAGTTGATGTGCGTAAATAGACTTATATTTTAAGTAGAACAGCTGACAGCTTAGTTAATATTATAAAGCCCATGCCATAAAACGCGTAATTCAGTTGTCTGCCAGAGGCGACGTGGCAAACAAGTGACCGTGACGGCCAATGAAAAAATTTAATTTTTTTTATGTTTCATTTGTTTTTTATGTGGCCTAACCTTTACGAAGCACGATGACCAATTAGATGCTTTCTTATGGCAGCGTCGTTATCTGCGAACGCTTCCGCTTTCTGTACCCCACGATTTAAGATAGTACTATCTTAAATCGTGCTGTACCCGTAGCTTTATGCGATAAGACCTTATCAAGTCTACAAATTATCTTGAATTTCAAATAATTATTATTGTATTTTTTCTTTTTATGGAGAATTTTTTACAAATATAAGTTGTATGTTATGTGGCTTATTTGTAAGGCGCAGTCGTACGCTCAATCTGCGGATTGTCATCAATTATGTTTGTCAAACCGGTTTTTAGCAACACATCCTTGCCACACATACGCAAACACGTGTTACAATCTTACCAACATACAACCCTACTAAACAAAAAAATTCCCTACACTCAATGTCCTATGTTGCCGCGTTTTCCCAGTAAAAATAAAAATATGTTTATATTTACTGCAGTAGAACAACTTCAAAACAGACCCAATTTTAGTGTCCTGTTGTTCAAAATAGGCTCCCTAAATCAATTTTGTTGATTTTTGAATTTAATTTTTATCACGAATTTCAAATAATAATTGTTGGGGTATACTTTTTATTATTACAAATTCGTACTTTGGTGTAAAATTGTAATTTAGTTTGTTGTCTTTAATAAAGAACCGTAATATAATACGGCGAGCGTTGTAGGCAGAACGATAGCTATGAGCCTATGACGCTACTAGCGAGTTATACTAAAAGTGCCATAAGACGTCCGAGTGACATCGTATCTTTGATTTTAATTGCGGTACCGGTCTACCTGATATTGTAGCGATATTACTTAGTTTTCCCAGCTCCTACATTAATATTTGAATTTTTTTCTTAATTTTACTTAATTTTTCTGGAATTATTATTGTACGTAGCATAAATTATACATTTCACGAGGTTTTTACGTTATTTTAAAAATGTTGAACTCTACTCTGCCTATATTATTATTGAAACTATTTTTATATATTACGAGTATAACCTTCAATTAGTATTTATACGTTTTATATACAAAAAAAATTTAAATAATATGCTTTTTGTTCAGCTGAATGTTAATCAGTTTGGTCAGTGCATAATATAAGTGCAAGTAGGTTTAAACGGGCGATTGTAAATTCCACCGATTTACAGGTAGTTGATTTTAGGGTTGGATTTATAACATGTAAACTCCACCGATACTTTTTTTTTACCTTAAAATAAAATATAAATTCCACCAGTACGTATTTTTGACCTGAAAACACGTAAACTCCATCGATGGTAAAATCCACAGATTACTACTATTTTTAGTAGTCACTAGTATTTTTATTTTCTTGAATAATGAACATGATAATATTATGTAAATATGTTTGGTCGGGATTTTAAACTGTCGGTATTATGATTTGTCGGCATTTTAAACAGTCGGTACTGTACTTTGTCGGGATTTGATGTGTCGGGATTTTACATGTCGGGATTATAATTGTCGGGATTTCGACCCAAACCCTTTAAGTACAGCTACACATAAACTTTCGACAGTCTTATCTAACCGACATCTCAACGACGGCGGACACTATCATAATATATTGAGTATATTATATCTTTCGCGAAACGAATGCATTAGATAAAATATTTTCGAAGGCACATTTTAGTTTGTGAGTTCATCCGTTGATTTCAAAATGAATACACTAACCGAAATAATCAGTGAACGTGGCCAAGTTTTGCTTTGCTTAAATAGTTTTAAGTTTTACAAACAAATACTCTTAAAATTTGATGATGAAAAGTGGTGATGTGAAAACAAAAAGTGTACCGCGGTATTAAAAACGATTAATTCTGGAAAAAATCGAACAATAACTTTCCAACAAACACTACATACTCACGAAGCATTAACCAAAAATACACTACAACGGCAAGTATTAAGTACTGGTGCAAAACGAAGGGTGATAGAGGACAATTGTAAAGCACCGAGAAAAATAATCAAACTCACATTGGATGAAAATTCATTGGATGGATGTAAGAGTCAAATACAGGTTAGAGGTGTGACCAATGCTAAGAGAAATTTGTATAATGCTAGAAGAAAGACAATACCAAAAATACCTAAAAGTTCGTTTGACGTTCATAATTTTTTAAACGAAACTCGATGTATGACGAGTAGAAATGAAAATTGTCTTCAATATAATAGTAAAGAAAATGGTATTATTGTATTCTGTTCGAAAATAAACTTTAAGGCTATGTGTAAAACAGAAATATTGTTTACAAGGATGGAACATTTGCGTAATTGCGTATTGCGTAAAGCATTTTTTGCAGCTATTCACCATACATGGATACTTAAATGGCCATTACATTCCTTTTTGTTTTTGTGTATTAAAAAATAAACACTTGTCACTTATTTTAAATGCTTTAAAAACACTAACGAAATATATTCATCATATGATTTTGTTTTTGAACCAAAAAACATCATTATTGATTTTTAAAAAGCAATTCACAACGTATGTGATTTAATTTGGCCAAATGCGAAATTGATGGGTTGTAGGTTTCACATTACACAAAGTTGGTGGAGAGCAATGCAAAGATTTGCAGGTTTAACGTAAGACTATAAAACAAAAACTGAAGTAGGTGATTGGCTTAGAATTTGTTTTGGATTAGTGTTTTTAGACTCCGAAGATGTTTCTAATTTTTTTGCAATAGAATTAATGTCTTTAAAGCCTGAAAACTCAAAACTTACACAATTTGCAGATTATAAATTAGACACCTACATTACAGAAGAAGCATTATTTTCACCAAATATTTGTGCTCAATGTAGTGTTGAATTGAATTTAACAACGAATGCATGCGAGTCGTTTCGCTCACATTTAGCTCAATCCTTTGAGAACACACATCCAAATATACATCACTTTACAAAAGCTTTATTAGATATTCAATCATTCACTTATATTAAATTAAACAGCATTAACGAACCTAATAACCAAAGAAATTCGCAATCAAAAACACGCCAAAAATATTTGAACACCATCATTTCGTCATTCAATGAAAACAATAATATTAACATTATGCAGTTCGTCAAAGCTACATCGAAACATTATCAATCCAAATTTTAAATTTTCTTTGTGTAATTTTTTTTACTTTTAACTTTAAATTTTTTTAATTAAATATTAACTAGGTATTGGTCATTATTGTATTTAAATAATTATATATTTTTTTATTTTTTTTTATTATTTATTATATCTTAAATTCTTAACTAACTATAATGATCATTCTTGATTATTATATGATTTTTTTATAAATTGTACAATAATTGTTTTAAAATAAATCTGTATCCTCATAAATGATATAATCTTACTTACGGTGGAATTTTCATCTGGTAAAAAAAACGTACAGGTGGAATTTACATGAAAAAAGGTCTAAAAAGGTCGCAATCGGTGGAATTTACATGCACTCGTTTAAACATAATATGCTGTGTGCTGGGGTGGGAGAGGGCGGTGTGAATCAAAGAAGCTACCAAACGATTAAATTATGCTACTTTACACATCGTAATTATATTATGACGTTATACAGTTGTAAAACAAAGGATTGTGAAATCTGAAATTCATTGATATAGTTATATTGTGATTGCCATTTATAAAGTTATTCGTTAGAGTACGAGAGATGTTTTCGGTTTATTAATTACAGCTAGCGAGTTACCAAGCCGGGTCTTAAGTTTTTGCAAAATACTTTTTTCACTTTCCACCACTTATCGAATACCTGATAATATATGTTGTGGTAAATCGTCCGCTCACCGGCGTGGTCAGATTGTCTATACCAATATGACTAAGTTTAAAGTTAATCCGATTTCACTGGAGGTGACTAACTCAAGCTCTAAAGTGGCTTTCAGATTTACGCTTTTAGAAATTCATAAAAGTTCAAGACTAGACATTATCCAACCTTCCGAGGTTCAAAAAAAGGTCATATTACAGAGTTAGTGATACCTATCATCGGTTATTTTTTGCACGGAAATTCCTATTTTTACTTTACAGCCTGCACACATCGTCCACCACCGGTCGATTGCCCTTGGTGACAAAGTTGAACGATAATTGATTTTCACTCGAGGTGACCTACAGGTAGTACTCACCTAATTATTATAATAACTCTGTATCCAAAACCGGTACCCACTTTCAGCTAACAAGGCGGAGGGGGGGGGGTCTTGTGGTAAAAAAATCTCTGTGAGAATGAACTCATAGTTTTTCCAGCTCAAGTAAATGTCTTAACAAGAATAGGTTATCAGGGAACTGATATTACTTGGCGAGTCTTCTGTGTTAAGACTGATATTTTTGTATTTATATTGATAACATTGTTCCGTCTCTGTTAAAATGTATTAGTAAGATTAAAAAAAATCAGGAATTTTTAAAAAATAATTTTATAGTTACCTAAAGTTACTTAAGAAAACTCCGATATTTCCATGTAATAGTAAAGATAATTATAATTAAATTGCCTTGTGTCGCATAAAACGTTGCCTGGTTACCGGCAAACAATTTCCTGTATATACTTATACATACAGTCGAGTTCTCGGAGTTTGTGGAGAAGCAATATCTAATGCAGCACATAATCAATAATTCTAACAAAAAATTTATTTTGCAGATGATGATCGGCAAAATCCGTTTAAAGAATTCTGTTCTTATTTTAGTATAAACTGCGTTGAACTTTTTAGCAAAAATTTTAATATTCCTGCTTTGAGTAATAGAAGTGTTCAGATAAATTTAAGTGGATAATAATTAATACAATAATATGTTTACTTGACTATATATATAATTATACTGTTAACTCTTAAGTCTTAACATGGTTGTATTTTAACATTTTTTTAACCTATTATTAAGCTATTATTAAGCTACTATGTATGTTATGTTACAAGTAAAGCAAAACGTGTACCTACAACAGTTCCACACAACATTTTTCAATATAACTCATTGAATAAATATTTGTTTTTCGTTTAATTGATAATATTTAATTTAAAATATTTTTAATACACTTAATAAATATATACTAGTATACATATATATATTTTTTAGAATTTATAAATATTTAACTAATGTATAATATTTGATATATATTTTTAAAAATATATTAATATTTATTAAATTTATCAAATCAAATATTTTTAAATATAACTTATTAAATATTAAATAATTATGCGCGCTGCAGAACCTAAACCAGTCACGAAAGCGGTGTAATTATAATTTATAATATAGTACGTAATAATATAATTCTCTTTTGAATTTTTGAAACTGAGTATAGGTATATCCCATACTCCATAGACATATCAATTATATTTATATCATGATTGTGCCAAGTGTATTGACGCTGATACAAACGCATGCACGTGGTCCGGTTATTCGCGGTCCGTTCGCCATTGGTTTTGTTACTTTTCGACTTTCGGGCGTGACGAGAGTAAGAATCCATGACGTCATAGCCCACGAAACTTTTGATAAAGCGAACTAAGATAACATATAGAATATATCATATCATCATAAATGTTTTGTTTTCAACAGTTGAATAAAATTTGAATTTATTTTGGTTTCATAAGTTTAATTATTATTTGTTTATTTATTTTTCTACATTTCTAGAACGACGATGTATTGTGTTTATACTAATTGTTTGTTATTAATTTTTAATTATTAACTTGTATATTATTTTAAAAACTATACTGTCACGAGTCATGACTTTACACTCATATTATATTACCCCGAGAACAATGAGTTTCACTTATGTGTTATTCTAAATGGCCATATATAGGTAAAACAAATCAGTAGATTCATAGGATATATTTAATTTTAAAAAAAAAATGTATTGAAGATCTGTTATTAATAAAATTATTGGATTCAAATAATTACTGAACTATTAACTAAATCATAGACAAAATGGTATTGGTATTATGAGTACCTATAAATTGACCTATATGATTAAATTACACAAGTTTTTGTAAATGGTATCCACTGATTGGATACTAATTAAATAATTACAATAGTTTTAATACAAACAATATTCTAGAAGACAAATAATAAAGTTTAGAAAAATGCATAATAATAATAATTTATTACTGTAGGTATAATTAACATAAATATCTATATGGTGACAATTCACCAGATGTAATAGAACATAAAGCTGATTCATGAGAAATATTAATTTTCAAATTATTATTATCATTTAACACATTAGCTGTGCTCATTGGTAAAAGTAATCTGCATATTCTTTATTTTCTCCGTTAAAAACACTGTAGTCTTAAAAACAGCTGATCGCAAGATTTATTTCGATGGTCGTTCGATAAGCTACTTTACCGTAGTCGATGGGCAACCATACTATCTTAAATCGTGCCAACGAGTCAAGTAAAATTGAAAGCTAATCTGACTCAACTTATCATGTCTGGGCAAATTAGCACTAGCGCTACTGGCGGATTTATTCGATATGATTAACATTATAAAGCATTATTTAAATAATCTGCAGCTGCCCGCCATATGTTAAATTTCCACATACTTTTATTCAACTTCCATACGTCCATATAACTGTGCCTGCCCATATTAGAATATGATTCATTTATACTTATTTGACTGATGTCATCTAATTGTACTCTTATTGGTACAGCACCATCCTTTAATTTAGGTTTTTTTAAATATATCTATGAAAACAATTTTGGTAAACCAAATTCACATATTTTAATATATACGCAGCATTGAAAAGTTTATATTATGCTTATACGATAAACTAAAATTTCACAACTATAGATCACTCATTCTTACCGTATATTTACTTAGACTCTGGCCAGATACCCATTCATTTAAAATATCTTGAGATTTAAAGTGCATTTCACAAACTCTGGACTTAGTTTTTAATGGTATACCTAAATTTTTTTCCCAAACTTGAAAACGGTATTGATCTTTTGGTACACTAAAGGTACTTTTTGTTTTTTTTTAAGGACAATTTGGTACCTACACAACAAGACATGTTCAAAAAATTATAAAACAAACAACTTTAATGTACTAAATAATATTTATTTTTAATAATATTACACGTTCCTTTATAAGTTATCTTGGTTCTTAATCATATATTATATATTATATACTATTATAAAGTTATGTTAAGGGTCTAATAAGTAAAAGAAGCCTAAGCCCAAAAGAGCAGCCATAGATAATATATTTAATATTAGTTTTATATTTGAAATAGTTGGACAAATCATCCGCTTGGAGTGCTAGTCTCGTGTTTCCAGTTTCTTAACACATGTCAGCTGTTCAAGAGTCAAAACTACTTTCAATAAACGACAATTTTATCATAGCTCGTTGGGCATCCATACTATCTTAATTCGTGGGCTATGCCTTCATGGTTTCTGCAAACATTTTTTCCTGCTAACAGTTATTCGTCCGAGACGCTCGTATATGAATCACGGTTAAAGATAGTACTATCTTTAATCGTGATATGAATAGGGAATTAGGGAATAGACGTAATAACGACTAGCGGTAGTGGCTAGTAAAAGTATAAACAAATTCGACCACGGTTCTGGTTACTAGAACTAAACAGGCCAAACGCTGGATCATGGAGTTTGCATCGTTTGCAAACGTTTGCAGCTTCGTTTAGCAAACAGACCGTCCTAATTTCTCCGTTATCAAATGTTTGCAACATTTTCCGCTACAGAATTTCCTCATTGAGTGTTATATTATTTTGTTACCGCAACCAAGTTCCTAGCTGTCATAACCATCGTGATTTAACTTATATTTATATTGTTTATACGGAGATTACCCAGTGACCAACTTGAGGTAGCATTGCACAGCAAATCAAAGGATGTTTTCTTTTTGAATGTCCCAGCGAGTGCAGCGAGTGACTGACCATGCTGGGTCTCTAAGTGCAATCAAATTTATATTTTTTTTTGCTTTGTGACTAAACGATTTTTAATTATTAAAATAGATAAGAAGACGTCGTCTGTTGTCTCCGTCTTACACACGTACGACACGGCAAATTTTCTTTCCCCAGTTTCAATAGTGTATTAGTGTTCTGCTAGTTTTGATATAAAAGTAAATTGACCTATTGACAAACTACGTTTATTTAAGAACATTATCTGAGTTATCTCAATTGTTATTTTACAATATTTTATTTTTTAAGATAATCATAAGCATTTTTAAACATAAAAATTGTACATACCAACTCATAACTCACTGGAAATTAAAATATTGTACAAAAATCGATGTCTAAACCTAAATGTCTGTTACCTATAGGCTATAATAATTAATAGGTCAATTCACTCTAATATCAAAACTCAAAACTAACAGCACGCAATTGAAACTGGTAACAAAAAACTTGCTGTGTCGTCCGTGTGCAAGGCGAAGAGAAGAATTAAACAAACGACATACATCTAGGCCAGTAAACAAAACAATTCATGTTAGCAATTTGGATGACTTGATGTGGCTAAACTACCCCAATATTAAAATTATGCCCTCTAAAAGTTTGTATTTTAATTAAAGTATTCAATCCTTTATTAGTTATCTTATCTAATCTACATAATTCATTCAACGTTGTTTGAAGAAATTATTGTATAAAGTTTGAACAACAATTCGTATGTTTTCATCACTAAGTATCGGATCCACCAGTAAAACATAACACGTATATGTTTAATATCTTAGTATTACAAATGTTTAATAGATTACAATGTGCAATACATATTACCCACAATGATAACATTTCAATATGTTTAGAATTTAGTCAATGCTCGGTAGTATAGCGCCTTTTTTATACATTTGAAATTTCGAATAGATGGTTACAAATTACAATTATTATCAATTATAAAATTGCAAATATCAATTATAGCCAAGTATTGAAAATTAAAAACAAGGTTCCACTTAAGCAGTTTTTTCCGTAAATAAAAAAATCTAAAAAATATATAGATACAGTTATTTTTTACAGACATTTTAAGTTCAAATTTGAAGAAGATTGCATATTAACACAAAAAATAACGTTTATCATTTTGTTGTAGGGAATTCGGTTCCAAAACAGCCCAATTTTACATAATTATATTTAATATTTTTCCAGCATCACTGACAATTTAAAAATAATATTAATTGAACTTACCGGCTACCATATTAATAATAAGTAATAACTAATAACAATTAACAATATAAATAATCCTAGACTGACATACCGTTTCAACTCAGAATGGTTTTTTGTATACTACGTGTATAATATGATATCATTGAATTCAAATTTAATACTATCCGTTACAGAGACCTCTTAGACACCTAACGTACAGCAGAGCGACATCCACTTACTCACTTTTTTTTTTTATCTAAGTAGACAAAGTTATGATACATCTTGTATAGCATTTTCAAATCTTAGATTTCAAAGTATACTTTTCGTGAATTTCTAACTCAAAATAGTTTACAAATTTTCGTGAATTTTAAGTCTCAGTTGAATAGATTTGATAAAAAAAATTAAAACTACATTTTAAAACATCAGTTATTTCTAAATAAAAACAGTGTAATTTTACGTTATACAATAGTTATTAAAACCTTTAGGGCCCACTATTGGAATTCTTATTTTTTAATGCATAATATGATCTTTGAAAAAATGAACCGCTGCTATGTGTGCATGGACTAATTAAAAACTATGTGTTTTGATCACTTGGGCGGTCGAACAGCATGCGGGTCAAGTGTCAACCACGACATGTCGCGGTCGATTTTTCAACCGCGGCAGTTTCAGCGGCTGAACCCGCGTAATGTGTGAACGCTTATCAGGCGGTTGCATTTAAAAAAATCAAACAATTTGAATTTGTAGGGCGGTTAAACCGCCGCGACTCGACCATAATGTGTGGCCCGGCCCTAAAAACGCATTATCTTTTGCGCCGCGCATATTAGAAACGACATCCGGACAAACCATCTGAGTATTATCGCTCTGTGATTGGTCGCCATTCGTCGATTGTCGACGACGGCACAATCGCTGCCGTTGTTGTCGACTCCGGCGGCGTCAGCGCTACCCGTGGTGGGGATGCATGCGCGTGTTTCGACCGGTTATCGTCCGCCGTTCGGCGCGTTCTAATTCTGAATAGAGTATAGTTCTATAAATAACTGGGTGTAAATTGTTATTTGTTATCAGCATAATATTGATACCAACGACTGCTACAGTGCTACGTATAAACGGCATTTACCAGATCCCGCTGGTCTAAGGGAGTACGGCCACAGAATAGATTAAATTTAGATTTAATCTATTCTGTGGTACGGCCGCGAATGTACAGTTCGCCAAACTAGCTGTATTACATAATTTCATTTAATGCGCATCGTGACCAAAAAGTACTATAATATATTATAATTTTTATTTATCGCTTCGAATTACAGTCGAGAGTCTTCTCGCTGTTTTTAGTTTTTTATTGGTACTTGGTAGTATTGTGTGAGCAATATGTAACTATGTAAGTATTGGTTATTACTTTTGAACTCGTGTGTGTCATTATTGTTGTGAAAACTTCGGTCTGCGTTGCCTACATATTTTCTGCAACAATAGATAAGTAAACCACCATATTAGTATAATATATAAATTAAGCATAGTAAACTGTAAATAATATTGATAACTCTCCTAGTAATTTATCACAACCTTCAGAAAATAATATAATTGAATCAAATAACCCAAATAATAATGATTTCATATATTATAAAGATGTTAGTTTAACTGATAATATTAATAAGACTGTACGATCTGCAGTTAAATATAAATTCAATTGATAATGATTTTATATTTGATACAGCAAAATCTTTTGGTTTTGAATTAGCTGATTGGTCAATACAAAACAAAATTGCACATACTGCTTTAAATAGTCCCCTATCGATTTTAAGAAAACGTGAATGTTTTTCTACATTGCCTAGAGATGCCAGAACTATTTTACACACAAAACCAGCAGAGTTAATTTCTTAATTGTTCCAACTAGGAATGTTCGCTGTCCGCTCTTGAAGCTGTTATATTCTGAGTATATTAGTATACCTGAGATTCAAAAAAATATTATATTCCGTTAAAGTCAGCAAGAAGGGCTAACAGCCGAGCAACAACATCTCATAGTGTATTATCCTATCTTTCCTTTAATATCCATTTTCCAGAACCTGAAGTATATTTTTCTAATATTAGAAAACAAATTACTGAGACTCAGGTCACATAGTATTAAATACGTTCAATTGCGAAAGTAGTTAATAAACAGAATTTGCAATAATATGACGTATCGAACCATGATCAACCATACAAACTGCAGAGAATATCTACGACAAAGACCATCGTCCTGTTTCGGACAAGGTAAGTGGTACTAATCATAGTCAAGACGTGCTTATTAATATCCTACAAGATCACGAGATTATTTAGTAATAGAGTAAAAATTGAATAAGCAAATACACATCGCGAAGTCTACCCTCCATCATAATTTTATTCTACTACAAATAGGCCCCCAACTGTAGGTCCCTTTTCCTTTTTATTTGATTTGTATTCTAATACACAATAATTTTTTTATATTTGATATTATATCGAAACTAATAATGTATAAAAAGATTATAAGAAATACCTAAAATTAAAGAAAAATGTTGTTGAGTTTATATTTATTCTAAATTATTTAATAATTACATAAGTACCGAAATACATGAGAAATTGAATTATGTTTATAGTTTATGCTGATAAACACGTTCATGTACAATAGTAGATTTATATTTATATTTATACATCTAATATTCTATATATAGTCCATACTATACTTATTCAATTCTCAACTCAAACAACGAACAATAATACACTGAATATTTCCATTCAAATGGTTTATTTAAATTAGTAATCAGGTAATCTAAAGTTAATAATTAAACTATCAAAAGCTTATTATACTAATACAAATATGAAGAAAATAATCATAACATTATTTTATAAATTTAGATTTTGTTTTAAATTTAATTTTGGTAATTATTAAAATATTTGATAGCAGAATCTATAATATTTATATTATTAATATAACAACGTTTAAAAATATATTTGTATGATTTTTTTTATATTATTATAAAAATGTTATATTTTAAATATCGTTATAATATTTCCAAACTTGCCAAATAATAATACTACATTAATACAATTATAGGTACTTTTCTGTTATCCCTACTACCACGACCACTCAATTCTGTTATCTCGACTACTAAATTAATATTCAAATAGTTGTATATTTTAATACATAAAACACATGAATTGCCATTAAAATAATAATATATATTAGGACAACGTCATCAAAATTATCACAAAACGTCAAATTACAAATGTTAAAATTATCACCAAAAAATTATAATATTAAAAATATCATCAAGATCTTAAATATTACACATAAAAATAAAAAATCACAGTTACATAAGTCTAAAATTCTATTTTTGCATTTACGGTGCCCCGGAAGTAAACCCTCTCTTGAAAAAATTCAATCGCATCTTATTCACAGTTCGGTAAATTCCACAGATTCACAATTATTTTAAAATTAATAAATACAATGACAGAAATACAGCAACTGTCGGCAACAGGTAATCAAGCGAATTGTAGTCGCAGCATTAGCGTGGTAGTCGAGATAACAGAATGGAGACTCGCGGTAGTAGGGGTAACAGAAAAGTACCTATAATTGTATTAATATAGTATTATTATTTGGCAAGTTTGAAAATATTATAACGATATTTAAAATATAGCATTTTTATAATGATATAAAAAATGATAATAATGTATTTATATTCAATTAATAGTTATTGATTGAGTAATATTACTTAACACGTTTGTAACTTTATTATAATGTTATAATATTGTTATTTTGCTACCTGGGAGGAGACCCGGGGTCAGTAACTAATTATCGTCCAATTTCTGGTTTACCGCTAATTGGTAAATTATTTGAAAAGATGGGCATGTACCAGTTGCCCCCAAAAGTACTTTTTTTTATACCAAATCCCCTCAAACTACCTAGAGGAAAAAGTACCAGTTGCCCTCAACCAAATGTACCAGTTGCCCTCACATGTTAATATATACACAAATACAATATATAGCTCGTAAAATAGGGGAGGTAAATATACAAATCATAAATAAAATATAAAATTCAAAATTATAATAATTTGTTAATATAAAATAGTACAAAATCAAAATATAATAATTTGTCAACATATAAATAGTATATAATTCAAAAGTATTATGTTTTGTTATAATAATTACTAACCGATTTTACAAAATCTAATCTGCTAATATTTTTGTTTTTTTATTTATTTTATGGGATACAATAATTGACAGATTGAATTCAAGTTCAAAGCCAGAGCATTTTTCTTTAAACATACTAAATAACAATTCATACGTTTTCGATGATTATATCCACTCAGACGCATCTAAAATTACACGTTATGTTGATAAATTATTATAATTTTGAATTTTATATTTTATTTATGATTTTTATACTTACCTCCCCTATTTTACGAGCTATATGTATATTGTATTGTGTATATATTAACATGTGAGGGTAACTGGTACATTCATTTGGGGGCAACTGGTACATTTGATTGGGTACATTTGACTGGTATATTGTTAAAATCGCGATAATAGCCTTGGGGGGCAACTGGTAAACACCCGAAAAGATTGTCCATAAATGTATTGAACGTAGATTTAAATTAGTTTTATCAACGTGGGTTTTATGGCAGCTGCTCCATGACAACTAGTGTATTAGAATTCTCAGCACTCATCAGGGATAGTTTCAAAAATATGAGTCATGTTGATGTTATATTCACTGATATTTCTAAAGCCACTAAATTATTCATTATAATTATTCTTTAGATAACGTTATACTACAGCGGATATACCAAGTTGAAGATACAGATGTATGTTAATATTATATACTTCTCTTGTTAGAACAGTTGTAGAGTATGGGTCTGTGGTCTCCAAAGACCAAATGTGACAATTCACATTGAACGTGTTCAGCATTGTTTCTTGACTATGGTTCCTCGATCTATGGGCGTTATTCACGCACCCCATGACTATAAACCCGTCTTAACAGCTCTCAATTTATCCACCCTCAGCGAAAGGAGAAATATGAGTGTTATTAAATTTTTAAATGGTTTAGTTTCTGATGTAATTGACTCACCAGATTTGTTATCTAGAATAGGTTATCGAATTCCAGGTACAGGCCGTTCTTGACGGACGACCCTTACTGCCTTGAGTGACAAGAAATTTATTATTTGGATGATCCTCTGTGAAGAGTTAAGACTGAGTTAATAGTCAAACGATTAAAACTCTTTTCTAATTTAGGTTTTTGTTTCCATAATATTTAACTTTCAGGATCTTACTATGTAAAATAGGTACTGTAAAATGTTTAATTTATTGATACTCAATGTGTTATATTTATATATAAATATGTTATTATGTATCATTAATATGTATTATATTGTAAAAGCCGTATGGCGTTTAAAATTAAAATTAAAATAAAACTATTTCACTGTCACAAATTTACTTCTTAAAATATGGAAATAGAATAAAATATAATGGAGTAAATCAGAAGTGTAGGTTAGGTAAGATTAGGTAGTCATCACAGATATAATAATTATATAACTACTAGATAGCCGACTGACTATACAACATCACGTTAGAGCACGATTTAAGATACATAGGTTACTCAACGAAACGAAGCGCACCACTTTTGATATGTATGTGCATAGGGTCGTTGAGTAACCACTATCCTATATAATCTTAAATCGTGCGTCAGGGCATGAATTACTCCGCCAAAAGTAAAGCTGGAAATGTTTACATAATTTGTAATGATTACGTTTTTTGACAACGTGTTTGCAGTTGAAGAACATTAAGTGTTTCAAAATTGTTTTCCACAAATTTGGTTTCATGTCACTGACTATAATATCTAGTACGGGGAAATAAATATTGATTTTGAAGTAAGACGATACCTATATTATTCATTGTTGTAACTTCACCACCTTCTAATCCAGTATAAATTTTTCTTTTTTTAGAAATATCTGGCAATCGAGTATTCTCATTGGTGCCAAACTGTTCAGTTTCAGTCCAAAAAAGATTAAAACTATCATAAATTCCAAGTGATTCAAGTTACATTCAAGTAGCATTTGTTAAAATTAAAAAATTAAACAGTTGAGTAGTATTCATTTTTTTTTTTTAATGTATTGACCAACTATTTATTAGTTGAAGAATTTGTTTTATTAATTTCAAACAAAAAATAAATGCAAAACCATGAATACATTTTATTAATAAATTTATATTAGAACCATGAATGGAGTCAGGTTCATGTATGTGTTCTAAGGTAGAATAAATGGAATTAGAATTTGTTAAAACAGAACGAATAGTTCCGATTCGACAACTCCATCTCGTTTTACTAAGTGATTAAGAATGCCATTTGACACATTTAACTCTTTTTGAAATATATCAAATACTGAGTTTTTTTTTGAAGAGGCTACTCTAAATGTATACATTTTACATAATTTACCAAACATGTTTCGAATTGGAGCCTCATTTCCAAAAACATCAGCTAGATACACAAAAATTAAGTATAAGTGCATAACAACGCACATACAAAACTATAGTTTAAGTATAGTACAAAATTTCCTCTCTGGACCTCTCCCACACCTAAAAATCTTATTTTAAAGAAAAAACGTGCCCATGCAGCTTGTAAGCGGACTAAGTTGCCCTGCGACTACTTAGTCTTTTCTGAGCTTCATGCGAAATGTAAACACACTTCCAAGATAGACTATCAGTCATATATAAGACATACTGAATACTCACTCACTCACAACCCTTCTTCCTTTTGGAAGTATACTAAAAATCTAAGTAATCACAAAGCGCTACCCTCCATCTCAAGTTGGGATACCACTCCGGCTGATAATCCTCGTGATTCTGCCAATTTATTATCTAAGTACTTCTATTCCATGTATAATTCCTCTATTTCTCCACCTTACAAATAATCCCCCCTACAAATAATAGATATTCGTACGAACTTCCCTCTAATTGCCTCATTACACTTGATGATGTGCAACTTACACTTAACTCCCTAAAAAATAAAAATTCCAATGGCCCTGATGGTGTTTCTGCACGTTTACTTTTTAATTGTCAAGACTCCATTGTTTACCCTATATTTCTGCTCTTTAGACAATCACTCGACGAAGGTATTTTTCCTGCTGTTTGGAAGACCAGCTCTGTTACCCCCGTTTTTAAATCTGGTGACCCCTCACTTGTTTCTAACTACAGGCCTATTTCTATTCTCCCCCGCATTTCAAAACTACTTGAGTCCATTGTATACACTAATATCAAAAGAAGTCTTAACCATATATTAGTGGCTGACCAGCATGGTTTTCGTCTTGGCAAATCTACAACCACCTGTACCCTAGCCCTCACGTCGTATATTCTCGAGAGCTTTGAGTCCGATTACCAAGTTGATGCCGTGTCCACTGACTTGAAAGCGTATACATATTATCTTCCCTTATTCCCTCAATGGCTCCCCACTCGAATGTGTTTCTTCTGTCAAAGACCTTGGTATCTACTTAACTCCATCTCTTTCTTTTGGGCAGCATATTAATATAACAGTTGGTAGAACCTTAAAAGTCCTGGGTTTCATAAAGCGCAACACTAGCCTTTCCACGTCCTCCACTTGTCTTCGTTCCCTCTATTTCTCTCTTGTTCGCTCTATTTTGGAATATGGAATTGTTGTTAGGTTAGGTCAGGGGAGCGAGGGGGCCACGAGACGTCACCAAAGCTTGAAATGAGACGTCCGGGGAATTTTTGGTGAAGAACCTCCATTGAGGCACGAGTTGTGTGTGATATTACCTCATCTTGTTGAAACCACATTTTTCTAATACTGACACGTCGTCGTTGAAGCTCAGGAAAAAAAAATGGGTCAGCATTTCGATGTCTCATTTCACGCTTTGGTGACGTCCCGTGGACCCCTCGCTCCCCTGACTTGTCATTGTGTGATTTTTTTTGTGGGGTCACTTAAAATCAAAAGTCTATCAATACAAGCCACAAACCTAGATGAATTGAAGGACAAGATCACACGAGTTGTGTGTGAAGTTCCGGGACAGATGCTGACCGACGCGATGGACTCGTTTCGGGAGCGCCTGCATTCCTACATTGCGGCTCAAGGGCGCCATATGACTGACATTATTTTTAAAACCTAAATTTTGTTACAGTAAAAAAAAATTGTATATGTTTCTACATTTTTTTGATGAAATAAAAATTATTTTACAGAAATTACTTTTAGCGTAGTATTATTTCGAAAAACGTGCGTTTGTTCTGACGGACTCTGTATTACTTGAGTTAACTAATTTTTAGTTGCATTATAATATTATGTTTTTATTTGTATTAAATATTTAGTTGATTGCACTGTAAATTACTGTATTTCACCTTGTTTTTTCTATAAGATTACTTTATCACTATTATTACTATAATCTTTTCTGTATATAACTTGTATTATAAATCTCTTGAATTGCCGATTGGCGTTAAATAAACAAATAAATAAATATAGTTTATTTTGATCTTATATTCGTTTAGAGACTCTAGAATGAGAACCGCGCATTAAGGCAGCTATATCGTATCATTGTCCTCTCGTGTTTTCAATTTTTAAGTCCAAAGATTCTAAAGTACTTTTTAATAAATATGAACAGATAAACATTGTAGATATTCATCAGTAACCATGGTTTATACATGAATGATAGACGACGATGACAATTGTTTGACCGTGCAATGTTCTTATCAAAAACCTTGTGACTGCTAGCGATTAAAGCGAAACCTGTAATCTACCATGTACGTCACTTGCATAAACTATGGTCACTATTCAAACGTTTGCTAATTGCAACTTTGCCGCTGTGCAGTGTGCCAATCGCAAACATAAGCGAGATATATAACATATATATCGTACTACATAGTAGAAGGAAAAAAACACCAAAAATAAAACTTTGATAACCATCATAGTTTAAACACTTTAAACATATTATTATTATAAATGAATACCTAGTTATCTATAATATATATCTACAAAGTATTCTTAATGTTTAATACAAAATACAAATGAACTAAACATAACAGAAGCATTATTAAAGTACACGTAAGTAAATTTATTAAATTTGAGTAAAAGCATTAGTTTAAAAAATTATAAAATTAAGCGAGTAAGTTATAAAATATGTGTACCACATACTTCAGGCATGTGTTAAATATCTACACATTACTCTTGTTTATTTTATTTTTATTATTTTTAAAATTTGTATTAATTCAAGTGTAAAAATAAAAAAACAGTGTTCAATACTATTATTTGTTGATTGATTAGTTTTACTAAATAAACACCTTACTTTGAACATTATTTATTAGCAGGTTAAAAAACTTTTTTGATTGATAGTGTTCATTGCAACATTATTGTTAAATATTTGTAAGTTATTCCGAAATACCCTTATAATAAAATATTATGTAATATTCTATAGTATTTAATATTGCAGTAAAATTTGTGTATGTTTTTGTTGAGGATCTTTTAAATATTAATCACCAAAGCAAATATCTGTTAACTTATACATGTTCTCGGAATCATTTGAGAAATTCTCATTTTTAAATCCGCCAAAGACTTGGTAACAACAATAATCCTAGATTAGTAAAATAGAATTAGATGTCTAAAATAAAATAAAAATGATTGTTAAACATCATATGTTTACCAATTTGATTGCATTTAATAATCACTAATATTATGTCTTAATTTATTTAAATGTATGTCACAAAAGAAGTTTATACTAAGACTTTTGATGTATTTTATATACTTTCAGTGGTACATATTTTCTTAAATTAATAATGTATGAATAAACAAAAACTGTAATTTGTATTGTTAATATTATTTCAAATAATATAAATAAGTGGTATTCGGGAAAAAAAGCCCCAATATCAAAATATGTAAAAAAATCCCCGTCCATAGGGAAAAAAAGCTCCGCACTAAATACATGATTCTTTTTTTTTGTATTTTATATATTTCAAATAATCATAATAATCATAATATAATCATTACATTTATTTTATTAATTATTAAATTGTTTTATTATATTATTACGCATCTAATTTATTATAGGCATTAGTTGGTACATTTATTTGATTAAAAGGGAGTTACATAAAGGTAGTTATTTAAAATAAATTATATTTAGTATACGACATTACACAATAAATAATTATATCTCAGTTAAAAATTATTCCATAAATAAAATTGCTTAATATACATTACTCTTATAAAATATACAAGTATAGTTGTATATGTTATGGCTAACTACCATTAGAAAATTGAATATACTTATATCATTATTACTATAACTACATGGACGAAAAAACCACATTTGTAATAATAAATTTTGTGGATACTTAGATAGAGTCTACAATCAAGTATAATACCTTCATCATTTTTAAGGTAAAGTCAAATGTCAATTACTTTTATTACTATATAGGTAGTTTATTTAGGTGGTATGTTTATATATAAATAGTTTAAAATATGTTGTTTATTATTTAATTAAATATTTTTATGATATAAAAGTATATAAAAATTATATATAATATATATGGTTATAGATGTATGGATATTGATAAATAATACTGCTTAAAAATTAAAAATGATGAAATGTATGCTTTAATACAAAAAGTGTTATGTATTTAGTTGGTACCAGACTTTTTTTCCTATAGAAGGAGCTTTTTTTTACGCATTTTGATATTTTGGCTCTTTTTTCAGGGGCTTTTTTTTCCTTGATTCAAATAAGTATTATACTTGGTACCTTGGTTTTCTTTTTAAAAATTCAAATTATTTTCTAGAATTATTAAATTCTTTAAATTAATTTAACTGTTGTTCCGACTTATTTCTAATACATTCTGTCTAATTGAATGTATAAGAAAATGTGTTTTGCCAGCTTAAAACATGGCAGCATGTTTAATCAGCTGCGCCAATGCTGGCTCTATAATTTGAAATAGTTATCATACGGAGTACAATATCTAGTATATAGAAGTCTATATTAAATTATCACATAACAATAATTCTGCGTTTCGCACAATATGTAACGAGAAAATCGGGGACACTACTCAAATGTATTGTTTAATAACCAAGGTCGCAACTCTAAAGTCGCTTCTTACATTTTCGTATATTTTCATGGGACCCAATTCGTATGTAGTCCAAAATACAATAGACAGTTACTGTCATTCTTATAATATATAATAATTACTGAATAATATTTTTAAATATTTTATTTTAAGAATTTCAAACAAGCAAGCAAGTTATAATATAATGTGTATACTGCATACTTCACGCAAGTGTTAAATACCTACATATTATTCCTGTGAATTTTTTTGTTTTCTTTCTTAAATACCTATTAACTCAAGTGTAAGAATAAAGTTGGTGTTCAGTTATTTTAAACATTATTTATTAGGAACTCCAGAATAAGAACCACGCATTGAGGCATCTATGGCGTATCATTGTCCTCTCGTGTTTTCAGTATTTAAGTCCAAAGAATCCAAATAACTTTTTAATAAATATGAATGGGTTTCACCATCCATTTTGTCTGCTTTATAAAAACCAATGTATTATAATTTTGATGATTTTAGAATATCTATTATCCCCCACTGATGTAAAATGTATACCATTGTATCTGCAGACAGCACGTGAAACTTTTTTGATTGATAAGTTTTTATAGCAACATAATTATTGTTCAATAGTTGTAAGTTATTGTGAAATAAAGTAATAATAAAATGTTATATATTATTCTTTGGGATCTACTAATGCACTAAAATCAGTGTTTGCTATGGTTAAGGATCTTTTTAATATTAATCACCAATACAAATCTCTGTAAACTTATAAATACTCTCGACATTATTTAGAAGTTCTCTTTTTTTAAATCTTCCAAAGACTTGGTAACAACAATAATCCTAAATTAGAACCATAGAATTAGATGTCTTAGATAAATTAAAATGTATGGTTTTTAATAAGCCCCATCTGTTTATCAACTTAATTTAATTTAAGAATCAATAATTTTATGTTTTATTTTATTTGAATTTATGTCACCAAATAAGTATATTTTTGTAAATTAATAATATATGAATAAACAAAAAACTGTAATTTGTATTGTTAATTTTATTAAAAATAATATAAATATAAGTATTATACTTGGTTCATATTAATTTTTTCTTTTTAAAAATATTATTTTATTTTACCATGTAAAACTGTAGTTCTGACTTAAAACTAATGCTTTCTGTATTAAATGTAATGTTTGGCCAACTGAAAACATCTGGGCAGTTTACTCAGCTGCAGCAATACTGACTTTATAGTTTTCAATGGTTATTATACGGATTACATTATCTAGTATTATATAAAAGTCTGTACAAAATTATCACATAACAATATATACATTTTTTCAAGGGGATCCCATACCTGCACCCGACAACTACTACTCATTACAATCATATATTACGAAATATATAAATGTTGTTCTTGTACATATTGTATCCTTTGATAAAACTACCAAATAGTGTAAGTCTCAAATCTATGACTTATCAGATGTTTGTAATGTATCGTTTTGACCTATTTATAGACGTTTAAAAATTGTTTAAGCATTTTTTCTATAAACGTCAATAAAACATTTTTCCTCCCTTTAAAAAGCTTGAAAATGTAATACGAGATCCCTCATAAAATGGTATGATAACTAAACTACTAAACAGTTAGAAACAGTTAAAAATTAAACTTACACAGACGCTATATTTTTTATAAGCATTAAATTTTTAAAATTTGACGAAATCTCGAATATTTATATATTATTTTGAAGTTACAAATGTATGAACAATTGAACATCATCCATTACAGTTAGTCACACAAACTCAACCATTTTATTGGATCGCTTGCATAGTTTCTCGTACGAAATTTTTTTTTTTATTTAAAAAAAATATTTACAATCTATACGATACAAAGGTATAATGAGTAAGTGTGTTGGCATACATAAATTGACATAATAATATAAAAGGAAGGCTCCCAGCAGTGCCACCTGACCCGTAACTTAATATTTTTATTTTCTAGTTAGTTAGTAATTTTTTTTTAAAGCATTGAGCATAGGTATCTTGGCCATTTTCTTTTTGACCTTCTAAGAATGAGTGAGGTAGTGGATAGATTTTCAATTAGTAGATTTGAATGAGCGCGAAGTTTTGAGTGGAGTTTTATGTAATGGGATTTAGCTAAGTCGTTGAGAGTTGGAATATTGAGGTCTTTGTGGAGGTTTTTGCTGGTTACAACCAAGGGGCAGAGGCTATTAAGTGTAAACATATGGATTGGAAAGCTTGCAAGGTTGTGGTTTTTGATGGCTTTGCTGATCCCCATAGTAGGATGCCGTAAAGCCAAGGCGGACGAATTATCGATTTGTACATCGTAAGTTTGTTTGCTAGAAAAAGTTTCGATTTTAATAGGGTTCTCAAGTGATGTAGTCTCGAGTTCACAGATTTACGTTTTTGTTTTAGATACAAGCTCCAGTCAAGGCGTTTGTCAAATATTAACCCTAGGTACTTTACTTTGTCTGATGAAGGAATGACTTTGTTATTAAACGTGACAGGTAGGCAATCAGAATTACGTAATATAAAAGTTACATGAGTTGACTTGTTTTCATTGATTTTTATTTTCCACTGTGTTGTCCATAAGTTAATCACATTTAGGTGACTTTGGATCATCCGACAAGCAGTTCAGGAGTCCTGATATGTTGCTGAAATTAGAGTATCATCGGCATTGGTACGAAAAATTAAAAAAAAAATATATTAATCTTTCTATGCGCCTCAGTATGACTGGTATAAATACTTAATAGTAAAAAATATTATTGTTGAGAAACAGTAATTATAAGTCAATTTCAACATTATTAATGAATTAACATTACTTTCTTAATCCGTCATCATTATATTTTTAAATATTTTTTAAGAGAATTTTTTATTTATTCTTCGTTTTTGTGCATTGATTGGGAAATTATATTATATATATTTCAATATATAGATGTAGTATAATACTTCTACGATTTAGAATACTAAACTGTAACATGTTTAATAGTTATACGTTTTATCTAATCAATAATCATATATTCAATAATAGGTAATAATACCAAATCAATAAGCATCTAACATACAACTGTTTGTGGTAATTTTAGATTTATATTGCTTTTTTGCCTCATTTACCTATAATGGTTTCCTATACTTTCTTAGCATGAATATGAGTTGTTATTTCGTATTCGCTGTTATTGTATCAGTAAGCAGCGGTATAGTGTATTCGTGTTCAATATTTTTAATTTGTATGTAACATTTTTTTTCCGTACATGTGTCTCTAACTTCTTATGCCTATGAACTGTAGTTTTTATCTGGTTAAGTTGGTTGTAGAACGACTAACATACTGCGATGAACCTAAAAAACGAATAACAGTTGTTAAGTTTTTATTTTTTTGTTTCATGTATATAAAACCTGAGTCAGTAACTAGTATGAAAAAAAACGGCGAGTAGGCTGTATAGAACATATAGATGTTTTAAACAGATGTATAATCGTAATACTATGTGACCTAGAAAAATATGACAAAACAAAAATAAGTTTCCAGAAGATTTTTGACTATGTTTATGTATAAAAATGCGTTTTATAGTTTAATAGAAAGAATGACTGATTTGAATTTATATTTTATACCAAATATAATTTCTGCAGAAATTTTAGCTAGTCACAAGCTAAACAATCAGCTGTTTCAGATAATTTACACAGTAAGTTACCATACAATAATTGTTTGAAGCCAGTTAGAGACCAATAGACTATTGAATAGAGACATTGAGTAATTGAAAAGGATCGAAGGAAAATATTTTGATCATTAAACAGTAACGAAACAATCAGTTATAAATCAGGGCGCAACCCGTACAATACGTCACGAGAAAGTCCTGAAAGCTACTTAAATGTGTTGCGTAAAAACCAAGAAGCGAATTTGAAATTTGAGACGTACATTTTCGTATTTCTAGGGACACTATTCCTATGCAGCTCACAACACAATACAACGCTACCACGCAGCCAGTAACTGTCATTATTCTAATATATAATAGTAACTGCATAATATTTTATGATATTTTATTTTAATAATTTTAATTTATCTACTACAGGTATTCATAATGCTTTAATACAAAATACAAATTAACTAAATTTATCACTAGTATTATATAAGTACACATACGTATATTTATTGAATTTGAATAAAGCATTAGTTTAGAAAATATGTAAAATTATGCAAGCTAGTAAAAAAATATGTGTAGTAAATAATTCAGGTATGTGTTAAATCCCTATACATTATTCCTGTTTATTTTTTTATTATTTCTTAAATTTATATTAGTTCAAGTGTAAAAATAAAAAACAGTGTTCAATAGTTTTTTTTTTTTTTGGTTGTTTGGTTTTACTAAATAAATACTTTACTTTGAACATTATTTAGGACGAGGTATTCGGTTATAAAAGAGGCCCGGCAAGCATTATTTCTTTAATTTTATTGTTTAACGTTCATATTAGTTTTATTATTACTTATATTTAATTAAAATGATTTCTTTTAAAGTTTATTTCGTAACGATTGCAGTTATAGTCAATTCGATTTGGGATGTGCAAGCTCCTAATGGTCTTAGTGGTGCAAGTAGTAGTGGTGGTTGGAGTTCAGTAGATGCTTCACTTTCTGCAGGTGTATTTCCCGATGACGGTTTCTATACTTTTATTGATTACCTATATTATATGTTATTGAGTAATTGTAAAAAATTTTAGAATTATCTTTAAAAGATTGAAATAAATTTTAACAATTACTGTTTATGCCTTTTTAAAGTATTTATAACTATAGAGAAAAATAAAATATTATTCATCACTTAAGTTGTTAACACGTTGACCGCCACGGCGTTTTTCACTTTGTTACTTAAATTTGCTACGAGATCAAATTCTAAATCTCAACAAATTACTAAAAGTTGGTTGTGAGATCTTATGTTGAATCTCACTTATACAAATTTTCTATCGATGAGAACTCGTGTTAGGTCTCAATAATCGGTATTTTCTCGTCGGATTCTAATTCTACAGTGTTGCCACTTTCAGATGGTGTTTGTAGCTTGACAATACCATATTTAGTTTTTTTTATCAATATTTTAAAATCATTGATAATGCAACGTTTGATACGTTGTTATTGGTAACTAAACGTATAAACTTTTTACTTTATTTATCTGATTATCAAAATTGAATGTTTAATGTGTTTTTGCCGTTAAGGTAACGGATTTATGAAGTTTTTTTTATGTAATTTGTGACAAATAAACAAAATGAATGACGAGAGTATAACTGAAATGTTAGAATCTTCATTTGAATCATTTGACTATAGTTCAGACGATTGTGACAATGACCCCAATTGGGATCAAAATGCTGAAAACATGTCTACAAGTAAGTTATTTCACCTGCAGCTTAATGTACTTTGATCTAACTTACATATGATTTTTAAATGTTTCGAATAGGTAGTACTTCTAGTAAACAAAATTTCAATGATGATGTCAGACATGTGAACATGTCTATAGATGGTAATATATTTTGCTTGAAATTGTCTATTTTCTATTTATAATTAATAATAAAATACATTTTAGAAATTGAATTATCTGGAGTAGATGCAATTGCTTACAGTGATGAAAATGATGATCCAAATTTTGGTAAATAATAAACAAAAATGTGCATTATTAAAAAAAAAATGTTTAAAATTATTTTTTTTATATTAGATTTGGTATCTCATATAAGTGCTTCATCTGATAATGGTTCTACTACAAATTATCCTGGACCAGGACGTCCAAGGATTCATCCTAAGGTAAATGTCAATGATCGTCGTCAATGGAGAGCAGACGACAATGTTATTGACGATTTTATTTTTGATGCTGATAAGACAAATTCAGGTATAAATCCAGATTTATTTGACACTCTTATGCATGGATCACCGCTTGATTTTTATTTGCTTATTGTGAATGATGAAATAATAAATAAAATAGTTATTGAAACAAATAGATTCGCTGCACAGCAAAAAGCTTCTAAGATAAATTCACCTTTCTCTCGTATTAATAAATGGTTTGATACAGATATAAAAGAAATAAAACAATTATTTGGGCTTTTGATTTGGACTGGCTTAGTTGTGTTGCCAACATATGAACTGTATTGGAGTTGTTCTGAAATATTTGCTACTAATTTCGGGTCTGTAATGAGCCGAAATCGCTTTGAAATACTAATGCAAATGCTACATTTTTCGGATAATGCTAATGCTGATACAACAAATCGCTTACACAAACTCGGTACCGTTATGGATGATATTATGTCTAATTCTAATTATTGTATGCAGCCAGTAGACAAATTATGTATTGATGAATCTCTTGTCAAATTTATGGGTAGGCTGTCTTTTAAACAATACATCAAAAATAAGAGAGATAGATTTGGAATAAAAGAATTTAAATTATGTATTCCTCCGTGTTACACAATTGCTCTGAAAGTTTATGCTGGAAAAGAAGCTGTTGTTGATGAAAGTGTTGGGACAAAAATTGTTATGACACTAGGAGATCCTTATTTTGACTGTGGAAGAACATTATATGTGGACAATTGGTACTCAAGTGTTGAACTAGCCGAAAAATTAAAAATAAGACAAACACATTTAGTAGGTACAATAAGATCAAACAGAAAATCCAATCCTAAAGAAGTAATAAAAAAAAAGTTAAAAAGAGGAGAGTTTGATTCAATGAGGAGTGACACAAATGTTTTAATATTAAAATGGAAGGATAAAAGAGACTTATATATGATATCCACAAAACATAACAGTGAAATGGTTGAAGAACGTGTAAGGGGTAAAATTGTTAAGAAGCCTAAGGTTGTGATTGACTACAATATAGGAAAGACATCAATTGATCTTTCTGATCAAATGAGTTCTTACTCAAACCCTCTAAGGCGTAGTTTGAAGTGGTACAGAAAAGTAGCTTTAGATGGGCTATTAAATATAGCTGTAGTCAATTCTTTAGTATTATTTAATAAAGTTACATGTTCAAATATGTCGATAACTAATTTCCGTACTTCTCTAGTTGAACAATTAACCAAAAAAGAAAACATTGTCATAAATCCATCTCTCAAACATCAACTACAAAAAACAGGTAAAAGCAGATGTTTCATGTGTTATTCACTAATGTCTTCAGAAAAAGGTAGAAAGTATGCTCAGTCTCATAGTACTAAAGTACAGACTAAATGTCTGGCATGTGATAGATATTATTGTATATTATGTTTTATCAAAGACCACAAAATCACAAAATGATAAAGAATAGTGGTCAACAAATTATAAGCAGTGACACATTATTTACATTGTATCTATACATTTTAANTTGACGATTTTATTTTTGATGCTGATAAGACAAATTCAGGTATAAATCCAGATTTATTTGACACTCTTATGCATGGATCACCGCTTGATTTTTATTAATTATTATTTACCTATATAAATATATTTTATATTTATTATGCTATAAAAAAAAATACCTATTACTATAATTAAACTGTTTTTGTTATATTTTTATTAATAGTAAGTAATTTGTTGTAACTTATGTTTTTTCATTATTAATGTACATGTGGTTTTTGAATATTATTTTATACTTTAAATAAAAAGTTTTCAAGTTATGTTTTTTGTTTGTAATATCATTTTTATCATAAAAAAGTTACATTTATGCTTTTTATTTTGCAGTTTATAGGATAAAAGCCTACTACCAGAGATTGTTTTCATATTATTATATTGTTCCTTATTGTTCAAATAATGTATTATTTTATAAAATAAATAAATATTTATTTGAGATTTAATGTTAAGTCTCAATTATAGTGATTTTTCATAATGAGATTTAGTTTGAGATCTCAGGCTAATGGTCAAAACATTAATTTTTCAAATGGTGACATCCTACGGCCATGAGATCTAATTTGAGATCTCGGCTTATATTAAGTTATAACATAAAAAAATGTTTTAGGAAAACAATTATGAATATAAGTACAAGTTTTGAATAAAATCAGACAATGTTTTATCCAAAAAAAAATTTGAGTAAACCTATGAAAAACCCCGTGGCGGTGAGGACAAAGTTTGGTGAGATCTCGTACAAGAGCTCATGGCGGTCAACGTGTTAACAGGATTATTCACCAAATATGTTGACCCCCTCTTTTCTTTAATAATGCATTTATTTAAAATTTGAATTTCAAATTTTTTAAATAAAGATAAAAACCATATTTTCAAATTCTTGAGAAGTTTTGC
This sequence comes from Myzus persicae, assembly GCF_001856785.1. Taxonomy (NCBI): domain Eukaryota; kingdom Metazoa; phylum Arthropoda; class Insecta; order Hemiptera; family Aphididae; genus Myzus; species Myzus persicae. The sequence continues at coordinate 528,369 of NW_019101246.1, read as the reverse complement.
ACTGCTTAAAGAATGGCATGTGAAGATACAAACATCTGTTTTACGAATGAGAAACGCAATTTTTCATCCGTTTTCTTCAAAATTCGAAGTATCGAATTCAAAATTCATATGTGTAGTTTCTTAGTTAATTAACTTTGTGTCCCGAGGATAAAAGTTAAAAGGTCCAAAGAGGCTATGGTGCTTTTAAAATATTAGTCATTACCTACTCATTATAATTTATCTATCAACATTAATAATTTGTAAAAATGGCCAAATTATAGTCAATTCTTGTTTCAATATCACGCCTATTTTATATTTTTGTAAAACCGTTTTTAATTATTTTTATCTAATTACATCAACATTTTCAAAAAAATTATCCACTAAATAATTTACAGTTCAAAGCTAGGGAGTTTTTCATTTGAAGAACAGAGGTTTATACCACCACAGGACACTCCTCAAATAGAACAGAAAATTCAAGAATTTGAAAAAATCATGTTTGAATATATTTAAAAATTCCGATAATCAGAATCCGAATGAATACATTACTAAAGGATAATATTTTGGTGACCATGCTTGGTGAATCATCTTGTATACAATATTAATGTAGGTATTCAAAATGTTATAATCAAAGATTTTTTATGCAATCGATATTTTTTTGATTTTTATAAAATATTTTATCTTCTGTACTTACGTCGAATATGTATAAACTAATTCTAGTATATCCAGCTGAAGTTTACTAAAAGTTATGACTTATAAGTGTTATAACTCTTACAATTATTGTTTTTAGAGCCTATTATTATGTGAAAATGATTAGATTTTAATTTACTGTAAATAGAAAAAGAGGTTTACTAATAATAATGTATTTTTTTTTTTTTAGTTGAAGAGTACTGCATAAGTAATATCTTTGACCAATTTTTAGTAGACAAATAATATTTTTAAATATTCACGATATAAAGTATCATTATAAAAACTAAAACATTGATAAATGTATTGACTACTCTAGCGATTCTCAACCGGGGGGTCGCAACCCCTCTCGGGGTCGCCAACAATTATTTTGGGGTCGTCAATCCATGTGGGAAAGAAATTGTTTCACTTAGAATCTTATAATTAATAGTAAGTATTATAATATATATATATATATTTGGATAGTCCGGTAGTCGATAAAAACGTTCATTGAAGTGTACATAATATACCTTTTTTTGTGAAATATATATACACAAATAAATACAATAAGAACAGTTGGTTCAATTTTTTAATGCTTACATTATAAAAGGTTCGTTGGACATCTTGGTGACATTACAGGGGGTTGCGAACTCAAAAAGGTTGAGAATCGCTGGACTACTCAAATGACTAGGTATTCTTAAATGATGACTGAGCTTAAGGCGATTCTATACCGTAATTTTCTATCTCCAACCCCAAAATTCTTAAAAACGTTATTTCCATTAAAAAGAGTAACTAAACAGTTTCTATAATTTAATTTTTATGGAAGTTCAAAAAAAAATAAATAATGTATAGGAAATTCGATCTGAAGTAGAATTGACGATAAATTCAAATCTATTTTTAGAATTCTTATCGCTTCACTATATCAATGGGTGCGTTTGTAAAGGACACGACTAACATCATGTGACGCTCAAGTATTCGACCAAGACGGATAATCATGGTATCGAATCTCCTTGATGACCGTTTTGCTTATTTTTGACTGACGATAATTTCAATATAAACTTAGACTTTTTGTTTTCAACAGGATTTCTAAGAGAATGTACTTTATATACTAGTAAGTTAATTGAAATTAACAGAAAGTTATTTTATTATAAATACATATTTTATTTAAAGAAAACGTAATATTTAGACGTAATTATAATCATTGATTTGTATTTTCTTAAGAGGACGTTACACGGAAATTTGTTGTCTCCTTCTTCCAAGTGCATAACATGGCCATTTTGAAGCTCAGTAGGTCACATTTATCTTCGTTAGCTTAAAAACTTACGTGTCAGCTGTTATGGACCGAATTTGTTCGTTAGTAATAAATACGAGGTGTTTGAGTTACCACTAATACTTTATTAATATAATCAATTTTAAAAGAAATTTAGTTGCACAGAATAATTATTAGGCTTAAGAAAATAACAGATGCTCTGCTCGATGGTCTGCCAGTACTACACTGAATATTACACAGACAGCGAGACACGGTAGGGGCTCGCTCAGGCTCAAAACTGTCCACACAGCGAATTCCCTAAGACCGTGTGACTGGTGACTCTGTCTGTTCACATATTAATATGCTTACGCACTATACTTATTATACTATAACTATATCTTATACTGCGTATAGCACACAGACCGGGGTTCACAACACAACCCACTTAAAATTGTACATCTTAAAATACTCATAACTCGCTTGAAAATAAAATATGATAAAAATTCTATGAGATTCTCTAGATAAATATCTTAGCTTTAAATGTTATAATAAGTCAATTCACTCTAGTTTATAAACTTTTGGGGATAAACGTGATCTGCTGAGCGTAACATTTTCTATATTACTAACTTGTAAGGATTGGGACAACAATTAATGTCTCACAGCTAAAACCAAATCCCTGACTAGACATTTCAACAAACTAAAATATCAATAAGTAATGTTTGATTGATGTCTATCTTTCGAACACCCACTGCGCCCACTGTAAATGAGTACAACAATATGCAATAAATGATGCGAATGGTAGTCTTTTTATTAATAAATTACAAAATATAACTACTTCTATTGCCTACTAGTGCATTAAACTTATCGTGTGCAATAAGTTACTAAACAAATAAAACTGGCTCGTATAAAAACATTCTAGTTCAATGATAGTGTTATTAAATTTCAGATGATATCACAAGTGATAAAAAAATACACCCGGATCGAATTGGTAATTATTCAAAAAAACTTTCATTTTTAATTATCAAATTTCGTGACTGTACACAATCATTTTAATAAAATATACCCCCAAATTAAATTTCATATTCTGTATATTTTATAATTCTGCAATAAAATGGCATTAATAATTAATGTAACAAATACTTAGATTTAATATTAAAGAAAACGCTTTTAAATTATAACTATTATTACTATATGAATCTAAAACATTTAAATGATTGCATACTTAAGTATTACAATATTTAATAAAAATCTGCAGTTCTATATCATGCAAAATAATTTTATTAATTTGAAAACAAATTGTATCTGCCTATTTATTATTGTAATTTATTCATTCTTTTTATTTTTAGAATACTTAGATAATGGTACGGATTTTCATTGTTTTTTTTTTCGTTAACGAAGTTGTAATAATTAATTCATACAATTTGCTGTAGTGCTAAAACAGTTGACAGATTATTGTATTTTGAATTGTCTATAATAAGGCACGTCATTAATTACTACACCTATCATAAGCTATAATAAATCGATTAAAAAATGATATATCACATAAGCACAATATAAACATTACCCACCTGACAAATGTCGGAAAAAGTCATTGATAAGGACTAGTAGGCCATCTAGTAGTTTTATATATTATCTATGTGTTCACCATACTAGAATTTTCTAGACAAAAAGTTTCAATTCGTGATAATTACCATTATGTTAATAATATATGAATATTACTATGAATAATTTATTATATGTAAATTATATAATGATTTATAAATACTAAATTGATCATCATTGTTGAGGCTCGAACGCAATTTAGCCACCTACCGACCCGCACATCAAACACACAACATATTAATATATACATACCGTTACTCTATGATATTTCTTGTGTATGTGTGTATGCTGTGTCTAGATAATATGGAGAGATGGTTAGGTACAATGTCAAGATCAAATATGTTTGAGTATCGGAACACTTAATGATTTAACCATTTATATAACTCAACGTCGCACAATACAATATAATTTATACAACTCTTTTATCCAAAATAGATCTTACATAGATAAACTTTATGATAAATATTGCATTAAAATGTATAAAATAAAACAAATTGGAAATAGTTTTCCTGTTCACCACACAAGAATTTCCAATGGAAGATTATTTACAACAATGTATTCATAAATTTGAAAAAAAAATATATATAATATGTATACATGTTTATATTTATTTGTACAGTTTCAGATGTGTACTGTAAGTACAATACACTTTATACTATAATTTATTATAACACAAGAGGTATTTATTGTATTAGGTATAATATTTATAGTAATTTTACTATGTCTAATGTTCATATTATATATAGTTTTATAGTTTCATTTTAATTACATTATTACTATAACTTAGTATTGTATATAGTTGATTAAATTGTCTATTGTTTTGTAAAATATGTTTAGTATTTTAAATGTAATCAAAAAAATGGTTTTGTATTATTTAGTAGTTATACCATATATCAATACATATAAAATGATTTTGTTAAGCACAATTAGGTATCTTCACATTATATCTTTTAAATTGCAAGAGTGCAAAAAATAATATTATGAACAATTAATTATCAAATTATAAATTAAATATTGATTATTATACTCAAATTAAAATTGAATATTGGCTTACTATTCAATAAAAATAGTTTGTATAACTAGGTACCGTTATAAATAATTAAACTTTAATACTTCAATGTATAGCTATGTTGCTTACTACTAGGCATAGGTCAGGCAACTAAGTGTCATAGTGAAGAAGTATTATTGTAGTTAATTTCACCTGTGTTAATTGTGGTCACCACTCTATATTTTATTTTTATATTAGGTACTCTAACATTATGAAATAAATAAATTCAAAAGTACAGATTAATATAAAATTATATTTAAATTACCGTACATATTGTTCAAATAATTAGATTATAAAGTAAAGATTATTAAAAATGTATGGTATAAAACTCTATAATTTGTGTCTTGATAACTATAAAATCATTTCTACATAATATTTTCAATAAATCTTACTAACATTATAGCTTATCACTGGACTTAAATAATATTTTTTATTACCTTAAGACAACAAATAGTACATACTCGTAGGTGTTAGGTACACAGTTTTTTAACAGATATTTTAAGTTCAAATTTGGACGAAATTAGATATTTAAATGGAGTATAATGATTTTTATTAGTTTGTTGTAATTTAAAAATATTATTCATGGGTAGGTAGGTACCTACTGACACTTTTATACTATATTATTAGATTTTAATATTTGATAGACATAATTATATTGGCAATCACAATGATTTCTGGAAAAAATCAATTCAACCTACTGTATTACTAACTCGTAAGCGACAGAGACGCAAGTCCGTGACACATGTTTGTCCCTAATCCTACTCAGCCATGTAAGACTTGATATTATTTTCATTTTAAACACTAAATGATAAAAGTTTTGTATTACACGTAGGTTTTATTTTGAACGCCATCTCTGAAACTATGACATATTTATTACAATTAAATTATACAACAATTTGTAAATACCTTATTGATTGTTATTAATATTACAATAGTTTTTAGCCTATAGTTGTATCTAAATTTTAGTATAATCTTTATTAAATATTTTTATTAACTAACTATTATTTCTAACTTTTTATAGTTTATAACAGTAAGTTATATCTCCATAGACCATAATTTTCCTATATTTTTAGTTTTATTTTTATTAATATTCACTGAAAAAACACATTTGCTTTTTATTTAGATTTACTTGCACTTATATTGGGTATGTAACAATAACCTTGTGTTTTTTTAGTATTGTGAATTTTCGTAGGTAGTATTTACTATACTATAACTTTGAGTGATACTTTTCTTCGAGGTTGGTCATTAACGAGTGGTGAAATTATACTGAAGTTTCATAATATTAAAAAAAAAAATAAAGATCTTCAGAAACATTAGAGTATACGTAGTTCGTAAATTCTTTCTTTAAGTATAAGTTGTTATTTTCCAAGTAGATCGAGTTCAAAATGAAAATGAAATTGTTTTATTTTTAATATTTAAATATCTATTTTTCGATGGAAAATAACTAAGGTTCTAAGGGCCAGCGTATTTAAACTGTGATCCGCGAAAGCTTAAGTGCTATTTGTCAAAATGCTCAAGAAAATAATTTTAGGAAATCTAAAGAGGGCTGGTGAAAAAAAATATCATGCATGTTGCAAGAAACAGGGGGGCTGAAGTGAAACTTTTTTTCGCGGTCAATTGACGTGATGTTTATTATAATCAGAAAAAGAAAAAAAAATTTTTAATTGAAATTAATATTGTACAGAGATATACTTAATATAAGTGAAATTGATTATTATGCATACTTGAAGGATCACGGTAACTGGTAGGTAAAATCCGATTATATGATTCGACGCTGCCCAGTAAGCCACGCCCATAACACTATTGGTCGCAACAGCAAAACCCATAAATCCATATTTCTCTAAAGTACCTAAAAAAGTTTCAATTCAAATAAATGTTTGTACATTAGAAAAAACTTTTTCTATTTTAAATAATAATGTTGAAGATAAAACTACCCTGTATATAAAATAATATAATTATTATTTTTCAGACTCCTTCAGTAAGTACCAATATTTTTATTGTCCCCTCTTCTTCAATGACCATATGACAAATCGATCATTAGTTACAAATTTACAATGCACATCGTGTTTGTAATTGGTTAAGTTCTTGTTTATTTCAAACACAGTTTACATTTTTAAAACTCAAAATGTCATACGCACAACAAACAATTCTACTATTTAATTAAGCTCGACGTTGATTAATAAACACATAATATCATAGTTTATCGTTTTCAAATGCTTTTACTAACGACATCTGTTGTTTTGAATCAACATTGTATTTCATTAATTATAACATCAATGTGTTGACAGATTGATTTGTTGACTCCCTGTTAATCCAAGACATTAATAAGAACTTGAAAAATTTAAAATTCAATACATTTAAAAATTATATGGTTATTCATAACTTTTTCGTTTGAGAATTGACAAACTTTTTTAGTATATATGAGTCCTGACTAATGAGTTTTAAACACACTGCTTTGGTTTTGAAGGTATAAATCAGTATAATTGCTCTTAGCATCTTGAACAATTTTTAACGCTCATCTCAGATAATATTATTAGTATGAATGTATAGTCTTTAAGACTCATATATAAAAATACTCACTAGAGTTCTCACAACTTTGACAAATGAAAAAACGAATAACGTGTGACGTTCATATCTTCACAATTTTTTTACATTATAAATGTATAACTTATGTCAGGTTTATATTATTCATTTCTTATCTACAAGTACTGTTGTACGTATTCGTTATCGTTTTGACTTTTTCTCTTGGGCAATGTTTATTTGTTTATTTCAAAGTTGTTGAGATTAATCTCATTAACTGAAAATAAATGTAAATTACATTATGGAAAACGAATGTTATAGTTCAATAAAAAACAAGGAGTAGCCAACTTCTATAAAAATAATCTCCAATTGAATGTTTTGAAATCATGATAATTCAAAATAAAATCGAAGTCATCACATTTTCTTGTAACTTACATAAGTAACGGTAACATTATGATTTTTTTTTTATTTCTAGAGAAAGAATGTACGTAAATATCATGTTGATTAGCTAAATTAATAGATTGATGAATTTATTTGTGTGAAATTTTAAATTTGTTTTGACAAAATGAATATGCTTTAAACCAAAAGTTGCTGAATCTAACTTTTTTTCTCAAGTAGAGTTTTAATGTTTATATCTGAACGTACGTAAACATACTATGACTAAAACCATATACTCTAGCACATAAGCTAGTCAAAACACTTTGTCACCGTGGCGATTTTGATTCCCGTTAAATTATGAAGATAAAAACCTAAAGAGATTTAATCTACATTCAAGTGTGACTTTTATTATAATAATGACCCTTACTCCAACTCCAGTTGAATACTGAGTGTTACGGATATAGTACACCCAGGGCCTCGAACTTTTTTCTTCATAATGTTTGAGAAGTTGATCGTAAACCTAACAACACTACATTGTGAACAAGTTAAGTAAAAACAAAATAATTCTCGGAACTCGACAAGCGGAAAAAAAACCGTAAAATGAAATAATGTGTTATGTAATCTTATGACAAAAAAAGAAACTGTTTATTGGAGTTTGAACAGATAATAATGGGTAGGTTTCCTAGGGGCCGCTCAGTTTCTGAATGACCCTATTAGCTGCTAAGAAGAAATAAGAACGACCCTGAATTTACGTTCCGTAAACAGTCACGATGAGTCACACTGGTCTCCGCTTCTTACCAACAGCTAGTAATTTGAAATAAAATTTTAATTGCCATAAAATAATAAATTATTGTTCAAAAAATATTATTTTGCCATCACAGTGTTGATAAAGTATTATACTATCATGTGAATAACTACAGTAATCACTAATAATAATAGTAATTGTACAAATGCACAATAGATAATATGTTAGTATTTACGAGGCTACAATCACCAGCTGTTCTCGGTGACGCGTTGAGTGTTAAAGCTCATTCTGTGGTTAGGTGATTTTCGGAAGGAGGGGAGGATTATCAGGGATAGTACTTCCAAAATCGTTGATGTCCACACGCGTAAATATGTAAATACTTTATACAGAGTCAACGCCATGCGTGTTCAACGTGATAACGTTTATGATGGACGATATTTAAGCCTTGATCAGTGCTGGATGTGGATAACGGTATTTCTGGTAACGAAGACCTGAAGTGACTGCTGGCACATAATTTTTATTTGTGAGTCTAGACCCAATGACACTGTCCACTCCATCAGTAACTATATGTATCAATTGAAGATGAGTGTATAAGAACTAAGTCCAATTAGACGTCCAATACAAATAAGATGGATACAAAGGTTGTCGTAAAGAATCCAGATAACCAGCAGCTGTTAAGATAACACATACAGTTTGATATTTTACATTAATCACCTGATAAATTTAATATTTTTAAATAGGATCTTTTGGCTTGAGAAATATAATATTTTTATTAATATTAATGTTTTATAATTATTTTCCAGGTGATGGTAAATATTTACTGAGTTTTTAATTCATTGATCTTTGTAATTTATATTTGTTTGACAATTTCTGAGTAAATTTACATAAACAATATGTCTTTTCTCAAAGTTGTTTTTTAATCAATTATAAATCATAGATAATGAACATTTAAAAACTAGATTTTATAAAGTCTATTGATTATGGGTGGGGGTGACCTCTCCCGAATGTATGTGTTATTAGGTCAGCTTCAGCTACATTGTTGTTTAGCTATAATTCTAATTTTCGTTAATCGGTTTTTCATTGCGATTCCGATAACATTTTCAGTTTGATATTATAATCTCTCCGATCTCACTTATACAAAATTATAATTTTTAACTCTATGTCCTTCAAACATGTTTTGATTCTGCAAAATTGTTGATGCGTCTGAGCATGGTGGATAATGCCTTTATGAGTATTATGAATTACGAAGTTTTTTTTTAATTGTATAATGATTGTGATAGTTGTGGCTTACAAAGTAATAAAAAGTTAGCTAAGAATAAAATGTTTAATGAATTTATTAATAAACTATGAAATTACGATACAAATAAGATCCAATTCAGATATGTTGTTTTCTATATATAGCTAATAAATTTCAAATTTGGTCTCCTACTGAGCATTTTGTACATTTATTGAGAAATTTTCAAATAAATCACTAGATTTGCTTCTTTAATACTACCATATTATGAACAATTTATAATTATACTTATAAATTACTACTTACTTTGTCTTTTCTGTCTAGCTCAGAATTATAACGAAACGAGTATGTAGTTTTTATTTTGATTAATAATTTTATTTTATTCGTATTTTTTATAGCATTAGATAAATCAATCATGTGCATTTAGCATAACATTCCAATGTTAATATTACATCAAATATAGTTTAAATAGTTTGAGGAGGTAAATTTTCTAAGAACTATATTAATTCTAAGGGTTTAAAAAACTGTAAGCTACTATTTAGTGTTTACTAATTGTAAAATTTCAATTTTAGTCTTAATAATCACGTTGTCACTTACTCAATGAGTAATACTTATCATTATAAATTCCGTCCAGTTAGGGGTGACTTACGCATTGTTTGGTATGCCCATTATTATAATTGTAAAATAAAACATATTCACTTTCTGTAACATGTTGACTCTTTGTTGTTAACAAATAAAACGAATTAGATAACTATAAATAGAACCAAAATGTTAATATGCACCTATCAATATTTGAATCATACGTTACGATTGGATTCTAATTGTTCTAGTTAAACGAACATGTTTAATGTAGCATTTGTTTATTATTTTTATGAGTATAAAAAAAAAATTATATAAAAATTATATAAATTATACATATATAATATTAGCGTACGGAATCGTCAAAACAAAACTAAATTTAAAATGATATTCACTTGGTATTATAAATTAAATATAATTAATAAAATGAAATAAACAAGGAAATAAAACAGAAAAGATGTTTCTAATATTTTACGTTAAGTCCATTATATTATATAGTTGATATTACATTAATTTTACATGTTTATAATTGATGTTTTAGATAAAGTACTAGGGAAAAGTACGTTTGTATTATATTTTATTTCATTTTGTGTAAAATGTATTTATAACCGTTGATTTGTTCATTTCCCACCACACTATTTCTGAAAATATGCGTTTAAATACCTACTCTTATGTTTATCTAATTTATGATTTCCTTTTGATCCAGCATGGAGCAACGGTCAAAATGCTAAAACAAATTTGGTGCATCAAATAATTTAAATACATGCTAATTTTGAGTTGAATATTTGGCTTAGCTATATATATTATGTTAATGACTGAGTTATTAGCATTACTTAATTCCATTAAAAAGTGACCTGAAAACTTAAAAAGATGTTTTGTTTGTATTCGAAGTATAGAAATACCAATTTCTTAGTATTTTTTTTTATTAAATTGTTATTGATAGTTGACTACTAAAATAGTAAACGTATACAGCAATATAAATAGGATAATTCCGTTATTCTTCGAATGAATGTTGGAATTCTGTTATCATTTTTCACTTGTGTAGCAGAGTACTTCATTGTATGACATAATAGAGTAAATAGATATAAGAAAATCAATAGGAAACTGTTTATTTTTACAGAGATATCTGTAGCATACTTACATTATATCCAGAGAAGTATGTATAGTTTTTGTATAATAATATTAATTTTTATGGAGCTGACTTTAAGAAATAATGTAATTATTTAGCTAAAACTATTCTGTCGTACATCTTTTCGTTATCAGTTTTTTCTTTTTTTATACTGTTTTTGAAAAATGTACGCTGTTTTTCGTCTTTTTGACCTTTTTACTCTAGTCGTGGAGTTTGTTCCTTTAATATTCGAGGATAAGCAGTTTGTACTTAAATTTGGTTCGAATTTTTCAAAATCATATTTACAAACCGACTATCTTCGAATCAGTCAGTCTTCCTAGAGTTTTTTTTTTTTTGCATTTCAATATTGCTTTATATTACTGTATATATTTTTAACAGAGATATCAAGGTTTAATTATTAAGAAGCATAATATTGACATCTCAGAGATAATTTTGTAATTATTTGCAATAAGCGGCGCATTCAAATTGGATCCCGGGTACTTGGGTTAAATCGCAGGTACCACACAAGTTAGGTCCAGGATTATTTCAATCCAAACAAAAAATATTGTCATTGACATTGATCATCTATATTTTTTGTGATGCATTTTTTTGTTATTTTCCTGAACCTTGTGAACTTGGTAGCACAACATTAGCAGACATCAGCACAAGCAGTCAACAAATTTGTTGGTGGATTGTTGGACATTGATGGAGAACTCTCCACATTTGTTGGACATTATTTTAACCGGGGGACCAATTTTAAATTTTGCGCTGCCAAGTTCACGCCAGCAGCGCAACTTTTTGATGGAAATTTTTTTTTGCTAAACATTTTCATCTCGATTTGTTGGACAACTCAAATTTCAAAATATTTTAACTTGTGTTGAACTATAAATAGTCATTTTTAATTTTTCGATGATTATTTATTTTTTTAAACTAAAGTTGATAAAAATATTTGCTCTGTCAAACAACTTGTAAATATAATACGAGGTTTCTCATAAGTTGTTGTTTATGGAAATTAAAAAAAAAATTGACCTTTAATCCATAATAGTTTATTTATGATCGTTTAAACTTAGAATTCTTACAAAATTCATAAACATCTCAAAAATTAGCAAATTATGCTTCGGATATATTATCGGATATCCTTCGTACAGTTTTCAGACAAGTGCTTAACATCACTCGTATATTAATAATTTATAAGATATGTTGAAATAGCTGCAGTGATCTGCTCGTATTCGTTTACCCACTTTTATGGGATATTATAATTTTAAAACCAATACAATACTCGTTGTGCTCAAATGTATAATATAATATATAATGTTCATTTTATATTTTAGTAAAATGATTATAAAAAACTAGTCACATTAATTATATAGATATTAATTATTACATAAGATTATAAAGATTATCTATTATAGAGACAATATAGATATAAAGTATTTAACAGTATGAATAGGTTTGTGATATTTAATAATCAAAAATATATAATTCTTTAAAAATGTCATTTGTTGGAACATGTTTTTTGTGCTAAACATCATCTCGATTTGTTGAACATTGTTGTGCAACTTTCTACATTTGTTGGATATTATTTTAACCGGGGGACAAATTTCAAATGTTGCTCTGTCAAATTCACGCCAGCAGCGCAACTTTTTGTTGGACTATATTTTTTGCGCCAAACATGTTCATCTCGATTTTGTGACGGTCGAATGTTCTACAATGTTCGGGCGCTGTGACGCGAGTCTTCGGTAACGTCCTGGAAGGTTCGTACTGCCGCCGCCGACTCTAAAAAATTTGACTGCCTATATAAGTGCAAGATCGCGGCTCCGTGTCATCATTCTATCGTCAGTCAGTCTACGCGTTTTATCTCACCGTCTCTCATTTAAATTTGTTAGCTCTTGTTATATAGTTGTAATCCGTAAACAGAAAAGTGTTTATTTATTCATTTACATCTGCCTATAATTACACATCGCTACAATTTGCTGGACATTGTTGGACAACTTAATTTTCAAAATTTGGCACTGGTTTGAAGTAGATACCACTATGTGGGGGGAGGGGCAACTTCACGCAACTAAAAACCTATAAATTCATAGAATAATTATTGTTATGATTAAAGGGAAGAGTGGAGGGGACAATGCGTCTTTACGCCTAGTTAAAAACATTATTTGTAACTTTTTCATTCAATAAAACCATTTTTTCTTTTGCAACATCACTCGAAAAACTCGTTTTATAAACCCTACATTTCTACAGTACCTCGTTACATCAGCAGATGACTAAATATAATAACATGTACAAATGTATACATATAATAATTATGTTATTATTGATTATATATTATACTAGGTACTCGTATTTATAATAATAATTAATAAGCTTTGATACTATCATAACTTCAATAATTTAGAATTAATAACCACTAATATTATTTACTTATCTAAGTATTCACATTCCAAGTGATGCTATAATTTAATTTAATAGCGTCTAACTTGCTGTCTCCAAAATCACATAAAAAACCATATATTAGCGATCTGCATACATGTATTTTGAATTTGAACATATTGTACAAACCTCTTATTTCTTAAATTATAGTTAAGATTGTTAAGGTAACAAATTCAATTGACTATGTATTATTTTAAGAATATGGATAGGTACCTAATAAATTATTATTTATGATTTTTTTAATAGTAAATTAATGAGATGAAAAGTGTGTTGAAATATTAGAATACTTATATTTTTTAAATAAGGGAAACAAAATATCTGAGTAGATTAGGTAAAAACCAAGGTTAAACAAATAAATCAATAATAACAAAATTTAAAAATAAGACATTTTATTTAATCATAATAATATATTACTTAATCGTAATAATATGTTAATAAAGTACTTGCCGATATTCAGAACTATGTATTGTATTATACAAATAGACCTCAATAGCACATCAGTGTAGTCGTGAGATTGAGACCATAATGATAGTTGGTAATATTATTGTCAATATAACAAAACATTTCGGATACATCATTTAGATAATATTATTATCACTTACAATAAAATAAAGTTAGACATTACGGTATACGACTTATTATTCAATTCCTTGTGTGAATCATTTTTATAAATATTATAAAAACTTGATAACACAAATCTGAATTATTTGTTGAAATCAATACATCTTTATTGGCTCTTTTACTCTTGTAATTATCTTACTATTTTACTGTAAATTAATTAGTGGATATTTTTATCGAACAATTTGATGCACCACATTCAAAATTCAAATGACTATAGTCGGGTGAATGAAAAGTGGCCGCTGGCAATATGATAGGAACGTTTTTTTTTTCGATAAGCCGCGGGTTCTCAAAGTGGATCACGTAAAGCGCGTAATTGCATTATGATTAATATTTAAAATGTTCGCGTTTTTTTCCATAATTTTGCGGTACAATGATAAAAATTCACCGCTAGGCGCGTAAGCATCAGCGGCCACTTTTCATTCATCCGACTATAGTTTCTTACCTAGTTAATAAAATGTTTGTATTAAAAATAATAGTAATTAAAACCGGTTTTAATATAGACGTGAAATTGGATCCAGTATATTTTATTATACTAGGGCCATTTTTTCAAATTATTAATATCGATAAATTCATTTAAATGACAACAATTTTCAAATCACCATAGAATCCACGTTTTATAAAGTCATTACTTTGGAACTTCTTAGAACTCAAAAACTTTTTATTTAGGAATTTGATTTTGATTCTTCAAAAATTTCAGAAATATTATCTACTGTATTTATAGTTAAGGATATTGTCGTTTGAAAAATAAAAGTTTGTATGTCCACGACGAGTGACGACCCTAATTAGTAGTACAAAAAATATTAAGAATTTAAAAATACGGTCTTGAGTATATAGAAAAACATAAAAATCGAATTTTGAATTACTGAATTATTGAAGAAGTACATTGGGTGAGCATGCTTGGTGAATAACAGTATACAGTGAGTGGGTCGTTGTTAACGTTCCAACTTACATTATATATAGAAATACAGTATAATTATTATAGTTTATAATTATTCAAAATAATTAATGAATTTTAGGTTCTGAGCTTATCAAATGAATGTATTGTATTACATAATGCATTTTTTTCTATCCGTCATCGACATTAAGGATAAAAATTCTTACCTGACCCCAGACACTTAACCCCCTCCCCCCAGAAAAAAAAATTACAAATAATTTTTTTTTAGTTTGAATTTAAACATTTGAAAGTTAAGTTGTCCAACAATGTCCAAAAAATCAAGATGAACATATTTAGAACAAAAAAATGTTCCAAAAAAAAGTTGTGCTGCTGGTATGAACATGGTTGCGCTACTGGACATTTTTAAACCGATGAAAACTTTTGAAAATTGTCCAACACTGTCCAACAAATTGAAATGAACATATTTAGCACAAAAAACATGTTTCAACAAAAAGGTGCACCGTTAGCGTGAACTTGGCAGCTCAAAATTTTAAATTGGCCAAGTTGAAAATTTAAATTTTCTATGTAACAACAACATAATTATTGCACGTAGATGGCACTTTTAAAAGTTGCCCAAAAATTTTTATGCAAATGTTTACAATACCTACGATAAATAATAATCACTACATTCCACTCAAACTTTTTTGATGTTAGAAATGAATGGGACAAACTCAATTTGAAATTTTTACCACAAACAATTTTATAGGTTGAGAGGAAGCTATTCATTGTTCAATTTTATTACTGTATTAAACTAATCGATTTGATTCTGTAAAATTAATGTGTTATGCATTTTTACCAACACTTGTGTGGTTTCTTTAAGCAATATTTTAATTGTATTTCTATTATACAATACCCATGTATTTTTTTATATTTGATTCATACAAATTTTAATATTTATTAGTAGTTTATTACCTGCATGTCATTGCCATTTATTATTCAAATAAAATTCGAATAATTTATATTTTTCATGGCAAAGAAACTAAAAAAACCCCAATTAGTGCAGTGACTATAAAAATCCCGAACCCAACTAGTATATCATTTTTCAATTCGGAACCCAACTCGGATGCAGCCGCAATACAAATAATGGTCAAATTATTAATTTTCTTTGAATAAATTACATTTAAACAGGATATGAATTCAAGCGTGAGTACAACACGTATATAATTATTATTTTTTGAAAGGAAAAATGGTATTCGTACACGCACCGAATAGATACAATACCATCTGATATAAGGTAATATGATGGATAGAATCTATACTAATTTAATCGGTTAAACAATGTTGAATGAAATAACTGTCACTGAATAGAAATGGTTTGGAATAATTTAAATGCTCAAATTTCGGGATTCAAAACCAACTGAATAGGTATGGTTATGTCATGTTAAGGTAGACGTTGGATAAGCGAGATTGAATCGGCGTTAGCGAATTTTGTCGACTACGGTACGCGGCGGTCAATAACACAGTCTCTTGAAACTTTTCCACATAATGTTTCAAAGTACTAATAAGAAATATGCATTTTAATAAATTATTTTGTATGTTATATGATACATAGATATGATTTTTTTTTATTACAAAATTACATTAATTTACTACATTACTACAATTAACCAATCGTTAATGTGCATTAAAAGATTTTTGCTTAATATTATTTTCCTCGATCAAGCTCAACTATCTACCTACCTTATGTGCTGTATCATATCGTCCACGATTCGACGAAGTGGAATTGTCCACCAAGGTAGCTGTGTTTCACTTATAGGCGCCTAATGTCACGTTTTCCCAATCCACTACAGGTGAATTTTCGTACCTGGTATATATTGTCCCAATGAGGTGGCTAACTTGGAAGTTAATAAATTTTCAATTAAGATGACTGAATTGCTAGACACTTCAACACAGATTTCGAATTTACACTTTTTAACTTACATTAGAGCATAGGGCACACGTTTTTGACGTTAATATTCAATTGCCGATTTTCAGTTTCCAAGTTTCACAACAACGAGTTTCCGATGGTATTTGACAGCTTAGTTAATATTATAAATACTTATAAAATATGTCATAAATCACTCCAATTAGTTGGACACCAGAGGTGACGTGGCAAATAAGTGACGGACAATGAGAAAACTAAATTTTTTTGAGTTTCATTTGTTTTATATGCGGTTAAAGCTTTACAAAGTACGTTGGCCAATGAGATACTCTCCTTGAGGTATGCCAATAGTATTACCCTCGGACATACAATGTTTTTATTCTGTGGCTTGGTCGTGAGGAGCAGCCGTACACTCAATCTGCGAAAACTAGCAAACGGATGGTTGACCACCCGGATTTTTAGCAATAACAACAGATGACTTCAATATTTTCATGTAGTAAACATAATTACAATTGAATTGCCTTATATTGAATAAAGCGTACGTTGCCTGGTTACCGGCAAACAATTTCCTTTATATACGTATATATGCAGTCGGGTTCTAGGAGTTTGTGGAGGAGCAATCTAATACACATAAATAACAAATCTAATAAAAATGTTATTTTACAGATGCGCCGAAAAGTCCGTTTCAGGAATTCTGTCATTATTTTAGGTTGAACTGCATTCAACTTTTTCAAAAGGACTTTGCTATTCCTGCTTTAGAAAATACAGGGGTTAAGTTCAACTGAATATTAAAATTTGTTTACTTGACTTTAATTATACTGTGAACTTCTTATATGGTTGTAGAAAAAATATTATTTGTAATATCAAATATTCAATTATTCTTATTCAATAAAAATGAATATTCATCATCCTAACTTTTCTATCTATAACGCTGATGATGCTGTCGTGGTTTTCAATGATGCCTTATTCCACTGTATCAATAGGTTCGTCCCACTTAAAACTTATAAGAGCTATAACTTCCCTCAGTGGGTATCCAAAGATCTAAAAAACCTTATATTCAATAAAAAAAAAACCTCATATTTCTTTTAAAAGGTGGAATCTTGCTATAGACTACAATATTTTCTCTGAACTCAGAGCAAAATGCAAACGACTCTCAAAGCTAGACTATTCTGCTTATCTTGATCGTATCGAACGCTCACTCTCGGCCTCGACTAAAAATTTCCGGAAATATGTACGCATTTTAAGAGAAGCAAACCCCTACCCCGATTTCTGTTCTGTACCTAGACTCTTCGTCTAACAATCCCTCTGAATCTGCTACTCTGTTCTCCGACTACTTTGGGTCTGTTTTCAACCTCCAATTAACCTATCCCCAACTGAATCTTGTAAACTCTCCTACAACCTTCCTTCAAATTGCTACTTCTCTCCCAATGATGTTCTTAAAGAACTAACAGCCCTTCAAACAACTACCTCCAACAGCCCCGATGGCATATCAGCACGTTTGCTCTATACTTGTCGAAACTCGGTGTTCTTTCCAATTTTTCTACTGTTTAGACAATCCATGGACGAAGGAATCTTTCCTTCAGTGTGTAAAATATCCTCAATTACACTTATCTTAAAATCAAGCGACCCTGCTCAAGTAGTCAATTACAGACCGATCTCAATTTTACCACACATTGCTAAGATATTTGGGTTGATTGTCTATAATTGCACTAAGCGTTCGATTAACCACGTCCTTATTCCTTAGCAGAATGGTTTTAGACCAGAAAAGTCTACTATTACTAGTGGAGTCTTCTTCACCTCTTTCATTAACGATAGTTTTGATCATGGTCAGTAAGTTGATGTCATTCTCACGGACTTCTCCAAGGCATTTGATACAGTTGACCACGGTGTACTCGTTAATGAGCTTGAATCCTTAGGAATAGGTAATCCGCTTCTAACTTGGTTTAGGTCCTACCTTTCCGATAGGAAACAGTTTGTAAAAATTCATAACACTCACTCTAACCTCAGAAGTGTAACATCAGGTGTACCCCAAGGCGGGTACTTAAGCCCTATGCTGTTTAATTTGTTTGTCAATTCTATCTCTAATTACCTTTCAAGAGCGAACCTTTTACTATACGCCGACGACATAAAAATTTTCCATACAATTAAGGCCCCCGATGACTGTTCCTTGTTGCAGGGTGAGTTAAACAAATTCTCGGATTGGGTTGCCCGTCTTGGCTTATCCCTGAACCTCAGTAAATGTCAAATCATTACATTTTCCAGATCTCGAACTCCTATAATTAATAATTACCATATAAACGGCGCTCCACTCCATCGTGTCTTTTCCATCAATGATCTTGGAATCCATTATTCCTCCTCACTCTGTTTTAGTCGTCACATTGAGATAACTGTGGGTAGAGCTCTAAAAGTGATTGGCTTTATAAAGCGTAATACTAAACATTTCTCCTCTGCTAACTGTCTCCGTTCCCTTTACATCTCTCTAGTTCGTTCTCTGCTCGAGTATGGTACTGTTATCTGGCACATATACCTAGCCAAAGACCAACTAAGAATTGAGCATGTGGAGAATAAATTCCTGGCACACGCTGCTTTTATTCTTAAATTGCCCGATCCTTGCCATGACTATACTTATTCACGTGAAGTCGTAAGTCTTCCAACACTCCATTCCCGCAGTTCCTTAGCGGACCAAAACTTTATAATGGCTTTGCTCAATGGGCTACTTGTCGCTCCCGACATATTATCAAATATATCCTTCAGAGTACCTTCACATAATACCCGCAACCAAGGAGAGTTCTATATACCTGCACACTCTTCATCACACGGCCATAACAACCCGATCCATCGCATGCTCCGATCTTTCCAATATTAATTCCACTCGATTAATTTTTTGTTTTCGTTTGTACTATTATATATTTATGTCCCAATATTTAATCATACATATTGTCATGTTATAATGCCTCACGGCGTATATTATGTAAAATAAATAAATAAATTTAATTGGTCATACCTGTCCCTACCGCGTACGGGGTACCGCATTATACATATACATACGCACGATATGCATACACTCCCTGCACTCACAGCCCACAGGACACATGTAAGTATGGAACACATTAACACATTAACACCTCTCTTCACCTCCAACCAAGTAAGATCGAACGTTGCACGGATCGATACGAATGTTATACTGGCGGTATTTACGTTACACCGTATAATATAAAATCATAGACGTATCGTCGTACCTTAACGTTTTGTTCAATCGATACACACCAATTAGGAAGGGATTACACCAGATCGCATTAAATAAGAATGACACGAAATCGGTCCAACAACAGTTTTTTTCACAAGAGGAGCAGACGCACAACGTCCACGCCAGTCTACGTCATGATACACTTTTTTTGCTGTTCAAAGGTGTATCTATCATTGTGCGTATAGCTGTATAGGCATATATGTATAATGAGATATCTCGACATTCGGTATACCAATTTGATTAATTATTTCATATTTCTAACTCAAATCATCTTGTTATTCTTTACATCTACCTAATCTTCCAATCATATTCATTAATAATATATAATCCTGTGACTACCATCACAGCATAATATAACAATATTGTATTATACATAAGTATATTATTTAATTATCATTTATTTAGAATATAAGCATAATTTAAGACAGCTCAATAACTTAAATTACATTCGGTTGATAGTCGAGTCTTTCTACGACAACTACGAATGTAGGGATTTTTAAGAGTACACGATAATAGTCACAGTCATAACCGATAAAGGTTATGAAGGTAAAGTCCAAACGATTTCTTGAGACTCCAAGAAGGAGCATTAAGTAGTTAACTTTATAGATAAATCAAAATACATATATTGTCACAGTGATATCAAGTATCGAAAACCACCCTCAGAGAACAATAAATAGTTTACACGCACTACAAACATTACAGAACACACTGCGAAATAGGTAAGTGAATACACATATTCTATTCTAAATAAAATGTAAGTAATAGAGTAATCATATACCCGCTTTAAAGATTATCGAAACAATAATAATTGTGTCAAAATAACGTACGGTAAGATTAACACATGTATTCACACTCATAGCCACTGTCCCTCGTATCGTATTACAGAAACACGTAGTATTCTATTGAGATACGCAGCCTAATAGCAGTAGGGGACACTGGACCACCCTTTTCTTGGCAGGACACGCGCAGCCACTCTCGGCGACGATATTCGTATAGGTCATCAACCTATCACACATGCGGTGTTGTCATATTACAATACGAATTTAACCGTAGCCTATCCATTAAAATCTTGAACAAATACACCTACCACTATCTTTCCCTTTCCACCTTCTTTTTATTCTACTACATATTAAACTAACATTTATGTTATGTTATAACTTATAAGTAAAGCAAAAAGTTTACCTAGAACAGTCGAGAAAATGATCTGTATGCTGTAAACTATGTTTTTGAAATTCACAATCTCACTACGTTGTAATCCAGGCCCTCCACTCACAATTTTACCACGAGTGTTTAGAAGTGTTAAAAATGGAATATAATACCTATTGCAGCGGCGCCTAAAATCAGAGATTTAAATGACAAAAAATAATTTTTTTCATACTAATACTAACCTTACATAAAAAGATTTTTTCGATAGATAGATAGATCCAAGTATTTTAAATATTTTGTGTTTTCATTGTCTTACATACGTATGACATGAACAATTTTCGTTCTCCTTTAATAGTGTATTAGTTTTGTTGTGTAGTGGGCTATAAATTTCGGATGTCAGTTACGTTGGATACTCAGGTCTTATGCCGTATTAATTTAATTAATTATTAACAGTTTAGCAGTTTAGTATATGTTTTTATTTTCGTTACAAATACAAGTATACGGAGGAGACACGACAAGCTCGATAGTTTCTGACAACTAACTATGCATGCAATATTGTTTAATATTGTTTCCTCAACTCCAATTTTCTAGGAGTTGCATTCAAAAACTATAATGGGGTTTGAGTGGATGAGGCTGAACTGCTGACAGATGAACTTGAATGATCTGGTCTTGAACAAGCTAAAGATTAAAGGTGCAGATAAATCCGCAGTACTATCCACTTCATCACAATTTGCTCTTATAGCCAATATTTCAACTAAAACGAATGATCATTAATAATTAGGAATTTTTTTTTGATTGTCTAGATTCTAGAAGAAATTCATTATAGTTTTATCTTACCGCTAAAGAGTGTAGGAACAGCATTATCCTTTAACTGGTTTTTAGTAAGAAAATTCAAAAACAATTTGTTTTCAAAATGTTCTTGACTTATACGAACATCTTTAACCTGAATTTTTTGTCTGTCAGTTCAGGAATACAATTTTCAATCCACATTGCACGCCTTGAATCATAAATAGTATATCAGTATAAAATAGCTGCTACAATATAGTATACAATTAAAGAATACAGACATCAATTTAAATATTCTTACCTTTCTGAGTCCTTTGGCAACGTTAATTAACTCAGCACATTCGAATGTAACTTTTGTTTGTGCAATATTTCACAACATATTTTCGGTATGCAATACTTTTAGAACGCTTCATCATTTAAATGAAAAACCACACCAAGATGGGTGCAAAAGTCAATTGTGAACCGGTTTTTCGTTCGAAATAAATAAAAAGTTTCACAGACTCAGAGCACGTTGAGGTTGAGCAGCAAAACAATAACAAGAATTCGCGAGTACCACGGCTGAATGGCGTCAAAAAAAGTCAGTGATGCATAGCTAATAAACAATAATTTCTCATAAAGCCTTATTTTCCCTATTCGTTGTAACACTGATTTGAGGTAGGTTTTGTTTCTTCACATTTTTGAGAATTACATGGGCCGAATAGGAAGTGAACCATCCGGTTTAATATAATCTGTGATATTACTGTATAAGTTTTATGATATTGCATTATACTTAAAGCATTCTTATTTTTGCACTCTTAACAATATAATAAACACATTTTTATTGTGGCTTGGCACGGCGCGTTGGCTGCTACCAGGGTTCATAGTAGTTAAAAACCTTGCCACACATACACGTGTTTTTTACCTACCGTAACAACCGTAACAACCGTAACAATCGTAAAAACAAACCTACCGTACCAACCTTACCTCTACCACAGCTCATAAAACCTACATCAGCTAATGGCCTAAGTCACCAGGCTTAAGTTCAATAAAAAAAAAACACATTATTATGCATAATTGTATCATGAAGCATTAAATGAAGTTCGATGAAATGGTCTTATAATCAATTTTTGCATTTTAAAATTAATATATTGACAATAAATGTCAATAAAATATGTATATTTGCTATCCATGTGAATTATATACATACTTAACTGTGGTAAAAGTATTTAATAGAAAGTATTAATAGAATAAAATAGTTTTTGAAATGCACTTGAATACTTTTTGATAAACAGTATTTAAAATATTATGCACTTATTCAATATTTGAAAAAGTATTTGTACTCAAATATTTTATAACACCGACTATAAGGTTAGGCATGAGCTAAAAAATTAGTGTAAAGCCCTGAGCTGAAGTGTTTAAATTTAAAAAAGGCGGTAAATGTTTGGACGATTATTGGCTGCTATCACACCAGTTTGCCACTCTCCTTATAATCTAGGCTCTCTGTTGAGCGGTTCTAAAAGATAATGTGATTTTAGCTAAATGTATGCATCATTGACGCGGCTAAAGATACTGTGGTTGGGTGACGGCTTATAGTGTGTTGAAAAAAAAAAAAACGACGTTAAATGTTCTTACCAAAAACCTCCAGATTACTTGCGCTTTTAGCGGAATTTGTGGTGTATCATAGTCGTCAAATTATTTTTCAAATCACCCTTTTTTAAAAATAAATTTAATGTATAGATAATTATTTAATATTTATTATTATAGTTTGTTGTTGACTGATATTGTTTGCAATTTCAGGCCATTTTCGGCGAGATTATCACTAGAAAGACAAAAAAAAAATTTCACAAGATAGAAAATAATATTATTCTTGAAAAATACATATTTTTCAAAATGTAATGATTGCATTAATCTTAATTTTAAAAAGAAAACACTATTGATTGATCATTTAAATTCTGAGCATGGCATGTCGATCAATAAGTAAATTTTACTATTTAATAGTATTACAGGTATTTATTTAAGTTGTTTCACTTACACTATTTTTTAAATAAAAAATTATTATTTATAGAATTTTATAACTGGAAAATGATGCACGAATTAGAAGAAAAATGTAAATATGTACTTAATAAATCAACCCTAGCCTACTGGCGATCAACTCTTTAATCCGACTGAAGTACCTTTAAACTTCTATACACTTTAATTTGTTTTTCAGTTCTTTGAAGACCTTTAATTTTTTTCAATTTAACGTCTAACCTATCAACGTTCCATGAACATAAAATATTATGAGGAACAGGACCCATTATTTTTACCCACGCTATGTACATTGTGTCCACTCTGTTAGTTATGAAAGTGTTAGGACTTATTATTCCTGTCATAGTTATAATTGCGGAAAACAGTATACATTTTTGTATCCTTTAAGTTAGTAAACATATAACAAGAAGAAAATCCAGACCCGTAGTCATCAATTACTAAAATAAAATAAAAATAAAAAAAAATAAATAAAATAAAAATAAAATGTTTTATTACAAATATGACAAGGAAAATTCATTTGAAAAAAAGAAATATAAAAACTAACTAACAACGAAAAAAATTTAGTAAGATTCGTCACTGATTTTCAGAAATTCGCACTTGTTATGTTTTTATAGACTTCCTTCAATCAATATTTTGGAAATAGAACATGTCTAAATTCCTATGTATAATAAATTATAAATAATTTTATGTAAAAATATGTAGGTAGTATATCGTCGTTCTGCCGTAGACATCCGGTCCGTAGTTGTGCGTTGGGATAGTCTGTTATATAAAACAGACAAAATGGATGGTGAAACCATTTTTTCTTATTCGTTGAAAAGTACTTTTTAATCTTTTTACTTTAAGATTGAAAACACGAGAGGACAATGCTACGAATTATGATAGCGCTGGCTCAATGCGTGGTTCTTATTCTGACATTTCTACACGAATATAAGATGAATATAAACTATTAAGATTAAATTATAAAATCTATACCACACATTCCGAGGCACCTGCCGAAAAACGGAGTTTTTGCGTAATTCGTCTCACAACCGGGTCCGTACCTTTATTGCCGATCTTTTTCACCAGAAGAAACTATTTGAAGTGTTTGGGAAAGGCCACTGATTATCAATGATAGAAAATAAAACGTGCAAACCGTCGTGCAGACATCATTGTAATTGAAAAAAATAAAAACTGCGGTCCCATTCTGGACCCGACAATTTGTTGGGAAACAAATGACCTGCAACAGGATAATGCTGTAAATGAAGAAAAGAAAAGAATCTATGAGCCATATATTCCGCGGCTTCAACAGCAGTATGGCATCACATTGGGAAGTGTTTGAGCTTTGGTTTGGAGCTTAGTGTACAGTCTCAGGGTTTCTAAGGTCATTCTTCCGATCACACAACCTCGCTATGGAGGAGCTCATCAAATTATGTTTATTCGTTAAACGCGATAAATTATCATCAACATTCATACTTACCTAAGTATCTCTAGGTGATCTTCGAGACGCGAATACGACCATAGTAGCGGACGAAGCCCGGCCACGACGGCTACAAGATCAACGACGGTTGACGACAAGAGGTTACTGGCAAGTGCGCGGTGTTGTGCTCGTGACGGTCCTGCAAGTGCTGACGACATTGACTATTGTGCCTATACGGTGACCTAAGCTCGGAGCGAGCGTTTCTCCCCACTTAACCATTTTACGGTTGACACTGAACTTGTTATAAAAATATGAAATTATTTATGCTGCAACCAACGCAAGTATCCGAACAATCGTCATAATGATATGATACACATACACCTTCTACCCTAATGGTACACCGAAGGGCGAAGACCAAAGTGGACAACTGATAATGTCTAATAATAATAATAATAACGCAGTCGGCGGTCATCTTCATTATCAACATTTATCGATATAATTATAAGATTACGTTCAAATTTTACTGCTCGATTTGCTTGTGGCTTGTCATGTAGTGTATACTATATAACAATACATAATTGTCAATATTTAACTCACTCGAACGATGTGAACTTGAATACGTTCTACTATCTAGTGTTGTTGTAGCGTCCTTTTAATTTATTATTTTTCATGATTCCCACTTGGAATGAAAGTTAATACAACTTGTATAGTGCACGGTTAAAAATATATCCTGTTTCGATAGACTTTAAAATAGGATTGTAGCAGTGTGTAAATTTATTATGATAATGTTGTTGTTATTGAACATTTTCGTTGATCAATTGATCTGGGTGAACTTAAAAATAATGAAAGATAAAGAAGTGAGAAAGATAGTCTTTTAAGGAAGATAAATGTGGAAATGCGGCTGGTAAGCGTTTTAACGTCCAGCTTAAACACTAATAGTTTTCAATAAATATTGATTATAGCTAGATGTAATGGTATTTGTCTTGTAGAGTGGTTGAAAATATTAAATTAGTCAAAATGCATCTTTATTAAAATTATTTTCAATTCTCATCACGCAAGGTTCAGTTCTTGATAAACAATTCTAGGGCCCCCATACGTCAACACAGGATAGGGCCTAAAGGGAAAATTCCGAATTCCGGGGGGCCTATCCGCCACTGAGCGGATCCGATATGTAGTATAGAAAACGTAGGGCTAAGAATCGTAGTTGTTCGAACTTATATTATTATAAAATAATTTCTTCAAACGACGTTGACTGAATTATGTAATGTAATAACGCAAAAATAGAATAAACAAAATATTAAAAAAGTGTGAAAGTAACAGTAAATATAAGTACGACGCCTACCAATACTTATATTTAAAATTATCTTAATTTACGCTACTATACCTTCCTCCTGGTCGTCTGAAGGCTCTCGATGTCGTGTATTCAAGAATTCGATCAAATACATTGTACAATATAAATGTATAGGTATGTGCATATTATAATGTATTATAATGCAGTCAATAATAATATATTTTATATTATAATATGTCTTACCTGATTCGCAGCTGTCTCTGGGTTATGCTGTAGGAGTTTTAGGTGACATAAATTAATTACTCAAAATACTCGAATCAAAATAATAAAACGAACTGATTGTTGCTCGTCATACGGAGTCCAGTTGTCGCTCTTAAAATTCGGATAGAGATGTTGTTACTCTGTTTGGTGGTGTGCATGCACTCGTGAGAGGCTGTTTCACTCGAGAAAAGTGCTCATGCATTGATGAGATTTGGCGACGTGATGAAGCCAGCCAAATTCACAGGCGGTCCCATCAAAGGCTTCCGCGTTTCTATAGCCTTACCGTTATTTTTAGGGAAAGTGACCCTCATTGGACCATCCCTTGTCTTTGACCTCACAAGAAACAGATCACACATGTTGCACCGGATGGTCAAAACTAGGTGTGTGTTTCTACGTGACCAAATAACACAACTCGTTCCTTTCGTTAGTGATCAATGGTATTTATTGGATTTTTAAAGGTTCTCTGCGTGCGACAACTTGACCGTTGTTTATTTTATTGATAAAGCAATATATACAATATGATATGTGAGAATATCATTACAGTAGATTAGATATCTAATAAAGGATTGAACACTTTAATTAGAATAAAAATGTTTAGAGGGAATGATTTAAATGTAAGGTTAGCTTAGCCCCTCCAAGTCACCCAAATTGCTGACATCAATTGTTTTGTGAACTGACCTAGATTGATGTCGTTTGTTTAATTCTTCTCTTCGCCTTACAAATGGCCGATATGGTAAATTTTCTTTCACCAATTTCAATTGTGTGCTGTTAGTTTTGAGTTTTGATATTAGAGTGAATTAACCTATTATAGACTAAAGGTAACAGGCATTTAAGTTAAAACTTTATCCATGTTCTCTCGATTGATGATCTTTAAAATACTTGGATTTACCTTAAAAAAGAAATGTACTGTCTTTTTATGTGAGTATAGTATTAGTATGAAGAACTAATATTTTCGGGTCCTTAAAAGCTCTGCTTTTAGGGGATGCTGCAATATAGGTATCGTATTCATTTTTAACACATCTAAACACTCGTTGGCTAATTATGAGGGCGTGACTTACAATGTAATGAGATTGTGAATTTCGAAAACAGAATATACAGTACAGTATATAGAGTATTCTCTCGACCGTTAGATGTAAACATTTTGCTTTAGGTGTAACATAACAAAATTAGTGGGTAAATACTAGGTTAAAAATGATAAAATAAAACCATGTTAAGAGTTAACAGTTTAATTATAGTCAAGTAAACATATTTTATTATACACCTATTAGATGATTTATATGAGCTATATTCAACATAGCATTTAGATCCAAGTTCATTCGAAACAATCTAACGCAGTTGTAACTAAAAAACTGACAGAATTTTAAAAACGGATCGGATGAACCACCTGCAAAATAAATTTTTTATTAGATTTGTTGATTATGTGTATCTTCTACAAACTCCTAGAACTTGACAGAATATATACATATCTAAACGAAATTGTTTCACGGTAACCAGACAAAGTTTTATTCAACACGAGGGAATTTTATTGTGATTATGTTTATTACATGGAAATATTGTAGTTTTCTATTATAATTATAGGTAACTACAAAAATATTTTTAAAAATTCCTGATTTTAATTTATCTTATACTCATACACTTTGCAGAGACGGAATAATGAGCGTCATGATTGACGCACATTGAGCGTCTGCGAGTGAAACTCAGCTACCTTTGTAGACAATTCCATTTCGTCGGATCTTGGACGATATGCTACAGCACATCAGGTAGGTTGGAAGTTAAGCGTTATCGATAGAAAATAGAATTATGCAAAAATCTATGTATGCACATTTAACTATTGTTGTGGTCACTTGTAATAAAAAAACCATATCTATCTATCATACAACATACGAAATAATTTAGAAAAATGTTTATTGATTATTAGAACTTTGAAAAATTATGTAAAGAAACTTGAAAAAAATACAATAGTTTCGAGCGACGTCGTCATTGACCGCAGCGTACCGTCGTCGACAGAATTCGCTGACGCCGATTGAATCTCACATATCCAATGTCTATCCTAACCTAACTTAATATTATCTATTCAGATGGTTTTCTATCCCAACATTTGAGAATTTAAATTATTTTAAACAATTTCTATTCATTGACGAATACTGCGTTAAACATTGTTTAACTGATAAAATTCATATGAATTATGTGTCATAAAACCTCAAATCGGATATTATTGTATTTATTCAGTGTGTGTATTAATACCATTTTCCCCTACAATAAATAATAATTTTATACATATTGTACTCACCTGTTCCTTGAAAAACTGTTTGAATGTAATTTATACAAAGAAAATTAATGATCTGACCATTATTCATAGAGAAAATAATAATTATAAAATTATAACTGATATTTCAATATTATGCTTTTGAATGATTAAACATTGACATTTCTGTTAACAATATGCACAATAATACTGAGCAATATTTATTGAAATCAATAAAAACAAAACACAAAGTACGACAGATTCAAAGACAATCGGTTTGTTAACGTGACTTTGAAAAATTCGAACCAAATCTGAGTTACAATCCGCTTATCCTCGAGATTTAGACATTTTTAGAATAATTTTCTCTACATAATTACATTAAATCTAAAAGTAGTCTCCATGATAATCAATTTAATTATACAAGAATTATACTTACTTCTTATGAGATAGTCTTTGTATACTACTCCTAAGCCTGTAAAAATAACCAGTTTCCTATTATTTTTGGTGCAAAATATAAAAATCAATGGTTATATATACATGTTAACTCCCCTAGATGGCGGGTCGGTCTTGCCGACGCGGGACCGTCCCCTGTATGAAGATGGGGCCCAGCGGAGTTAGCGAGTAACGCTCTCTCAGTGGCTACACGAGTGTCGTGGCGTTGAGCGAGAGATTTATGCTTAAGTCTACCTCTGCTACTAGTTTTAATTTATGTTCTTCTTTAATGTGTTTGTTAAAGTTACTATAATAAACGAAGTGTTATAAGAAAAACCGTTACTTACAATTTATTTATGTTACGCTGACGAGTAGTTAACATACATTTTACACAAAATGAAATAAAATGTAATATATACGTACTTTTTGCTAGTGCTTCATCTAAAACATCAATCATCATAAAAATGTAAAATGAATGTAATATCAAATATTATATTTAATGGGTTTATCGTAAAATATTATATTCATCTCTTCTGTTTTTTTTTTTTTTTGTTACTTGTTTAGTTTATTTTATTAATTTTATCTAATTTACTTATATATTTTATAATACCTATTGTAAATCATTTTAAATTTTGTTTTGTTTGGGCGATGCCGTATGCCAATATCGTCATCATACTTCAATATAAAATAAAACTCCTTTTTTGGTATGTAAGCGCCTAACTCAAAAAGTACCCAACGGATTTTAGTAGTTTTCAATCAATAGGTCTAGATTCAGGGAGGGTTTTAATATACAATTTATTCGTTTAACTTGATTAATAAAATTAAAAAATTATTTGTGAAATACATCCATGTATACTTAAATAGCATACAGTTATCGATCCCCCGTGTACGGATTTCTCTTGCGCAACGGCACTTTTATAAGATTTCGAACCACGATATCTGACACTTCATTTTTGCATTGTTTTTCTGCTTTTTACTTAGCTATTAGTTTTCAGTTTTCACTCAACGATTATTATACCGGTTATATGTAATCTCAATTTTGTTTGTAGAAACATAATAATAGTATACAGATAACACATTAATTATCGTTGTCGATGCGCATGGTGTGGGGGAACTGGTATGCGTATGTTTTTTTATGTCTAATTTGCTGGACCTAATTGAAAATGTTTACTCAGATTTATCCAATATTTCGACTAAAACGTCAAGTTGGTTTCAAAAAAGTGCAATATTTCCACCAACTAACGATCAAGTCAATAAAATAAATGACATGATACCTTTAAAATTCAATTCACCAACAAAAGTGTACTATTCCGTTGACACTGTTTTAGATACAAAGGAGGCGATACATTATCCAACTGAATTTTTAAATTCTTTATCTCCTTCAGGGACTCCACCACACAAATTAATTCTAAATTTAGGTTCTCCTATAATTTTACTTCGTAACTTGAGTCCACCAAAATTATGCAACGGTAAAAGATTACACATAACATTTTTAAAAAACTATCTGCTTGAGTGTATAATCCTTACTGGCTTTGAAGCTGGGGAAATGGTCTTGGTTCCTAGAATACCAATGATACCAACCAATTTACCAATTTCCCGTGAAATTAAGCTTTGCAATGACTATTAATAAGGCACAAGGTCAAACATTAAACGTTGCAGGTTTAGACTTAACGGTCTAGTGTTTTTCCAATGGTCAATTATACGTAGCTCTGTCACGTGTCACATGCAAACAAAATCTATTTGTGCTGGCCTCAGAAGCGAGACACTTAAAGTGGTATATCCAGAAAAATTTAATGCTTAAGACAAATTGATATAATTGACTAAAAAATAAAAATAATACATTATAACGAAACAAATATATTCCACACTTATATATAAAATTATACTAAAGAAATTAATCAAATTAAATATCTGATATAATTCATATCAAACTTTTCAGTTTTCACATATTCATATATATATATATATAAGTGTACTGAAATCTAGCAAAAGCAAAGCATTGCCGGGTCAGCTACTTATATACATAGATGATGGACTCGTGTAAAAAATAAACAAATACATTTAAAATGTTCACTTAAATAAAACTATTTGAAATCAGTTAATTTTACAGTTGTAGTAACAGTCATGCCCAATACTGGACGACTGGCTCTAACTTCACGGAATCTATACTGATACGTATTACTCAATGAGTAAGTAACAATTTAAAATTAGTGAAAATTAGTTAACAGTTAATAAATAGAAAATATCTTTAGAAAATCCAAACATCCTTTAATGGAAAACTTTGTAGGAATAAAAACTATAAGACAGTCATCTCTTTAAAAATAAAACTGATTAAGCACCACCCTCACCCGGAATGAAATAAAAATTGATGTTATTAATTATAATATATTCACAATACGGTTTTACTATAAAATAATAGATTTAACTAAAAATTACAAGCACCTGATTATTAAGACCAAAATTGAAATTTTACAATTAGTAAATACTAAATAGTATAGTTAACAGTTTTTTAAGAACCCTTAGAATTTAAAATATAGTTCTTAAAAAAATGTACCATCTCAAACCATTTAAACTATATTTGATATACCTAATATTAACATTGGAATGGTAACTAAATGCACATGATTGATTTATCTAATGCTATAGAAAATACGAATACAATAAAATTATAAATAAAAATAAAAACTACATACTCGTTGCGATATAATTATGTGCTAGACAGAAAAGACAAAGTAAGTAGTAATTTATAAGTATAATTATAAATTGTTCATAATATGCTAGTATTAAAGCAGCAAATCTAGTGATTTATTTGAAAATTTCTCAATAAATGTACAAAATGCTCAGTAGGAGACCAAATTTGAAATTTATTAGCTATATATAGAAAAAAACATATCTGAATTGGATCTTATTTGTATCGTAATTTCATAGTTTATTAATAAATTCATTAAAACATTTTATTCTTAGCTAACTTTTTATTACTTTGTAAGCCACAACTATCACAATCATTATACAATTAAAAAAAAACATCGTAATTCATAATACTCATTAAGGCATTATCCACCATACTCAGACGCATCAACAATTTTGAAGAATCAAAACATGTTTGAGGGACATAGAGTTAAAAATTATAATTTTGTATAGGTGAGATTGGAGAGATTATCATACCAAACTGAAAATGTAATCGGAATCGCAATGATAAACCGAGTAACGAAAATTAGAATTATAGCTAAACAACAATGTAGCTGAAGCTGACCTAATAACATATACATTCGGGAGAGGTCACCCCCACCCATAATCAATAGACTTTAAAAAATCTAGTTTTTAAATGTTCATTATCTATGATTTATAATTGATTAAAAAACAACTTTGAGAAATGACATATTGTTTATGTAAATTTACTCAGAAATTGTCAAACAAATATAAATTACAAAGATCAATGAATTAAAAACTCAGTAAATATTTACCATCACCTGGAAAATAATTATAAAACATTAATATTAATAAAAATATTATATTTCTCAAGCCAAAAGATCCTATTTAAAAATATTAAATTTATCAGGTGATTAATGTTAAATATCAAACTGTATGTGTTATCTTAACAGCTGCTGGTTATCTGGATTCTTTACGACAACCTTTGTATCCATCTTATTTGTATTGGACGTCTAATTGGACTTAGTTCTTATACACTCATCTTCAATTGATACATATAGTTACTGATGGAGTGGACAGTGTCATTGGGTCTAGACTCACAAATAAAAATTATGTGCCAGCAGTCACTTCAGGTCTTCGTTTCCAGAAATACCGTTATCCACATCCAGCACTGATCAAGGCTTAAATATCGTCCATCATAACCGTTATCACGTTGAATACGCATGGAGCTGACTCTGTATAAAGTACCTACATATTTACGCGTGTGGACATCAACGGTTATGGGAATACTGTCACTGATAATCCTCCCTTCCTCCCACGAATCACCAAACCACAGAATGAGGGTTAACACCACGGATATAGAATCTATATAGTATCTATATCCGTGGTTAACACTCAATGCGTCACCGAAAACAGCTGGTCACTGTAGCCGCGTAAATTCTAACATATCATATAATATATTGTACATTTGTACAATTATTACTATTATTATTATTATTTGGGACGGTACGCAACGAGCTTGTACGAAGTACAGGCACCTCAGGCCTCAGCGACCGGTCTACGCTCTTATAGTCTTATCAACCACCACCCCTGGTTACAACCATATAGACATCTGACATATATATGTGTCTATGGTTACGACAACACGACTTTGTCAACTCTCCCGCAGCTCAGCAAAGGCACAAGGTGGGGACTGAAAGACAAGTCATGGTGGATAAGTATCGGCCGGCGGCGACCGTCTCGCTTTTTTAGTTTTTTACGCCGATCGCCGCAGGTACGACATGTCTAGAATCCAGCGATCGCCGTTCCACACACCGCTTGTAAGACATTACCAAAAAAGCGTGTAAAAGTTATATTATTATATAATTGTAACATAAGCTGCAGTTATTGTACTCGAGGTCATAGCGTGTGACAACGTACTGCAATAAAAGTACTTTTGGTCGGTAACAAGTGAGTACCTAGGTAATATTTTTTTCATGTTATATTCGAGTGTCACGCATCGCGAATCCATCAACGACCGGACTACCGCGACGAATACACCACCGTAGCCGCGTCATGTTATTATTATTAGTTATTACTGTAGTTATCCACATAATACTTTATCAACTCTGTGATGGCAAAATAATGTTTTTCTAACAATAATTCATTATTTTATGGCAATTACAATTGTATTTCATAGTACTTTCTGTTGGTAAGAATCGGAGACCAGTGTGACTCTCTGTGAGTGGGGGTACTGAAAGTGAATTCAAGGTCGTTTTATTTCTTCTCAGCAGCTTACATGGCCATTCAGGAACTGAGCTGCCCCTAAGAAACCTACCCATTATTATCTGTCCAAACTCCAAAGTCCAGCCTAAAGTAGCAACTCCATAATTATCCATCCGTATCCTATATTTTTCCAAGGAATCTTTTCATCTTGTACTTGAGCTTCTAACTTCCTCTAGTGTGTTTCTTAATACAAATATGTCCTCAGCATAAGCTAAGACAGTTAGAAAATTATTTCTTTTCTTTGTTTTTCATAAGATTACATAAAACATTATTTCATTTTATGGTTAAAGTTTTTTTCCGCTTATCGAGTTCCGCGGATTATTTTGTGGTTACTTAACATACTTTGTAACGATGTAGTGCTGTTAGGCTTACGATCAACTTCCCAAACATTATGAAGAAAAAAGCTCGAGGCCCTGGGTTCGTCATATCCGTAACACTAAGTATTCCCCTGGACACCTGAAGGTCGGTCAAAACTCTTTGGTTTTCCCCTCATTGGAGGTCTCATCGCGTATTGGGGAATATCTGTGATTGATCGTCGATGTTCCGTGATCGGCGTTGCTCGTCGTGGGTTAACTGGAAGAAAGTGTTTTGACTAGCTTATGTGCCACACTAGATTATCTCAAATGTTTAATTATCTCAGTTTATGTATCGAATCATTCGAAATGTTCTGTCAGGTTTTTCTTCGTATGTTGGTTTCTTTTAAAATCTCGAGAATGATGGTTTTAGCTAGTATTTTTGTGTACGTTCAGATATACAAATTAAAATTTAATTTAAGAAAAAAGTTAGATTTAGCACGTTTTGATTTAAAACAAATTCATTTTGTTAAAACATACTTAAAATTTCACAAAAATTAAATCATCAGTCTATTAATTTAGCTAAATTACATGATATTTACTCACAATTTGCCTCTAGAAAAAAAAATATCATAATGTTACCGTTATAAAAAATGTGATGACTTCGATTTTATTTTGAATTATCATGATTTAAAAATATTCAATAGGAGATTATTCTTATAATTTGGTAACTCATTGTTTTTTATTGAACTATAAGATTTTTTTCCATGATGTAATGGATATATTTTCAGTTAATGAGATTAAACTCAACAACGTTACATTTTTAAGAATTCCCTGAGGACGTCTCAAAATTACTTTTATATTTTAATGTCCCGAACACGTCCAGAATAAGTTATAACCCAAGTGCGTTCTAAGTTTTTTCTTTTCTAAATATTACACTTTTGACTTAGCCAAACGCATCACAGTTAATTTGGGTTATTATATCATATTCATATTTTACAGTATCCAGTTAATCAAATCAAACAAATAAACATTACCCAAGAGAAAAAGTTAAAACGTTAACCGATACGTACAAGTGTTTAGTTAACAGTACATGTGGATAAGAAATGAATTAAATAAACCTGACATAAGATATACATTTATAATATAGACAAATTGTGAAGATGTGAACGTCACACATTATTCGTCTCTTCATTTGTCAAGGTTGTGAGAACTCTAGTGAGTATTTTTATACTCGTTTACTAACAGAGAGTCAACAATTCAAGTAGGTAATTATTATATAATAATTAATGAAATACAATGTTGATTCAAAACAACAGTTGTCGTTAGTAAAAACATTTGAAAACGAATAAACTATGATATTATGTAATAACCAATTACAAGCACGATGTGTGATGTAACTAATCGATCGATTTATCATCTGTTCATCGAAGAAGGGGGACAATAAAAATATAGGTACTTACTAAATTCGCCTGAAAAAAATATTATTATATATATTAATACTAGGTACCTAGTTATTAATGGTACAATTAGATACAATAGTCAATAGGTATGAAAAGTATAGTTTAGTTTAATGTGATAGATCACTTTGACTTTCTCTTCCGCTAATATATGTATTAATAATAAGTATAGACCATTTATTATATTGCGTGTTAACTACTGAGTACACATTTTAGAGAATTGTTGAAGCTTTAAAATAAACTTATTATTGTGTGTGCTTAATATGCTACGAGTTGTATGTGCTACGTGTTGTTTATTTTGTTAACTTATATTTATTAATTTCTTACCTTTACAATAACTCTACGTTTATTAATCAATATAATCATTTTTACGAACGTCGATCGCGATGGTGTTGTGATATCGGTAG
Source organism: Myzus persicae (assembly GCF_001856785.1). Lineage (NCBI taxonomy): Eukaryota > Metazoa > Arthropoda > Insecta > Hemiptera > Aphididae > Myzus > Myzus persicae. The sequence continues at coordinate 491,533 of NW_019101246.1, read as the reverse complement.
GACATAATAGCTTACATTATAAAATCCTTAGTTTTGTGTATGGTGTGCCACGGTTAATGTGTAGACTGTAGTTGTATCGAATTATTTTAGTAGGTACACAATTTTTATTTTCACTAAAAATGCTAAAAGCTAAATGTTATACTGCTCGACTACACAAATTTATTCTGAAATTTGGCGACGATGTATTTTCAACGGATGGGTTAGTGGATATTGTGTAAATTATGTGGAGTCGAAATTGCATCCGAAAAAAATTTACATTAAAACAACACAAAGCAAGAGGAAAACATGTAAGGCCGTACAACGCAAGGAGACTCAATATAAGGTAACAACGCAAATATTTATCTCGGCCACAAAAAAATCATCGTTCTATCACGAATAATCAATTTGGCTTATTGGTATATCCTTGTTTATTTTATTATTTTCAAAATTACAAACATAACATTAATTTACGGTGAAGAACCTTATTTTCATACCCTCTTTAAAAAGTTTCCCTTCGTCCACGCGTCTCTTGCAACACACTCGATTTTTTTCGTCTAGCCGCTACTAATATTTCGTTAGAAAACTTTCCACGGAACACAGTTTAAGAAACGCCAATCTATAGAATCTACCTCATTTTCCTTTGAAATACAGATACACATATATTAAAAATTAAACAATTTAATTTTCACATTGATCTCGATCTTTTGGAAAATAACAACTTATACTTAAAGAAAGAATTTACGAACCAGGGGTACTCTAATGTTTCTGTACTTCAGTTTTTTTTTAATATTATGAAAATTCAACACTATTTCACCTTGTCGGGTTAACTTATTAACTCATTAATGATCTGCCCTGGAGAAAAGTAGGTATCACGGAAAGTTATACTACAATTCCTACTACCTAGGCAAATACTAAAAAAACACAACCGTTACATACCCAATAAAAATTGAAGTAATTCTAAATAAAAAACAAATAGGTTTTTTAGTTGTTAGTTTTTATACCAATCTAAATAAAACTAAAAATATTGAAAAATGATGGTCTATGGACATATAACTTACCAGAATCAACTACTATAAAAAGTTAAAAAGTAATAGTTAGTCAGTAAAAATATTTAATTAAGATTATATTAAAATTGAGATAAAACTATAAACTAAAAACGATTGCAATATTAATAACTATCAATTAAGTATTTATAAATTGTTATATCATTTACCTATAATAAATATTTCATAGTCATTAATTATTAACATAATGATTGTTATCATGAATCGAAACGTTCCGTCTAGAAAATTCTAGTATTGTGAACATACAGATAAATTATTTTAATACAATTTAATTGAATTTATACAATTTCTTACTTTGATTGAAAATAGTTAACTATAATATATGGGCTATAATATACCACACACCAAAATACGTAATTCAACATTTTTGTTCAAACATCTCACAAGATTGTGCAATGAAACGTATAATGATAACCAACTATTTTTTAAACCTAAAGGGATGTTAAATATTTGATACCCATCAAAAACTATTTTTTAACTACCTACCATACTCCGACTCAAAAGAGAAAAATCAGTCGGTAGATCGATTTATGTCAATAATGTTTATAAAAATCAATACTATAAAATATACAATGGTATATTTACATTTATGTTATACTTTCTGGTATTGAAGGAATCTAGGTAATATCTGTGGAACAGAAGTATGAAAATCCTAGTAGCTTACAAGCTTAACAAGTTGTGGTAGGTAGTAGTAGTTTAGTTCGGGTCAAATTAAAATCACTGCCAACAGCAGTTCCTAATTACGTAAAAAATCGAGTACCAAAATAATCCATCGTTTTTCAAGAGAGCTGAATTTAGTCCATTGCATAAGAAATAATGATATACATTGTGTCTCATTTGAATTACCTATTGTTATAAACCCATTTCATTTCGTAATATAAGTAATATAAGTATTTGTAATATAAGCATTTCGTATTATACATATATATGTAACCATGTATCCGCCGTCAGAACGAACACGGCCGATGTATATGGCATTCCGCTGCATAGACAGTTTTGAGCCACAGCGGGCCTACCCGACCGCGCTCGGCCCCAAGGCGAGTGAGTCGTTGTCAGTCCAACAGAACCTCCACAAATCCGTGTATTTTTTACATTAACATAGTGTTCAAATAAAATATAGTTGTTAACCGCGTCCCTGCGTGTTTCAATTATTTAGTTGTGTAGTCGTACATAACACTATGTAATAGTCTTGACAATATCGTGTGAGCTGTTATAATGTTGTTGCTAAGTTATAATAGTTGTCGAATATTTGATAGTTATTCTGTGGTTAGAAATTCATAATATTTTCAGTTTTTAAAGCTAAAGATTACACATTAAACCAAGGTATCTCATAAGAAGTTTTGGGCACAGTTAGATATTAAACAAAAAATGACAATGTTATAGTTATTTTGTTGCCATTTAAAAATATTGTAATAAATACTTGCTGACAAACCACCTCCACCCAGAATCGTTTTTTGTATACAATGGTATTATATTATTGAAGTACAATTTAACACCATCCAACTGCGACCCACTTGTAACCCACTGTAATATCCGAATTTTTCATCTAAATTTAATTTTTTTTTTTTGTCGTGGGGCAGTAAAAACACTTATTTTCATTTTTGTGGTTGGTTCGTGGTTGGTTCCTAGTAGGAAAGCGTCAGGAAAAGAAAATCAAGGAATAATGGAATCGGTAGTTTGGATTATGAAGAATGGACCAATGGCAACTCTACAATTTATTGTAAAATATCATTTTTTAATCGATTTACTAAAGCTTATTATAGGTGTAGTAATTAATGACATGCCTCATTATAGACAAATCAAATTACAATAATCTGTAAATTGTCTTAGAACTATAGAAAATTGTATGAATAAATTAATAAAACTTCATTAACATAATATAACAATGAAAATCCGTACCATTTTTCGTGATTTCTTAAAATAAAGAGAATAAATAAATTACAATAATAAAAAGGCAGAGATATTTTGCTTTTACATAAATAAAACTATTATGCATAGAACAATGCAGATTTTTATTAAATATTGTTTTGCTTAAGCATGCAATCATTTAAATATTTTAGTTTTAAATAAGCGTTTTTTTAATATTAAATCTAAGAGTTTGTAACATTAATTTTGAATGACTTTTTTTCGGAGATGTATAAAGTATAAAAATTAAAAATTTAATTTAACTGAGAGTTTATTTTATTAAGAGGATTGTATACTTTCAGGAAATTTGATAATTAGAAATAAAGTTTTCTTGAATAATTACCACCATCATAATTCAGGAATATTGCTTGATCTTCGTAGAAATCACCTGAATTTTAATAACAGTAGTGTTATACTAAAATAATACAATACAAACAATTTTTACTTGTTTAGAAGCGTATTGCGCTCGATAGGTAAAATTCATTAGTAAGTATCAAAAGTAATTACTTTTGTCTTTTATTAATAAAAAAAACGTCTAGGTATACTGAGTATTATTTGCACTATTATATTGTACTCTTACACTGTACGTGTTAAAATAGCTAGTAAGGAATTTCAATATTTCAAGAATACATTTAAAAACAAAAAATTAATTAGTTATAATAAATAAATTAATAATTATTGTTTAGTGTTATGTGCTCAAATATCTAAGTATATAAAATTAAAATATCTTCGATTTACCTTTAAAAGAGCTTTGCACGATATTAATTGTTTTCCCAATCTTACAAGTGACATAAGTAATATAGGAAATTTTACGCTCAGCAGATCACGTTTGTCTCAGAGAGTTTAAAAATTAGAGTTACTTGACCTCTTATAAAATTTAAAGCTTAAAATATTGTCTAGAGAATCTCATAGAATTTTTATTATATTTTATTTTCAAGCGATTTATGAGTATTTTAAGATGTGCAATTTTAAGTGAATTGGCATTTAAGATTTTAAACTAACGAAGATAAATGTGATCTACTGAGTTTAAAATTTGCCATGTTACGCACTTGGATAAAGGAGACAACAAATTTCCGTGTAACGTCCTCTTAAGAACATGCAAATGAATGATTATAATTATGTCTAAATGTTACATATTCTTTAAAAAAAAAAATTAAAATAAAATAACTTTCTGTTCATTTGAATTAACTTACCAACAAAAATAGTAAAGTTTGATAAAAAACCTGTTGAATAGAAAAGTCTACGTTTATATTGAAATCAATGTCAGTCGAAAATAGTCATTAAGGGGATTCAATACCACGATTATCATATATTCATGATTATGTCTTGGTCGAATACTTGAGCGACAAAGGATGTTAGACGTGTCCTTTGCTAAACGCACCTATAGTGAAGCGATAAGAATTCTGAAAATAGATTTGAATTTGTCATCAATTCTACTAGAGATCGAATGCTCTATACATTATTGATTTTTTTTTTTTTGAACTTCAAAAAAAATTGAAACATAGCAATTGTTTAATTAATATTTTAAATATAAGCAACGTTTTCAAGAATTTTGGTTTTAGAGTATCAAAAATATTTTAACGTTGACCTCAAGTATTATGGATAAATAATTAAAATCTGTTTTTAGAATAGGTGTTTAGAATTTAATTAGATGAATTGGTAAGACTGGCAAGCAATACGTCAAAAACCATATGTAAGTTAGACTAAGACACAAAATACGGTATTGGGTCCCCTTAAGCTCAGTCATCATTTAAAAATAACTACTCAATACATTTATCAACCTTTTAATTTTTATAATAATTATTATCGTATATATTCAAAGTCACTATATTACTTTTGCAATTTAATTCAACTAAAAAAAAATACATTATTATTAGTACACCACTTTTTCTATTTACAATAAATTAAAATACAACTATTTTCAAATAATAATAGGCTCTAAAAAAAATAATTGTAAGAGTATAACATTTAGTAATAACTTTTAGTACACTTCAGCTGAACTAAAATTAGTTCTTACATATTTTATGTGAGTATAGAAGATTAAATATTTTGAAGGGTGATTCAATAAGCGTTCTCAAAAATATTTTTTCCTTTCGTAATGAATTTATTCGAGTTTTAATTTTTGGAGTTTTAAAAAATTCAAACACGATTTTTTCGAATCCTTGATTTTTTTTGTATTACATAAGGAGTTTCATGTGGTTCTATACACTTTGGGTTTTCAAATAAAAAAGAACCTCAATTTGTATTGTAAATTATGACTATGAATAATTGTTTTGAAAATGTTGATGTTCCTAGGTAAGAGTTATTAAAAACGGTTTTACAAAAAAATAATATAGAAGTAATATTAAAAATATTATTGACTATAATTGGGCCATGTTTACAAAATTTAACAATGCTGATTGATAAATGATTATGACTATAATAATAAACCCAATATAATGGACGTTTTAATAATAACGTTATACGTTTTATCCTTATAGAAACAAAGTTAATCAACTGAAAAATAACACATACGAATTTTGAATTTTCTAATTTTGAAGAAAACTCATCCACTGAATAATATATAGTTTAAAAGGTTATTTCTCATTTGAAACACAGATGTTCCTATTTCCGCAGGCCACTCTTTAAGCAGTGCAAAACTTCTCAAGAATTTGAAAATATGGTTTTTATCTTTATTTAAAAAATTCGAAATTCAGATTTTAAATATATGAATTATTAAAGAAAAGAAGGGGTCAACATACTTAGTGAATCATCCTATTAACAACTTATGTGTGAATGATATTTTATTTTTCGCTCCAGTTATAAATACTTTAAAAAGGTATGGACATTAATTGTTAAAATTTATTTCTTGACAAATAATCATTAACATATAATATAATCAATAAATTCATACTAACCGTATTCGGGTAATACACCTATAGGATGTGCCTCATCACCTATTTCCAAACGATTTTCATTAACAGCTTGCACATCCCAAATTGAAGTGACCATAACTGCAATCGTTAAATACACCTTAAAAGAAAACATTTTAATTCAATATATGTTAAGAATAAAAATAATGTGAACGTTGAACAATAAAATAAAATGAAATATGCGGGTATCTTTTATAAACGATCACCTAATGATAAATTATGTTCAAAGTAAGTTATTTATTTAGTAAAACCAAACAACCAAAAAATAATATTATTGAACGCAGATTTTTATTTTAACACTTGAGTTAATATGAATTTAAGAAAAAAACACAGGAATAATGGGTAGGTATTCAACACATGCCTGAAGTATGTGGAACACATATTTTATTACTTGCATAGTTACATGCTTAATTTTATATATTTTTAAACTAATGCTTTTACTCAAATTCGATAAATATACTTACGTGTACATTGATAATGCTTTCGTTACGTTTAGTTCATTTGTATTTTGTATTAAAACATTAAGAATACTTAGTAGATATATTAAATTATCAAAATAAAATATCATATAAAATTGTGCAGTAATTATCATATATTAGAATAATGACAGTTAATGGCTGAGTAGCAGCGTTGTGTTGTGTTGTGGGCACCATACGAATAGTGTCCCTAAAAATACGAAAATAAATATCTCGATTTTCGAGTTGCGACCCTGGGTTTTTACACAACACATTCTGGTAGCAACCATGCATTTCTCGTGACAAATTGTAAGGGTTGCGTCCTGGTTTATATCTGATTGATTCTCGACTATTTAATACTCAACATATTTTCCTTCGGCGATTTTTGATTACTTTATGTCACTATTGGTCTCAATGCTCTCTAACTGGCTTCAAATAATTATTGTATTGTAACATTTGTAAAATACTCATTATTAATAATAATTCAAAAACACAACCATAAATTTGCTTGCAAACACACTTTAGAGGAAAAATTCTCAAGTCTCACAGACTACCTTGTCTTCCAAAAACAATTATTAAACTATCATAGTTATTCTAATATCTAGTAATGACTAATAATAGCTGATAAATTAATTCAATCATCAATAAATACTATTCAAATTATTCAATTGCCAATTTTAAATTATTATGTGATAATTTTAAACGGACTGACTGTATATAATACTAGATATTGCGTACTCCATATGATCATTTTTTCAAACTATATAGAGTCAGCTTTGCTGCAGCTGATTAAACTGTTGCCATGTTTTCAGTTGGTAAAACATAACATTCAATTAGACAGAATGTATTAGAAATAAGTCGGAACAACAGTTTAAAATGGTAAAATAAAATTATAATTCCAGAAAAATAATTTGTAGTTTTAAAAAATGTTTTTATAAAGAGTTTAAGGTTTTGCCTATTAGATCGGTTTACAAAAAAATTGTGATATTTTGGTTAGATACTAACAGAAAAACATGGTTCAATACAGAGTTATACAAAAATAAAAGACAACACAGGGCATTAGATGCATTAGTAAATTATGTAAAAACAACGTGTGGTCAAAAATTCATAGACTACCTTGGGCCTACTACATTCAATTCATTGGATTATGATATAAAACAGAAATTACAATACTATACAAACAAAATTAAAAAAAAAAAATTAATTAATGAATGGTTATTGTGCAACTTACCTTAAATCAAGTTCTTTTATATTTTAAGTTATGTAAATAATTTTAATCTATATTTGTTTTAGTCGTGTATGTTTGAATATAATGTTATTTTATAGTTTTGTTTTTTTCATGTACAATTTCTAGAAAAATGTATATTGATATTTGTTTATTTAGTTTTATATGTATTTAAAATCTTAATTTAATTTAGTATAATTTCTTTTATTAATAATTATATTACATAATTTAATAACTCTCTATCTCCAACACAAGCTTTGCTTAAAGGAGATAGATAATCGAAAATGTTATCTATAAAAATAATTTATGTATTTCTTTCTTTTCGATAAA